>NC_139022.1:147043897-147643897 GCF_964662115.1 Mustela nivalis
GAGCAGAGAGCCTGATGTGGGTCTCAATCCCAGGACCCTGAGACCATGACCTGAGTTGAAGACAGAGGCTTAACTGAGGCACCCAGGCACCCCTATTTATTGATTTTAGAGAGAGAGCTTGAGTGTGTGCATGAGTGAGCTCACGTTGCGGGGGGTGTGGAGGGGCAGAGGGAGAGAGAGAGAGACCCAAGCAGACTCTGGGCTGAGCATGGAGCCTGATGCGGGGCTTGACCTCAACCCTGAGATCATGACCTCAGCGGTAACCAAGAGTCACCGTGTAACCAACTGCGCCACCCAAGTGCCCCTGAAGCGTCTTAACATATGTTATATTTGCATGCCTAAGACGGTTTTTTTAAAGCATTCCCTAAATATTTTTTTAAAACATAGGTGTCCAGTTTTGAAGCCCTAATTTCTGTTATTGTAACCAATATTATTTCATTACAGATTTCATTAATAACAAAACCAAAAAGAGGACCTCAGTGATTTGATCTCTGGCCCCCTCTTTATCTTCCCGCCACCCTCCAAAGCAGCCACACTAAACCTGATTCCATTTACATGGCCCCTACTAAACTCTGCTACCTGCCTTTGAGGGTGGGCTCCTTCAGCCCATGCTCAGTGCAAGGACTGTTGATATTCTAAGATGTCACTTTTGGCACATTTTCCTACTTCGTCCTGACAGACAGTCACATCTCAGATTACTTCTTACACTTGTATTACACCGTGAAAATTTCTATATTACACTGCAGATTCCCTGAAGCAAACAGTGCCTTCATTATCTTTGCATTTCCAAAGCCCAGCACAAGCCGGGTATAGACTGGGTGCTCGGGAGATGGCCCATACAGTGTGGACAGTTCTTTGTCACCCATTACTTCTTCAAAAAAACAATACATTCTTAACTTGATTTAGCAGGTAAATAGCTGGGAACAACTACGTCGTCATTAGTATCGCTTTTATATTCCAAATGCATTTAATTAAAAAAAAAGGCACAGTGATATAAAATTCTACATTGTCAGTGGTAACTTGGATTCTGATTAGAATCAACAGACAGTAGGGACACCTGGGGGGCTCAGTTGGTTAAGCCACTGCCTTCGGCTCAGGTTATGATCCTAGGGTCCTGGGATCAAGTACCACATCAGGCTCCTTGCTCAGTGGGGAGCCTGCTTCTCTCTCTCTGCCTCTGCCTGCTTGTGTTCTCTCTCTCTCTGACAAATACATACATAAATAAAATCTTAAAAAAAAATTAGCAACAAACAGTAACTTTCCCCCCTCCACTTACAAACTTCACTTGTTCTTTGAGCTTATGGCACTTGTGCTCATAAACCAATTAGAGTGTAAATTTCTTCAGCAGAGCTCAATGCTTACAGATGAACTCTCGGGGTTCACGACAACTCTGTCTGAGACCGCTATAAGAAATGCCAAGAGGATGTAACTTCACTTATGAAAGTTAAGTGAAGTAGAAGTTAACCGACCCCTTTGGACGATCTAATGAGATTCAGCAGGGAGGTGATAAAAAATGCGACAAAACCAAGCTGGGATGCAGACTTGAATGGCCAATGACTAAGTCCTATGCTCCCAGGGACCTGGGCTGGTGCAAGCTTTGAACCCGTGCATCAACTGAAACACAGCTAGATCACTGGACTTTCAGGGTTGAAACTATCATGAGTAAATCTATCAATGCTGATGTTTGGATTCACATCCTTGCCTTCCTTAGATGGTCAAACTTTTTGTTTCGGGACTCCTTTACAGCCCAAAAAATTACTGAGAAGCCCAAAGATTTTGGTTTATTTGGGTTATACTTATCACTATTGACCACTTAGAAACTGAAACAAAAATTTTAAAATTAAAATAATGTTAAATTGATTTTTTAAGAAAATGAGTGTATTCTCCAAAACCACATAGAATTTTGTGAGGAGAAAGATACTGTTTTGCATTTTTACACTTGGACCGGTCTCTTTAATGGCTGGCTTAATACCAGATGGCTGTAGTTTTGCATCTGCTTCTGTGTTTTTGTTTGTTTCCTAACAAAGGGTTGCACGTATTTATTACTGAATCAACCTACTGCGGCAGAAGAATAGTAACAGAGAAAAATCATTTCTCTGATAAAACATGCCTATTGTTCAGGTAGTAGAGCTGTTTACAGAGTAACAGGATAGGAACACTGCAGAAACAGGGGAGCCGTCTCATGTGCGCAATCCCTTAGAGACACAGCTTGGTTCTTCTCCGATTTTACCAATTTTCATCCAAATCCAACAGGGAATGGGATAATTCTGCTTTTGTTTCTTGGCTAGGAATCGTTTGATCCTGAAAGTCTTGTGAGAAGACAAGGCGAGGAATAGACTATGAGAAAATGAGCCACATCTGCTTCTCTATTAAATTTGCGTTACATCTGTTGTGTTGTTTTGGTTGAAGTGCATTGAATAGGATCTGGTCTCACACAGATACATAGTGAAGAAAAAGTGGGATATTTTATTTTATTATTTATTTTAAAGGTTTTGTTTATTTATTTGACAGAGACAGAGAGTACTAAGCAGGGGTAGTAGCAGGCAGAGGGAGAGGGAGAAACAAGCTCCCAGCCCAGCAGGGAGGCAACGTGGGGCTCCATCACAGGACACTGGGATCATGACCTGAGCTGAAGGCAGATGCTTAACTGACTGAACCACCAATTGTTCTTTCGAGATAAAATGGTGTCCCGTGCAAAAAAGCAGCCGGTTTGCTGGCAACTCAGCCATTTGAGTGTCTTGTAAGACAACCGTGGGCAGCTCAGCACCCTGCAGAAGTGCCTTATGCACCCATCCCTGACATGCGTCACCCAGGATACTAAAAAGCCAGGTTATCAAAGGTACCCCAAGATGGGATATTTTAATAGCCTTTTCAAATGATTGTGGCTCTTATTCTTTTTCTTCTTAAGATTTTATTTTCAAGTAATCTCCATTATTTAATACATTCTATTTTTAAAAATTTTTTAAATTTATTTTCAGCGTAGCAGTATTCATTGGTTTTGCACCACACCCAGTGCTTCATGCAATCCGGGCCCTCTCCAATACCCACCACCTGGTTCCCCCAACCCCCACCGTAATACATTCTATTTTAATTTTTTTTTTTAAGATTTTATTTATTTGTCAGAGAGAGGGAAAGAGAGCGAGCACAGGCAGACAGAATGACAGGCAGAGGCAGAGGGAGAAGCAGGCTCCCTGCCGAGCAAGGAGCCCGATGTGGGACTCGATCCCAGGACGCTGGGATCATGACCTGAGCCGAAGGCAGCTGCTTAACCAACTGAGCCACCCAGGCGTCCCTATTTTAATTTTTTTAAATGATTTTATTTATTTATTTGACAGACAGAGATCACAAGTAGGCAGAGAGGCAGGCAGAGAGAGAGGAGAAAGCAGGCTCCCCACTGAGCAGAGAGCCTGATATGGGGCTCGATCCCAGGACCCTGAGATCATGACCTGAGCCGAAGGTAGAGGTTTAAACCACTGAGCCACCCAGGTGCCCCTCTATTTTAATTTTTTAAAAAAGACTTCCTAGCCTCAAGTTTCAGTCAAATGTTTATTCGGCAACTAGATATTGAAATACCTACTATGCGTAAGGCACTGCGAGGTGCTCCAGAGAGCAGTTCTCAGAGTGTGAACTTGCGGATCCTTGAGACCTTTTCAGGGAGTCTGCAAGGTCAAGACTGTTTTCATGCTAATACTGAAAAGTTATTTGTCTTTTTCACCGGGTTGAGGTCTGTATCTATGGTGGGAACACTGCTGTCGGCTGAGCCCAATCAAAGCGGCCATTGCACCTTTCCACCTAGCACTTTGGATGGATCATTTCCTCACTCATGACTTTGGTTACATCACATATTGTAACATTTGGAAATGACACAGTGAAAAATACTGGATCTTTGAGTTATGTAAATTTTCTAAATGTTCACATGTTTTATCATATAATATAAAAAAATCACTCTAGCTCATATCACCATCCATCTTGTCAGGAAAAGTCTTCAAGGACTTGGAAAGCTCTCAAGCTCAGGTCTGATGCAAGTCTTCCCAAACTCCAATTTTCCTTTGAAAGCTCAAGTTTCATTGGTAACAACTACTGTTGACTGTTTTTCTTGGACTGATAAGCCCACCTCATTCTTCTTGAAGACATGTTTGCCAAGTCTTTGCCAACTTCACTATGAATAACCATCTATTAGTTTATCAGTTGTTCTTTCCAGATAAAATGGTGTCCCGTGCAAAAAAGCAGCCGGTTTGCTGGCAACTCAGCCACCTGAGTGTCTAGCTAACACAACCATGGGCAGCTCAGCACCCTGCAGAAGTGCCTTATGCATCCCTGACATGCGTCACCCAGGATACTAAAAAGCTAGGTCATCAAAGGTTGAGATTTAATAACATTAATAAAATGTGCAGCTTCATCAAGACCATTCTAATGTGGGGCTGGCTTTCTCCCCATTGCCATAAGCGCACGGGGTTGGTAAGCATGGTGATGGTCACTGCAGTTTGGAATGTATTATTTGTTTCAGGGGTATAGTGATTCATCCGGCTTACACATTTCACAGTGCTCATCAGAGCACCTACCCTCCCCAAGGTCCACCACCCAGCCATTCTTTCCTCCCTCCTTCTTCCACTCCAGCAGCCCTCAGTTTGTTTCCTGAGATTAAGAGTCTTATTTGAGTGGCGCCCGGGTGGCTCAGTCAGTTGGGCATCTGCCTTTGGCTCAGGTCATGATCTCAGGGTCCTGGGATCAAGCCCTGCATTGGGCTCTCTGCTCGGTGGGAAGCCTTCTTCTCCCTTTTCTGCCTCTGCCTGCTTCTCTCCCTACGTCCATTCTCTTTCTCCATCAAATCAATAAATAAAACTTAAAAAAAAAAGTCTTATTTGACTCAACAACCAACTGGGCTTTTTTAAGTTAATGGAACAGATATCTAAATTAAAATGATGCTAGAAACAGCACCTCAAAGCCTGGTATATTCACAGTTGCTCCAAACTTAACTTTAATGACAAAACTGGCTTCTTCTCCAACAGATCCCTGAACAGACAATAGCTTGTGTCTCAAAATTCTGGGAGTGAATTTGCCAGGCCACAGGGCAAGACCTGCTGACTGGCCAGAAACCACTTGGCTTGGCCAGGGTTACGACTCTGTGATTAGACTGGTTTAGAATGAGTTATATTGGGAGCAGCAAGATAATCCTGTTTTTCTCCTACCTGTGTGCCATGTGGAACCTATCTAAGTGCCTAGTTCCCATATATTTGTCAAGGAGGTAAGGTGTTCAGAGATCGACCACCACCATGCTCCTCACCTACATAAAAACCTCTTAGTTTGATTCTTCCCTGAAATATGTAACAAAACATTCTTCTAAACCTTTAGGGGACAAACTCCCTTCCTCTGTTTCCCTCCTGGAATCACTTATGAACTAGTATTAATGGGGGTCTTGTAAGTAGTAGCAACGAAAACTGTGGGAGAATATCTAGCCATAACTCACGGTTGATCTTGATCATGACTCTTTCCACGTTCAGCCACATCCCCAAAGACAGTTTAAGTGGCTAGAGTAAACAGGGTCCTGAGGATGAGTGGGGAGATCATTTTTCTTTCCTTCCTTAGGCTCCCACAGAAGCTCCATGTAAGCATCTGCTATTGGGCGGAATCCCAAGATGTCGCGGCTGGCGCGACAAATCGACCAGGAATGTGAGGGTAAGAGGATGAAGAAAAGAACTCGAGAAGCAGAGAGATGGGGGCAGGAGGAGCACTAAGGAGAATGTCCAACAGTGCTAAGTTTATTCAAAGCATTAAGGCCATATATATAGTGATAATAGGAGAAGCAATACATCTGTGTCTAGTTAAACAACCAGGAGTTCCCATAATAAGTTTCACATTTGACTATAAGCAGACCTCGTGATGCCAAATGGCTGAGGCCAGTATAATTGTTCTGTATTGATACAGCAAACCTGAAAGTAATTTATGGGCTGAACTAGGGCCGCAAGGACCAGCCATGAACTTAGGACCCCAACCAACTTGTCCTCATTTGTTTAGCAAGCGTGTGGGAAGTCACGTAGGCGAGCAAACAACACATAGCACAGACCCTTTCTCAGTGCTACTCAACATTTTCTGTCCTAAACCTTTTGTTAGGTTATTCGGACTTTAAAGGAGGCACAAGTCGGGGCCTGGTTTGGTCCTCGTCTCAAGCCTTATTGCGGCCTCCCACACCAAGATAATATTTTACTGATTATGTCTGATTATGCCTGTTTTCCTCAAATAAGAAAATAGGGAGTCTATAGCATGAACATGTGACCCGAGGTCAAAAGGCAGTCTAATGGTAAATGAGAGAGGTGTTGATACAACGAAAGAGAAAAGATGAAGCATTTTTAAATGTCATATGGGAGAATATCTTACCATTTTCCACTGGGACTCGTTTACTTCTTTGTACTGCAGTTCATACTCCAGGACTATCCATCCCTTCTGAACATCTGCATTGGGTGGTGGTTCCCATCTCACTTGGATATCTGCATGAATCCCCGTTAAACTGACGTTCAGTAAAGTCCAGTTGAGGCCGATGGGTGGATCCGGTTGCACTGTGCATTTTAACAGAGAGTTAGGGCACAGAGACATGGACAGGTACAGCTTCCTTTGATGGATGGCTTTCTTCTGAAAGACCAATTACTTTATGCATTTTTATTATTCATACCCTTAATTCTTCCAATAGTCTTATTATGCTCTCATTGTATTAGAGAGTATCACTTCTTTTTGACTAGAGTATGATCTGTTTTTAACTTTGAAGAAAACCCCTACACAGAAAAATTCCTTTTCAAGTTTAAAATCTGACCCCAAATTTTTCTTGAGGATTTGCCATGACTTACATTTCTTTTTTTTTTTTTTTAAGATTTTATTTATTTATTTCAGAGGGAGAAATCACAAGTAGTCAGAGAGGCAGGCAGAGAGAGAGGGGGGGAAGCAGGCTCCCTGCTGAGCAGAGAGCCCAGTGCGGGCTCCATCCCAGAACCCTGGGGTCATGACCTGAGGCGAAGGCAGAGGCTTAACCCACTGAGCCACCCAGGTGCCCCCTACATTTCTTTTAGCCTTGATAGGATTAATGCTTTGGGATTTTGGCAGTGGAATTCAATGTAACTAGAAACTGAGTTAAGACCTAGAGTATTTAAAAATGGGGCTGTTTCGGAACAAGGGATAGAGAAATCGTTTTATTCCAAATTGTTTATTACTTAGGGCAAGGATCTTGTCTTATTAATTTCTGTATTGCTACTAGAACAATCCTTCCAAACACTAAGCTAATGCTCCTTAGTTTGTTGTCTTCCTAGCTACATGTGATGATTTTTTTCAGATCTAAGAAGGCACTGTGCTCTTCTCTCAAACAGTGATGAGTCAGGGTTTTCTGTCTCTTACTTAACCACATGCGAACAATCTGAAATAGCATTTTGCTTGGTTTCTACTGACATACGGTACATTCTCTAGTAAATCACCTGTATTCTGCTTATCAGGACTGCAGAGACTACAACTTCCCAAAGCCTGATGAAGAGAAAGAAATATGGATTCTAAAGCTAGGAGCTATATCCAAATTTACATTCTAGATAGTTCCCCATGAATTATTCTCCTTGGGTCTCAGTACTGATGTTTTCAAAAGTCACTTGCAGATACAGAGTAAAATTTACTCAAAAGTCACTTGCAGATACAGAGTAAAATTTACTTTCTTTTTTGCCATGTCTACAAGGTCACCTAGAGCGTTGCCAAGTCGGGATCTCTAGGTTGGCCAGAGAATTGCCTACACATGTAAGTGTGAGGAGCTCTTTGGGAAGAGGAGTTCTTCCCAAAGGGGAAGCTCTTGCACTCAACCAGAGTGAAAACAGTCCTTACTGTAAAGGAGTGTGATACTGGCCCTTGCAGAGTGGACACAAAAAAAATAGGGTATCCAAATATGACTAATAATGATCACTTTTGGAAATTAAATCAGAGGGATCTTCAGATTAGCTGAGCTGCATATGGCACCGTCAGGACAGTCATGCTTTGCCCGTCCGGATTTGTTGGGGATGGAGGAATTCTGATAACTGAAGCTTAAACCTTTAAGAGACCAAAACATATAAATGTTTTCAATGGGAAAATCTCAACTTACTACTCATGTTTCATCTTAAAAACTCTCCTTTCTATTTTAAATAGAAGATTTGGAACATGGTTCTTTTTGGGAAGGCTTGTACCACTGTTAGAAGCATAATAACAGCCTCCCCCTTCCCTCTATACATCCTGCCAAGTGCTGTCCACAGTTCCCCTAAGATGTTGCAAAAGCATCTGAGACAGCCCCGGTCCCCTCCTCAGAATGCACTCCTCTGTCACTTTTCCTTTCTCTGTCAATGGTGGGTCCATTCCTCCAGGTGCCCAGGATGAAATGAGTGAGCTCTTCCTTGACGCATCATTTCCCTCACCACCCCCACATTCTCTCAGCTGTACTTTGAAGATGGTCCTGGAGTCCAACCATTGCTTGCCACCTTCACCTCCACAACCCAGTCCTGCCATGATGCTTTTTTGCCCATATGACTGCGTTAGCCTCCGAGGTGGTCTTCTCCTGGGGTCCCCATCCTCCTTCACTCTATTCTCAATACCCTCCTCAATATACTGGTCATACTGGTTATTTTCACCCTTGAGTTAGACCATATCACTCATTTCAATCCTCCAAAGCCTTCCTCTCTCACTCCAGGTGAAAGCCAAAGTTGTCCAATGGCTTCATGCGTGCTATAGCTTTACCTCAAAGATCCCTCAGAAGTGGCCTCTTACATGCCCCTCCTTGCTCACTCTGTACCAGCTCCTTTCCTCACTGCGCCATTCCCCGAGTGAGCAAGGGAATGCTCCCACCACAGGAGCTTTACCCTTGCTGTAGGGTCCATCCCTCAGATGGACACATTGTTCTCTCAAGTTTTTCTTTATTCAGCAAAGCCAGTTCTGATGACTCTATTAAAACTACAACCTCTCCTGCACTCCTCTCCTCCCTCCCTATGTCATTTTTCCTCGGAGGATTGTCTCTCTCTACACTGAGATAAAATCCCAGGGAGGAGACATTTTCTGCTCCTGGCTCCTAGAAATGTACCTGGCCCAAGGAAGGGACTCAGTAAATATTTGCTGAATGCAAGAATGAACAACAAATGTCTACTAATACAGTACTTTAAATCCAAAGATGAGCCCTGTGAGGTAGTAGCAGAACGCTCACATAATGCGTGGGGAAGCTGAGGCCTGTGGTTGTCTTCTTCAGATCTACTAGGCTCACCTCCTTCCTTGTGGTCTCTCTCTCTTAGCTCCCTCCCTCCTTCCCTGCTATGGTTGTAACTGCCTATCACCACCTTTTGCCTTAATTATCACAAAGATTATCACCAAGTCTTCTAACCTCTCTAACTCTAGTCGGCGTTACTCCAATCTACCCTCTATGCTCTAGCAGGATGGATTTCCCGGAGGCATTAGTAACAATAGGTGGCACTGGATAACTTTGAGATGAAGAGCGTGGACTCTGGAGCTATTTTGCCTGGGTTCAAATCTCAGCTCTGCCTACTAGCTATCTGACTCCGAGTTAGCCTTTAAATGCTCTGAGCCTCAATGTCATCATCTGTGAAATGGGTATTATAACAAAACCTCTCTCAAGAGGTTATTATACCGAACCACAGGTAAGGGCTTTGTAAGCATTAGTTAGCGGTTATTATCCTCAGGTCATTTCCGTTCTTAAATATCCTCAAATGCACCTCTTCGCAGTAGAATATAGTCTAAATTCTTCTGTGGGGTACACAAGACTCCTTATGCTTTCTCTGGCCGATCAGTCAGGCCTACCTAACTGCTCCTTCAATGGTCTGTGTTGTTTGTCACTTCTGGAACTTAGTAGTTGGTGGAAGACACAGTCCATCTGGTATACCTGGCACTTGCACCAATGCTTTAGGGAGCAAGAGAACTGCCACCATTTCTGGGCAGCTTTTCATCCCTCAGGCCCAATCGTTGTACCTTTGCCCCCTACCTTGGCTTACTACACCCTCCACACACCTCAAGTCCAGCACCTAAAACGCAGTACTGCAATTATTTACTTAACATTCCTGACTGCCCTACTTGAACATATCTTACTCATTCTGTAGCCACCACACCCTGCACAGCAATCCAGGGCATGGCAAGCCTTCCAGGAAAGTCAGACACGGAAATGAGTGGGGCTGGCTATTGGCAGGGACATGGTTAGAACATGGGTCTTGACCCGATATTCTTACTACTACTGGTTTAGCCACTCAGCAGCTAAGTCTATTGATACTGGGGCAAACACTGAATAGTGTCTCCAAGTTATGCAGTTAGGTTCTCTTTTCTGCTTGTTCTTCTCCTTGACAGGCTATCAGATTTATTGTTTCTGCCTACAGCTTCTAGCCCCATTCTCTTAGCCTCTTCCAGTCTGCTGATGCCTGGGAAACCAAACACAAGTGTGTAAGGACAGCGCATCTCAGAGAAACTCCAAGCAATTTCTATAACAGATGAAATTTTGTGGGTAGAGAGTCTGAAGTACCAACATAAGCTGCTCAAAGTCTTTCTTTCATTCTTTCTATTTTTCTGTTTACACTATTATAGAATAAACATAAATATTCCGATTATGGTTGTTTGTTTTGTTTTGTTTCATTTCCCCTTGTGTCCACACGATGGGCAAGGGATAATTGGTCTACATCTTTCATTTAGCTCACTGAGCTCTGATTATCTCCAATGTTTGTCTTGAGATCTTATAAACATGTCTTTAAACTGATTTTGGATTGTTCTGTAAATATAAAATTCCAGAATTATTATGCTTTGTGAGAAAGAAAATCTTGGCTTTTATTACAGTGATGTTAGGGATCAAAGGTCAACATATTTCAGATCTGAATATAACAATCATATTGAAAAATTAGGAAAGAAGGAATCTTAGGAGTCCACTGAGTTTGTCTCTTATGGTACTCAAGAACCCAAACCAGCTTGAAAGACCTCCTCAAGGAAAAGACTCTGCCAGGCTCCCATTCTTTTCTTGACAACACTTACTGCCAGGTTGTTTTACGTTAGAGCCAACCTTTATTCCCCCCGCCTTCTCTCTCTTGTTCACTGGCTGACCTCATGCCCTATGAGGTAGACCTCCATTCACCTAGATGACAATGACGAAGTTTTCCTACTTGAATACTCTTGGACACTGAAGCTTCCCTGCTTATTTAATCTAAAGCCATGTCAAATAAAACACAAACCTGTGATTTACCTATTTCCTCAACGGAGAAACACTTTTGATCCACCATGCCACCATTGCTGGTTAGCTTGATACAGTAGGGAATCCAAATGGAGGTATAAGATGAATTAAAGTAGCAGCTGTTTTCTCCAGCAGAGACATAATCAGGGCATTCTTTCCATTCTTGAGTCCATTCTTGAGTGCTCCTGAAATGGAGGGTAAAAAAACCAAAAAGGATGAATTGTTCCAAAAATCATGCCATGGTTTAAGTCAAAATGAGGTGCTCGATAGGTTCAATAAGCTGGAACACAAATATTTTGCAAGCAAGTGTTTTAACAGCATCACTTCCAAGAAGTATCCCATCCATGGGCTAATCTGCAGGGTCTGCAGACTGCTGGAGGCCATTGGTTCTTGTACTATAGCAGAAACATCTGGGCATTGGCTGCAGAGGATGTGCCAGCTCCTAGATTAAGTAATTTGTCGATAGGTCCTTTATTATCCACCTTTTACAGATGAGGGTTTTAAGGCTTAGGGAGGTTTAAAATGATCCTTTAGTAAAACACTATAGAGGCCTAATACCCACACTGTGAAGATTCCCAAAGAACTATGACTCTTTGGACCTGGATGGTTCCCCAACTCATGGTGGAAGAGACTAGGGAGGCATGCCGACGGCATTCTTCAAACTGGGTGACTCTGAGATTTGGGGGGCTGTGAGGTGGAAAACTGTCTATCACCCTATTCTGAATCACCGTACCCTGTGTTTCCTTTCCCCAGGGCTGTCTTATGTTTGGGGGAGTCTTCCTCAGGTCTCAAACACGTTCCCATATTCCTGGCTTCTTTCCTTAACTACATGAAGAGCCACGAGAACATCGTAAATGTGCTGGACCTCCAGGGTGACATTTATAAAACATGAGGGTCTAGCTTTTTTCTTCCCACCATTAAAAGAGATAAAAGGTCATGAACCCAGAAATGAAAAACTCTTTTCAAACCCAGAAAGCATTTTTTTTTTCTATTTTGTAAGCAGAATGAATACCTCACGATAATATAAAAAAATGGAAACAAGAATGGGTCGAATTGAATTGATGTGTTTGCCTATCGGTTCCTTTTATTTTTGTTTTCTCTACAAAAAACAAGGTTATTTTCCTACATCTTGGCTCAGCTAGAAACAAACAAACAAACATAAGAAATCATGGAGGAAAGAAGACACGTGGAAAACACTGAAGAAATCAGAGAAGCCCCATGTCCAAGTTCACATTCCGCCATCCAGTTATTCATCTCTACCCCACTCTCCAGAGAGCATCATGTGCTCGATGACTTAAAACATCTGCAGGGCCTGAGCTGAATGGAAAAGAGAGGCCTGGAAATTTACAGGGGGAGAAAGCAGAGTTTGGGGAAAGGGAATTGCCCAGTCAGCTGCCATGTTTTCTCTACAAAAAACAAGGTTATATTTTCCTACATCTTGGCTCAGCTAGAAACAAACAAACAAACATAAGAAATCATGGAGGAAAGAAGACACGTGGAAAACACTGAAGAAATCAGAGAAGCCCCATGTCCAAGTTCACATCCAAGTTCACAAGGGCCTGAACAGAAATGCAGAGCAAGCCAAGGATTGCCCCAACTCAAGGCCACCCCTGCAAGGACAGAGCAAGTGTGCTAGAATGGGACACAGCCCTCCCAGGTCCCATCTCACTGACTGACTGACTCCATGAGCCCGGAAAACCATCTCTGGGTGGCTACTCTATACGTACTAGAGAGGCATGCCATCTGCCACCAGCACTACCAGCATTGAGTGGATATAATGATTAATATGATGTCGTTCCTATCTTCAGGCCAGAAGGAGACCCAAAATTACCATCTGAGTACTTTTTCTTTTTTGGTCTCCTGTATTCATCCCATTCATATTTAATAAGTATTGATTATATATAAAAAACACTATGCCAGACATTATGCAGGATGCACACATGTCTAAGGAATGACTCCTGCTTCAGAGGCATGACTGAAAACCTGTATGACAAAGCAGTGTGGGTTATATGCACAGAGTACACATGGGGTTCCCTAAAAGTTCAGAAGACGGAATGATTGCTCTGGCTGTTCACAGAAGCCTTCAAAGTAGAGGTGGTATTTCTAGCCATCTTGAAGAATGGGTAAAAGCTTAATGCGTAGGGAAAGGAAGGAGGGAACCGAGTAGTCAAAAGGGTTGAGGTACGAGCATGAGTATGGTGAGGGGAACAGAGGGCAACGGAATAAATGGGCAAACTTTTCTTAAATTAGAATTGCTACTTGGGTGAGTACTTCATTATTTACTCATTATTCATGAGATATCAGCTGAGAACAAGGTTTATGAGTCAAAGAGACATAAAGCCAGGTGGTCTGTGGCTGAGGGGGAAGAAGACAGGAATGACTTTGTGTAGGCTGAGGTGCTTGGGGCTGGTGACCCAGAGTGTGGAGGTCTGTGAGCATCCCCCTCGGGGACGGGTACTGGGCAGCAAGGAGCGACAAGGACACCACAGGCTATGGGAAGGGATGAGCTGGGAGACAACACACGCCTCCTTCTTTACAGCTGTTTCTCAGGCTGGTCTCTTTGGCACTAGGACGAAAGTTGTATAGTGTGAGAGCGTCCTTGACACAGTTGCTCATCAGCTGTTGGAAAGAACTTGGGATTAACATGGCCAGTGAACTGTGGCTTAAATTCTGGCTGAGATTCTGAAAAGTTGCATACCCTTGGATGAGAGGGAGATTTATCCCTGATGGGGAATGTGAATGGTATGAGTGTATATGTGTGTCTACGTGTGTATGTATAGATGTTTAGGTGTGTTTGTGTGTATTCGTGTATATATGTGTAGGGGTATGTGTGTGTGTGTGTGTGTGTATGCTTAGAGTAGTAGAAAAAGGATTAAAAAATTAGGGATAGGTGGGTCATTGACCTACAGTATAATTTATTTTATCTTGACTTTCTAACTAAGTAAGGGTATGTTGAAGAGAATGGTTTAGCAAGATTTCCCAGAGAAATGAGGCTCTTACATAATAAGATAGATAAAAAATATATTTAGCACAGTTGATAGTATAAAAGTATTGAAATGTAAAGCTATACTACAGTCCTTAGCAGGTTTGGATTTGTAATAGGAAGGTTAGCTCTGTGTGTTTTACGGTTTCTCAACCTCAACATGTCCCCATGGGGACTGCATGAAAAACCTTGTTTAGATTATTCCAGATCCATTAGTTCCACAGAGCAAACAACTTAAAGCACTTATCTGAAGCACAGGAACAGTTAGTTCAAAACACAACTCCCAGCGCCCTCCCCCTCATTAACCAAAGTTGAATTTTATTTTAAATAAATACTTAAAAATTATTTTTAAACTCTTAAATTTAGCTAAAAACAAAAGCAAAACAAAACAAAACAAAAACCCACCCATGAAAAAAAAAACAAACAAATGGGCTCACAAAACAGAGACTCTGGCTTGCTTTCCCTGAGTTGAATTTCTATGCAGGCAACCAAAGTCAATTTATGGAAACTACTTTCTCCTTGTCATACCCCTAAGAGTTAAGGGCACGAGGTCTAATCCTAGTCTATCTTGAAAAATGGAAGGAAGGCTGTACAAGGAGACTACTGGTAAAAATCAGAATAAAGAGCAGAAGAAGTACTTTCCATCCATTTGCTTTTACATCTAGCAACTAGAAGAAAAATACTAATAATAAAACATCATTTATGTTCTAAAGACAACTGTTTTCATTACACACAGATCATGTGTTTTGGCTTAAAATTAAATCTTTTCTCTAGGAAAAAAAAGGAAAAGCAAGAGCGCTCTTTCTCCCTTCTTATCTCCCCTGGAACCTTGCATGGAAAATACACTTTCTTTTGATAGGCCAGGATAATTTGTTAAGGGGAGTGAGTGTGGGAGATGATAGAAATTGGGGGTTAGAGTCTTAGGGACTGAGCCTTCACGTGCCCACTTTCTTCATCAATAAGGCGTCTGTAGGCAAGGAGCTGAGGGAGGAGCCTCCCCGAGGGCCTACAATGTCATTCAGGCCGAGTCTTCTCCCAGCAGTGAGACTAGGCCCGGCATGGCAGCCATGACTGGGTGGGAGAGGCAGCTCTGTGTCAGCCAGCTCTCCTGGCCAGCAGCAAAGAGCCACGCGCATGGCTGCCTCCAGGCCCGCCCAGTGGACAGCCTGATGTGGTTAGGCTCCTTTGTGCTTTAGTTACCAAGGCCAGGCTGGTAAACTGAAAGCCCAGTGCATGGGCCCCTTTGCCAACACTTCCTGTTTCCCTCTGCTCTAGTTCTGGATGAAATCCTGTCCCGGCTTCATGTGTCCGGGAAGAGGGACACATGGGATTCTATAGTTCCGGGAGTTGCCTGGGACCTGAATTCTGAGAACTTCTGGGACCTGACTGAGAAGTCAGAAAGCACACCTGTTTGGTTCTCTTTGCACCAGGAGCCGGTGTGAAGGCTGACACGTTTGTGTACTCGCTGGTGCAGTCTGGGCCTGACATCCTAGCTCTTTGGATTCTACCCTTCCTAGATAAACCGGGCTGAAGGCTTCTGCTATTTTGGCTAGATAGAATAATTCTATTTTTGTAGAGAAAACACAAAATGCTGATTTTGCAAGTTGGGGCTGGCTCTCATCATGAGGTTGTGCTTGGAGGCTTGAAGATGGGACAGTGTTCTTCCCTGGGATCCCAATCCGCACTAAGGCAACAATTAATGACATCCTTCCAAATGCGCTGGCATCTGCCCTCCACCTGTTCACACATTCTGTGGCATCTCTGTTAGCACAGAGCCTGGCTTCGGACTAGGTCTGCTCAGAGGCCCAGGTGTGCAGAGAAGGCCTGGAGGCAAAGGCACGTGACCTGGATGGAAGAAAGTAAGGGACAAATATATATTTGTGAGGGCTTCATACCTTTGGGTTTATCTTTTGGCTCAAGTTCAGCTTAGGTGACTATTATGGTTGGTAATAACCCATTTTCATAACATGGGTCCGACTCTGCTCTCTCTCTCTTCAGTTTTGTTCCTTACTACACACACAAATTTGTTCTCACTGCGCCGGCTCTCTGTACCTCCGAAATCTCTCTCCATTTAACAGTCTACTCAGCAGATATTTCAAAGTGTTACAATCATAAAAGCTTCCCGTCCAGATGCATTTCCCCAAGCCAGCATAATCTCGCCATCCCTACCTCTCTGTAGCGTCAGCCTTAAAAGAAAAAAAGTGCTTTTGGTGCCCAGCCATGTCATTATTTGTGTGCCCTCTGGGGCACAGCCAAGTAACCTCCCTCACACCTGGGAAGTGGGGAAGGCCAGCAGGAGTTGCTAACTCAGGGCATTTATTTGTAAACCGAGGACCCAGTTTTGCACTGACAACAGCCTTAGAAGACCAATAATCATTAGCCAGAAAGAATCAGAAGTAATTATTGTAGCCCAGGAATTGGATTTCTTTATCTTTACCATTTTAAATCGTCACCATATTACCAATAATCACAGCAGCTACCATTTCTTGAGTATATAGGCTGGGCCAAGCACGACGCTAAGTGTTTTTCATGTATTATCCAATAAGACCCTCACAAGAAGCCATGAGACAAGGTCTACTACCTCCGTTTCGCAAATGAGGCGTCTGAGTTGTGAACAGACTACTTTGCCTGGCGTTCCTCAGCGAGTGCCAGAATTAGGCCAGGATGCCGTGTGTTGGACCTGAGCCTGTGTCTTTAGCTGCTCCCTGCATCTTTCCTCTGCTTCCACACTCCTGCCAGGGGTAGATGGCATCAGCCTTGGACTGATGAACACTCCCACCCTGGCTAACCTTGCTTCTTGGCTTAGGCCTTCCCTGGGGGTTGGGTGGAAAAGAGGAAGGGACAAAGTATTTTAATCTAAAACTTAGAAAAGGCAAAAAGGCACAACACAAGAGTAAACAGAAATGGAAATAATTCCAGGTGAGGGGTCAGAAAGATGGATGGTGATTATATCGAGAGATCTTTGTTTCACTCTTCCTCTGTTATTTTACAAGACAACCAGTCAAAATGGAATAGAAAACTATTATAATTCCTTACTGAGTATCACTAATTTAATAGGAACATAGTCTGTTTTCTACATAAACACCAAGCTGAGTCTTTTAAAACATACATGTCTTCTCAAAGTCCACCACAGGTAAAGTAAAATTCAAGGCCTAGCCATGGCCAACAAGACTTGGCAGTCTGGCTCTGGCTAACTTTTTTTTTTTTTTTTAAAGATTTTATTTATTTATGACAGACAGAGCACAAGTAGGCAGAGGTAGGAAGAGAGAGAGAGAGGGGAAAGCAGGCTCCCTGCGGAGCAGAGAGCCCGATGTGGGGCTCGATCCCAGGACCCTGAGATCATGACCTGAGCTGAAGGCAGAGGCTTAACCCACTGAGCCACCCAGGTGCCTCTCTGGCTAATATTTTGACTTCTTCTAAAGTCACGTCCCTTTTTATCTTGTGCCATCCATGCAGGCCTCCTGCTTTCTTCAAATAGATCAGCCTCAGAGCCTTTGCACCAGTAATTTCCTCTCCTGTAGTCTCCCCCAGCAGACATTCCTATGGGCCTCTTTCACTTCACTTCTGTCTTTCCTATAACACACCACATCAGCAAGACCCACCGTGAGCTGCTCATCTAAAGCTTCACCCAAGCTCCCTACACACACGCACACATGCCCACACACACAGACACGCTTATCTATACTTCCATGTATTTGCTCTCTCATATACACTTATATGTTCACATCCTTGTGCACCTCCATGTACCTGCTTCCACACCTTCTCACACACACTCACCCTTGCTTGCACACACTTCACACACACACTCATGCATATTCACACTTTTACCCACTGACACGTACCCTCATTCATACTCACACTCACCCTTAGACACTCCCATGTACATGCATGTCCTCATTCACAGTGTAGACACTTCCTATCCTCTGGCTTTTACTTTTCTTAATAACCCATATTACCAGCTGACATTTATTTATTTTTTTATTTTTTATGGTCTGTCTTCTCCTGTTGGAAGTGACGCTCCACGAGGCCAGGGTCTCTAAATTTTTTGCAATTGGCATTGTATCTCTGGTGCCCTAGATAGTCCCCAACACATAGTAAAGGCTTAATTAATACTTTTTGAATAAATGTACACATTTAAGTCATCACATGTCCACCACTGCAACTCAGTAAACTTTCATCTGAAAATCTATGGAGGGAAAAGTCAGGAAGGATGAAGATTGCACCTTCTAATATAGAACAGCTGTATGGATCCTGGGTTCTTCAAACCATGATTAACCCCATCGGTCCAGTGGCATGAAAAAGTCTCTAGTTCAGGTGAACGGCACTTGGTGAACTGAGGCTTCCCAGAAGAATCTGCAGAATAAACAGAAAAGGCAACGCATGAAATCAAGAGGGCCAGGTATGGTCCTAATCAAACTCACAGGTAAAGTGGTAAAGAAGAACCATTTCCTCTAGAGACACGGTTTTCCTGGGTTGTGGTTTCTGAGCTCGTTGTATGCCAGTCATTTCTCTGTCAGCTCTCGATTCCAGGGACAAACTGTTTTGTCTTTATGTCAAACATTATTTTTAGGGCCTGTTGGAGAAACCAGAACTAGAGATAGGGCTTATTTGGAAAGTGACCCCGGAACAGGAAGTAGGGCCAGGGAGAGAGGGAAGGGGAGGGAGGACTGCCAACAATGCATGTTGTCCAGGGGGCTCCCACAGTGGTCAGCCAGGGGACCTCCACAGAGGCCTCTGGGAGAATCTGTAGAGTGTGGAGTGTGTTCTAGAGAAGGAGGGGAGGCTGCGGTGTTTGTCTTCCTCACTCCCACCCTCCACTGCCGGGGGCTGCCCTGGAGGCGTTCATGCCCAAGACCTTCTAGGGCACACCCACACATGGGCTGAAGACCTCGCGTGACTTGCTTGGGAAAAGCCTGGACGGGCTCCTGAAGGGGACGTGGCAATGTGCACGATGGTGGCCGTGAGCCCCAGATGCAGGCACTGGCATCAGATGGGACAAGGGATATGTCCTGGGACCATGGTATCCACTACGGGGCCTTTCCTCCTTTTATGGTTTATTTATTTATTTATTTAAATAAAGAGCCACTTATGTTTGCATTCTTTAAACAGATTCAGCCAGTATACCCATTAGGTAGATGATGACTGAAAAACTTCTGCATACTTATGTGTCAACTCTTATTTGGGAAGTGGTGATTGCCTCCTAGTGTTAGGCTATTAGCCCAAACACCTCCACACGGATGAAATTTGCAGCAGACAAGTCTGAGGCAAAAACAGATTTTTTGTATATCATTTTTCATTGTTCTCTAATTTCCACAGCCATTTGGGAGATGGTCAAGCTTCTTTTTTCTTTTTTTCCTCCTTACGGGATTAGTCTTCCGTTAGATTGTAAACTTAATATATTTGTTCTCTGATCTAAAGCTCTCATCTCTAGGCAACAGGGAGACTCTCAGATTTTACGTATCTTTATGAACACTTTAAAACACAATTTAGAAATAAATAGCAGGCAGCCAAACACATAAAACCCCCTAATTGCAAGTTCCAGGTTCCTTTCTGGTGCTCTGAATCAAAACATGCCTCTTTTCCCCCTTTGTCAGCAAAATCCTAACAAATGGGATGTTCTAAACCTTCTAAATAAATCCATCATTCAGCCATCCACTCAACAAACACTAAACATTTACTTTGTTCCAGGCCCTCTCCCAAGAGTAGAGCAGGAAATAAAACTAACGTTCTGGTCCTTGTGGGGTTTCTCTTTTAGTGGAGGACAGGGGAATTCCGTGTAGAAAGATGAGCAGGGTAAGAAGATAAGGGGCTGGGAAATGGAGACCCCATCCTCCTTCTGCTAATACCCATAAAAATGCAGCCAAAAAGCTCAGGCTGGGGGAAAGTGTCCTCGTTTTAGAACATCTGCTGTCCCAAACTGTCTGGTCACAGGTAAATGAATCTTCAAGAGATCCTGAGTAGTAGATAAGTCCCCTGCCCTGAGAACACATATTGGGAGTGACAGAATGTCTTAATGAAATTCCACAGTCACACCATTGTAAGAGATTCCTTTTTCTGTATTAACTAAGAGACTCACAAGAGTTTCGGGGCCTGGATAGGATCTGCTTGGTCCCAAGGGCAGGTGTTCAGCCCTCTAGGTGGTCAGCATTTACAAACCTCTCTGAGAGTACTGACATGTAGGATCTGCTACAATTGAAGAGAGTGAAAAAGGTGTGTGTTTTGTTAGGTAAGCGCCTATTATACAGTAGAGTACCTGGAAAAGTTCTTTTTTCTATTAGCTGAAGCACTGAAAAGGTTAGTTTTAGATCATCCAAGAATATAAGCGATTAATAGAACATATTTCAGCCACAAGTATTTTTAATGCCTGCAGGTTTGAGGAGACTATTGCAGATTCTGGTTACTTCTCCACACAGAAGTTTAAGAAGAGGAAATGCACTGGGTTACAAATTCAGAGATCTATGTTTGAGTCCTGGCTCTGCTACTCTCAGCCCCCATCTTCCCAAGCCATTTGGACCTCAGTCTCCTCAACAGAGATGCTGGAAGAGATGAGATTCAAGCTACTAAACAACTTCACTTTTATAATAAATAACACGTACTACCATTAATAATAATGTACACAACTAAAACACAATTTTAGCATTTAAGCTGAAACAACCAGAGAACACCAAAAGCAAACACCATTGAGGTTGTCATATTCCCTGTGCAACAAGCCTACCACATAATGGCAAAAATAGTAAACTCAACCCAAAAACTTGAAACAGAAAAGAAAAGTTTGCTAGCTGGGGAGAAAAAAAACTTAAAAAAATTAATTCAAAACACATTTTTATTGCTTAAACTTAGTCCGCTTGTTTATTCTGTTTCATTTTAACTCCAGATGTATAGAAAGCTCCCTATTATCTTCTCATTCTAAGTAAGGAATAGGAAATTCATGGTTCATGGCTGTGATGCTAATGTTATGTAGTATGTACTCAAAGAAGAACTCTGATACAGGCATAGTGCAGCCAGGCTATTTTAAAGATTTTATTTATTTATTTGACAGAGAGAAATTACTAGTATACTGAGAGGCAGGCGAGAGAGAGAGAGAAGGAAGCAGGCTCCCTGCTGAGCAGAGAGCCCGATGCGGGACTCGATCCCAGGACCCTGAGATCATGACCTGAGCCAAAGGCAGCGGCTTAACCCACTGAGCCACCCAGGCGCCCCAGCCAGGCTATTTTAAATGTCTGTTTCACTGCATGTCCTCCTTTCCCTACCTTCCTCCTTTCTTTCTCTTTCCTTTCACTCTCTTCTCCTTCCTCCCTTCTTCCTTTCATGTCTGGGTATGTGCCATTAAGTGCTGTAGCAGACAGACTCTCAGATGGCCCCTATGATCCCTGTTTCCTGTTATTTACAAGATTTTGTATTTCATCTCCTTGAATAATTTGCTAATCTAATCTAATCTAATCTAATCTACAGAATATGGCAGGATTGTGGGGATGTCATATCTGTGATAGGCTAGACTGTGACTTGCATCTTGGCAGGAGATTCTCATTCTTGTTGGTTTTGATGAAGCAAACTTCTGTGTTGGTGGAAACCACATGATGAACAACTGAGAGTGGCCTCTGATCAGTAACTAGCAAGTCGAACAACTCTTGAAGACCTGAATCTTGCCAACAACCATGGAAGCTGATCCTTTCCCAGTCCAGCCTTCAGAAGAGACCACAGCCCTGGCAAACACTTTGATTACAGCCTTGTGAAAAAGTGTGAAGCAGAGGTCCCAGAAGATGGGTTAATTTAGAGGAAGGGCAGGGAATAATATTAATGCTGTTTATACAGAATAAATGAATCCAGTATATCAGAAGTTGAAAGCAGCATTCAACAATGGCATAAGCCACTTTTCTCAGCAAATGGAAGGTGTTGCAATGAGTGTGGTGAAAGTATGTAACTTTTTTGTTGAAGGCAAGAAGAACTGTAGTGTAGCTGGCTGCTTAGCTCTTCAGTCACCTGCTGCTTCAGGTGTTATGACTGTGGCTGAAGACAGCTGGCATTCCTGAAGTTCAGCTCCTTAGCATCTTGTTGAGGTTTACCAAGGCTAAGAGGTACTGGCCTTAAAAATGAGTATCTCTCTGATTATGTCTGAAAATCCTAGTAGAAGTTTGTTTCATATCTCACTTAAAGACAACAAATGGCTACCATACATTCTCAGGTCCTCTCTGATGAGCCACAGCCAGTAATTTTTGAAGTATTAATAATTCCTGCTCTTTCATGAACTTTAGCCTAAACCTAGAGACCATATAGTTCAATATCCATTTATAGCAACTCTGAAAAGAATGCACTTGACAAGAGAGCCTAGCTTTGGCCCTAAATTGATTTTCACTAGGAGAAATGAGTGTTCTAACTCAAGTGGTCTCACATTCTGAAAAAAAGTTAAGATTAACACTGATCAGCATTCAACATCCTGACAATAGATTTGGAATTCATTTTTATTTTCTCTTTGGAGTCTTCATTTTGGGAATGAGGATTTTGACTTGCAACTACATATTTATTTATTTATTTTTAATTATTTATTTCTTTTCAGTGTAACAGAATTCATTGTTTATGCACTATACCCAGTCCTCCATGCAATACATGCCCTCTGTAATACCCACCACCTGGCTCCCCCAACCTCCCACCCCCCGCCCCTTCAAAGTCCTCAGATTGTTTTTCAGAATCCATAGTCTCTCATGGTTCATCTCCCCTTCCAATTTCCCTCAACTCTCTTCTCCTCTCCATCTCCCCATGTCCTCCATGTTATTTGTTATGCTCTACCAATAAGTGAAACCATATGATAACTGACTTTCTCTGCTTGACTTATTTCACTCAGCATATCTCTTCCAGTCCTGTCCATGTTGATACAGAAGTTGGGTATTCATCCTTAATGAAGGAGGCATAATACTCCATAGTGTATTTGGACCACATCTTCCTTATCCATTCGTCCGTTGAAGGGCATCCTGGTTCTTTCCACAGTTTGGTGACCATGGCCATTGCTGCTATAAACATTGGGGTACAACTACATATTTATTTTAGTTATTGTTACATACATCATGTAACATGTTACATACATCACCTTCCATATTATATCACATTGAATACTTAACATATATTGTCTCCTTTAATACTGACAGTAATTCCTTGGGACGCCTGGGTAGCTCAGTTGGTTGGACGACTGCCTTCGGTTCAGGTCATGATCCTGGAGCCCGGGATCGAGTCCCGCATCGGACTCCCAGCTCCATGGGGAGTCTGCTTCTCTCTCTGACCTTCTCCTCTCTCACCTTCTCACTCTCTCTCTCTCAAGTAAATTAAAAAAAAAAAAAGTGATAATAAAAAAAAAATACTGACAGTAATTCCAGAAGGTGGGCATAATTCCAGAGGTGTTCACTTAGAAATAGGTAAAGAACTGGAGTTTAGGGAAGTGAGTGTCCCTGTTTTTACTGCTGTACGTAGCAGAGATGGGATTAAAATACAGGTTTGTGTGATTTCAAACCTAAAAACAGCACCAGCAAAAAATAGCAGCTTTTTTGTTAGGCAATTTTCTCTTGCTTTTCAAAAAATTCCCAGAAGGGAAAAATGATAAGCTCAGATGTGCTCTTAATTCAATTCTCAGAAATCAGTAAGCTGGCAAACCCTAAGAGCAGCATTTTCTAATTGTAATTGCACACCGGAATCAACAGGGGAGCTTTTTAAAGATACTGATGCCTTGGCTTGCTCCCAGAGACGTGAGTCAATTTGGGGTGCAGCCTGGGTATCATGATTTTCAAAAGTTCCCCAGGTGCTTGCAATGTGTGGCATAGGTTGAGTGCCACTGGTATAGAGAAATAAATTATAAGCAAGCACTGAAAAGTTGGCTTTCCACATTATTAGGTTGTCTGATCAGTTCTAGCAGAGATTTGTATCAAGAGAGACCTTTGGTTTGGGTGCCTGGCTGGGCCAGTCAGTAGAGCATGTGACTCTTGATCTTGGGGTTGTGAGCTGAAGCGCCACGTTGGGTGTACAGCTTGAAAAAGAAAAGAGTGATATGTAGTATAAACTCCCATGAGTATAGTGTGAGAGGGTGTGGGAAGGATATGAATATTAATTATTACCTCAGAAGAGTAAATGATGAACAGTGGAGAACCATGAGATATTTTATATATACAGGCCTATGGTGCATATCTAAATGCTAATCCAAGTTTCCGATAGACTATAAATTGGTAATGGGAATTAATTAAGAAGTTAAACTGGTATTCCTACTGAAACTATTATTTAGAGAGCTTGAAGAGAGTTTTGCTGAATTCTTTGATCAAATGTTGATATTGATAAAATGTTTACTGAGTGACAGTGTGTTCAAACTACACCAACAGAAGGACAGTGTCAGAGAGAGCTGGAGGCACTGCTGGTTGCAACATGTCATCATTGACAGTGGCCGTGCTGCCACCGTCAGTCAGACTCGTTGGGCTGGACAAAGCTGGCTCCCTTCTTCACTGCCCAGTAGCTCTCTCCTTGGAAGAAGATGGTCTTCCTGACAGTACCCAGAGAAAGGGACATCAAACAGCTCTTACACAATGAAGTAGTCTGTGTTCTTACCCTCCCTCACCAGACATACTTTTCTATCCTCTACTCATGACAAAGCAGAAACAAAACAAAGGAAATCACACACCAGTTCCCAATGTTTGCTTGTGCTGAGTGTTAGGAGAGAGGGAAGAAAAGGAGCAAATGAAGTGGGAGGGGAGGGTTGGCAGCGAAGAACAACCTTCTTCAGAAAGCTCCGGATTGTGTGGTGGGTGCAGCCCCTGCTCTGAAATGTGGTACCTCCAACACATCATGTCATGTGGACCATCTGCTGTCAACAGTCCCAGGCCCTGGTTATTGTCCCCGAACAGAAGCTGAGGAAGTGGATACCTTGTGTGGGGGCAGGAGCTAGAAGGGAAAAACCTTCCCCTTTGACCAAAGGGTAACTAAATACAATCAGTTGAGAATTTCCCTTTGAGTTGGGCAGCAGCTCGGCGATACAATGAGTCCTTAATATGACTAAGAATTAAAACCTGTAAAGACAGACTAAAGAAAACAATTTTATGGAATAAATTTCAAACATGATTTTGATCATAAAAGATGAAAGAAGTGATAAGACCAAATCGAAGTATGTAGTTATATGTGCATGGACAATGAAGGGGGAAATACGACAATGAGAGAAAAGCAAGAAAGACAAACATTGGACCAAATGACTTTTGGTCACCAAATTCCTAATTGGTGGGTCTGAGATCTGCTAAGAGTAATCATGTGTTTGCTGTTATTATTCCCATCCTTGCAAGTCAGGTGTGATTGTCAGTTCATGATTTGTTACCTGTTGTTACCCAAGAAGAGTAGATGATGAACATATTGCTAAATGTGAAATTCATCCTGCATTTTACATGTAATTCTAAGTCCACTAGTGCCAGCTGAAACACCTGAGGTATATGTGGTCATATAGTGATGGCTACTTCCTTTGCTGGTTAGAGGTGATTTCTGTGGTTGTCTTTTAGACCATCATAACTTATTGAAGTCTGAGTAGTAGATAATTGGAGGGTGTTGCTATATTATCAATTTAAATTTAAAAAAATCCAAGCAAAGTCTTTCTCTGTGTGTTCTTGAGAAGCGATTAAAATTCCTCACGCTGTAAGGAAAATTATCAGTGCCTCACACAGACACTGTGGGTCTGGCTGAAGAGGATCTCTGGAATATTAAGAATGCTATTTGATGCTTTTCTCCAGTGATCTGGGTACTCTGGAATCACTGCACAAGCCTTATCAGCTTCTTGGCAATGGTTTTTCCAGAAAAAGCTCATTAAAGTTGAAATGGACCTGGGAGAGTTCTGGTTATGTCACGATGAGTCCATCCAATGATTCCACCTCTCTAAGCCAAAGCCTCCCTGAATAGAATGGGCTGGGTGGTTGAATCATACTTTAAAAAAAATTATGTGTCATTTTCTTGCAAGGGAAATGCAGCCTAAATATTTGCCAGGGCTTCCTGGGGACGAAGTTCTGCGTGGAGTGGTGATGAGTTTTGCACAGTGCTTGTAAATACTTAGATCGAGAGGACTAGACCCCCTAGACCCCCTCCCCTAGCTTGTGGGGGTCCTCCCTTTTGACGATCTGCTTTGAGGCCATACATCCTTCTCCAAAGTACTCTTACCATTTTCAGAGTGCTCTTCTGTATGAAAAGCTTCAGGAAATCAGTGATTCCTCCAACTAAGAGAACCTTTTACCTATCCCCTTTTACAGACGGTCATGTAATTGATGGATGCTGTTCTGTCAAAATACAGTAAAAGAAATTTGTACACTTCCTGGTTGGACACTATTGTCAAGAGGAACTGAAGAGCCTTATAATGTAACATAATATAATCTCAGCAAGCACAACTAAAAACAAAACAAAAAAAAAAACAGGGGCGCCTGGGTGGCTCAGTGGGTTAAAGCCTCTGCCTTCAGCTCAGGTCATGATCCCAGGGTCCTGAGATCGAGCCCCACTTCGGGCTCTCTGCTCAGCAGGGATCCTGCTTCCTCCTCTCTCTCTGCCTGCCTCTCTGCCTACTTGTGATCTCTGTCAAATAAATAAATAAAATATTTAACAAACAAACAAACAAACAAACAAACAAAACCTGGTCAGTGTTTTTGTTTTTTTAACCTATGGAATTGCTGAGCAGTTATGGAACCACAAATAGTGAGTTTGTAGGCTATTGGCAAACAAGGCCTTATATTAATGGTAGAAATTGGAAAAAAATTTAATAAAGTATTTCATAGTGGACAATACTTTATGTAAGGAATTCACCTTCCTACCTGCTTTCCTTTACAGTTCCCTGAGGAACTGAGGAGGGCATCACTGTAAGATCCAGGTACTTTGTGGTTTAGAGCGGAGAACAAGAATCCACAAGCTCTTGACCCAAATGTTCATTTCCCTCTATTTTAAATTACAGTCTAGCATACTTTTAACAATGGATTCCTGGTTCATTTAAAAAATGGTAGGGCTCACTAAAATAAAGGCTAAGTGAGCATGCCCAGTTACTTTCAGATGAATGTCAAATCAGCTGAACTTGGTCATTATTATCTTGGAGAATTGTTTACGGCACACGTGGTTCGGCAGGGAATTTAACCGCACACAGGCTGTAGAGACAGCTCACATAGGTAGCAACGTCGGGATGCAGAGTGTGTGTGTGCGTGCGTGCGCTGTTATTATTTATTTATTATTTATTTAAGCATTTATCTTTTTAACAAAACTTGCTTTATGTTGCTTAATTTAGTTTCATGGAATATTTTACAAGAATTTATTTTCCTTCTTAAATACTTATGATTGAATATAATTAATCCTAGTTTTCAACACTCAGGGGCATTAATCAATCATCTCTCTCCTCCACAGCATGTCTCTGGTGCATTTAGTTTACTTAGTGTTTTCACATTTTTTCATTTACTTGTCCTGGACACAGTGAGCATATACTCTCCAAGCTGATTTAAAATATTCTCAAAAAATATATTTTTCTGGCGGGGAGCCTGGGTGGCTCAGATGATTGAGTGTCTGCCTTCAGCTCAGGTCATGATCTCCAGGACCTGAGATCCAGCCCCATGTCGGGCTCCCAGCTCAGTGGGGAGCCCGCTCCTTCCTTTCCCTCTGCTTGTGCTCTCTCTCACTCTCTCTGTCTCTCAAATGAATAAATAAAACTCTTTAAAAAAATTAAAAAAATGTTTTCTCTCTTCTTCCTAGATTTCAGAGGCTCTTTACCCATCAATTTTCTTAAAAACAACCAGGCTTCTCAGGTAGAATGACAAAGGCACTATTTTCCTTGGTGTTTTTTTCTCTGGCTAGAGAGGCAGATGTGCCAAGACAGCTACGGCTGCCCCAAGTTCCAATAGTGTAGTCCGCTGGAACGTGGAAACAGGAACATCATCTTGAAGACACGCACTTACTGTCCTGCAGAACTAACCTAGGACTTACTGCCCTGCAGAACTAAGCTAGGAAATAGAACTGTCATGGTTTCATTGTTTAAAAACACTTTTTATTCTATATAGCGTGGTTTTGAGATGTCTAAGAAACAATTAGCACTACATTCAGTAAAATTTGTTATCTGCTTGGTTAAGGGAAGGGACATCTTAGATAATAGATCAAATAATTATATATATATATAATAAAATAATTAACTATATTTGTATTATAATATTAATCAAATATTAAAGATAATATAATCAATTAATTAAAATATAAGGCAAGATGACTGATCGAAGTAATTAGAGCCCCTGGGAAGAATGTGATATACTACAGCCACTATAGAAAAAGAGTTTAGCAGCTCCTCAAAAAAGTTAAAAACAGAGTTAGCATGTGACCCAGCAATTCCACTCCTAGGTGTATATCCAAGAGGACAGAAAACATATGTTCACACAAAAACTTGTACAAGTATGTTCATAGTAGCATTATTCACACTAATAAAAATTGGAAATAACCCACATGGCTATGAACTGATGAAGAGATAAGCACAATGTGGTATAGACACAGAAAACTATGTAGCCACAAAAAGGAATAAAGTGTCGATACATGCTATAACACGGATGACCCCTGAAAGCATTTTTTGTCATGAATGAAGCCAGACACAACAGGGCACATATTATATTACTCCATCTCTATATAATGTCCAGAAAAGGCGAATTCATAGAGACAGAAAGTAGATTGGTAGTTGCCAGGAAATGAGGGGAAGGAAAGTTGGAAGTGAGTACTAACGGGCACAGGGGTTTTTTCATGTTAAAAGAATGGAAATGGGGGGCGCCTGGGTGGCTCAGTGGGTTAAGCCGCTGCCTTCGGCTCAGGTCATGATCTCGGGGTCCTGGGATCGAGTCCCACATCCGGCTCTCTGCTCAGCAGGGAGCCTGCTTCCTCCTCTCTCTCTCTGCCTGCCTCTCTGCCTACTTGTGATCTCTCTCTGTCAAATAAATAAATAAAATCTTAAAAAAAAAAAAGAATGGAAATGGGACTTGAATTGGTAGTGGTGATGGTTACAAAACACTGGGAATATATGAAAAACTACTTTTAAATGGTTAAAAAAGCGATTTTTTAAATGTGAGTTTTAGCTCAGGAAGAAAATCTATCTAAATGCACAAAGCAACAAGTTATACTTAACACTAAGATTTACCACATGTAATTTTTATTTTTTCTAAGCCTCTACTGGACACCTCTTCAATTTGAAAATCACTTTTTGTTAATTTTAACTTTAATCTCACTCTCACAAAAACAGGGATTATAACTCACTAAATGAAAGAAAATAATTCCCTGGTCATATGAAAATATCCTTGATGAACCTTAACTAAAGCTCTTGTGAATGGGATTGTCTGGTTCTTTTTTTTTTTTTAAAGTATTTTTAAAAAGATTTATTTATTATTAGAGAGAGAGAGCATGAGCATGAAAATGGGGGGAGGGGCAGAAGGAGAGAATCCAAGCAGACTCCCTGCTGAGCAGACTCCCTGCATGGATCTCAAGATCCATGAGATCGTGATCTGAGGCAGAACCAAGAGTCAGATGCTTAACTGACTGAGCCACCTGGGTGTCCTGAGGTTGTCAGGTTCTATTTAATGAGATGACCCAAATTCCTGAAAACCAGTAGCTAACGGGGGTCTATAGGCAGAGTGGACATTTTCCATGCTGGAATCACCCAAGGAATTTAAAAATATGCTGATGCCTGAGTCCCATCCTTCAAGATTCAATTTTTTTTTTTCAAGATTCAATTTTAATTGGTAATTTATGAAATGACCATTTAATCATTGGAGTTTTAAAAGTTCGCCAGTGATTTTCAAGGCTGGCAGAAGGTACGAACCATGGACTTCTGTCTTTCCCCTTCTGAGCCCAGAAGACACTGTGCTGGTTTTCACAACTGGAGCCTCTGGTCTGGTTCTCATATGCAAGTTTTTGGCCAGGAACAGGAGGAAAAAGTAAGTGTGGGGGCATTCTAATCCAATCCTAAAAGTATGGCAGTGCTTTGCCAACATCGCATCTCGGTCATTGAAAAATATGAACCTCCTGAAGTCTAAGGGAAACCCTTGATTGCCAGAAGAAACCAACTGACAAATGAGACTTTATTTTCCCCATCTTGTAATTTTGTTGAGGCCAGTTAATCCTCACTGATGATGATGATGATGATGATGATGATGATGATGATGTACTCTGTTATGTAATTTCATGTCTAGGGTTAGGAGCTCCAAAGGCAATCACACTGAAGTTTTTTTGTTTTAGGATTTATAGCTGCATTCACTGTTGAGTCATTCATGGGTTCCCTCATTCAACAAACAATCATTGAGCACCTGCTTATACAGGCCAGATTTCAGCTTAATACCTTCATTTGCTGGAACACTGTTTCTTGGTCCAAGGATCACGGCACACCAGACAGACTCTCTTATATAAACAGGCTGGCTCAGTTCCCCGAGAAAGAGAATCAACTTGGTCGTTCTTTCTTAACTTTTGCTCTGTGTACACGGTCTTGCTTGGTGGTCTTGCTGCTACCACTTTAGGATTCTGAAGTCTATATTTGGATATAAAAATGTTCTATGTGTATGTTTCTATGTCCACAAAAGAATGGCCAAATACGAAAGATGACAAATACAAAGATAAATAGGGTATACGTGGACATGATCTCCAAAACGCAGGAACAGAGACCATTTTTTCTATAAATATACACATGTTTCTCAAGAACATACCTTGTCATTCTCTCATGTGCATGTTTTAATTTTTAATGATTTTAAGGTATTTACTGGGGCAGGAAAGCAGTTGTGTTATGTTTCATTCTAAACTAAGGGTTCTCAACCAGGGATGAATCTCCATCCCAGAAAACATGGGGCAGTGTCTGGAGACATCTGTAATAGTCACAACTCGGGGTGGGGGGGTGTCCTACTACCATTTAACAGGGAGCAGCCAGGGATCTCATGAAAGATGATGCACAGGCCCCACAACAAAAAATTCTCTGGTCCAGAATGTCAGTAGTGCCCTGCTTCAAGCAAATAAAGCCATTAAATTATGAAATCGTTCTCCCAAATTCAAAGATGTGTTCATGGTGAAAAAAACGAATATAAAATTCTAAGTTTCCAATCTATCCCTTTACATCTCTAAACTCTTTTTCTACTCCACAAAGAAAAAAACCTCGCTTTAAAAAAAATATTTTATTTATTCATTTGACAGAGAGAGAGAGAGATCACAAGTAGGCAGAGCAGCAGGCAGAGAGAGAGTGGGAAGCAGTCTCCCTGCTGAGCGGAGAGCCCGATGTGAAGCTTGATCCTAGGACCCTGAGATCATGACCTGAGCTGAAGGCAGAGGCTTAACCCACTGAACCACCCAGGTGCCCCAAAGATCTTGCATTTTTAAGTCCTTCATATTTTGTTTTCTCTTCTTTTCTTTTTTTTTTTTTAAAGAGGCTTCCACACAGAAGTTCCAAGTTTCAGTTAATCAAGAAGCATTTATACAGCATCTGCTATGTGCAGGGCACTCTTCTTTGGGTGCAATGGGGACTGTAAAAATAAAATGACACATGGATTCTGCCTTGGAAGAATTAGATAAGCTAGTACAGGAAATAATACATGTACATATGAGAAGTAGCTAAAAATAAAAGGCAGTTAAAATAAAGATAATAATTGCTGTAAACAATCAGAGAAAGTAGTGATTACTAAGAGCTGAGAGCATAGGGACAGAAGGTTCCAAAGAGGACTAAGGAAAGGGTGATGAACTCATCCCAGATGACCAACATGGACACACGCTGACAGATGATCACGCATGAAATGCCACTAGTGGTACATCTGTACGCAAAGTTTTATTTAACCTCTTACCTACTGAATCCGAATCTGCATTCTAACAAGATCCCAGCTTTATTTGTATGTAAAGACTGAGAAACATTGACTTAAGCCAACTGACCTCCAGCTAAGGGCTCCCATTGGACCAGGGGCTCTCAACTCTGGCTACGCATAGAATCACTTGGGGATCTTTAACAAAATACCTTCTAGAAATTTAATTAGGTTGGGTGATGTCTTACACAATGTTATTTCTCAATTATATCTAAAAACAACAACAACACTATTTTCAACATATTGAGGAAAAAGACTGGGGTGATGCCTGGGCATTGGTACTTCTCTGAATGCCCCATGTGACTCTAAGGTACAACCAGATGGATTGAGGACCACTGGATTAGAACAGTGAGTTTCTATGTTAGATTAATGCAATGAATTCCCTAAGAAAATAGACTGGAAGTCCCCTCAACTGCCAAGTCCTACGAAAAACAAACCAAGTAAGAATTAGCAAGGTGAGGTGGCGTGCATTAAATGATCCAGGGGAAGCTGAACAAACCCACGTAGCAAGAGAATGTGATGTCAAGTGTCTCTATGTTGGCTTGCAGGGAAAGGCAGTGAAGTGGCAGCACAAGCTTCTCTTGTGGGTGATCTTGCTGGGTCTCTCAGTAAGGTCCAGCCTTAAATTCCACTTGTGTGGAGCAGAAACATATGCTCACAGCTGTGTCTCAAGGGTTCTAACGTTGCAGTTTCAAGTATATATGGCGGGGAGAGTGCAGCTGCCTTAATTGTGGGAGTCATGGAAGTTAGTGTTAGATTCTTTGCCATAATCCTGGGAGTGGAGCCAACTCTAGGCTCCAAGATGGCCCCGGGTCAGTCTACACAGGAGGACAGCCATACTCGCCTTTGTGGGAAACTTACGACTTCCCAGAAGAACACAATGTACCAAACCCTGGCATCACTTAACTGCAACAAATTTCCTAAGCCTCCACAGTTCTTCATTCATCTGCTCTTTCTGGAGCCCTTTGTTGGAGAGATCTCTGTTTTTTAGAGAGATGCTTCTCAGACTTTAATGTGTAAAGACGTCACCTAGAGACTTTGTTAAAATGAGATTTTGCATTTCTCAGAAGTTCTCAGATACTGCCGAGAATGCTGGTGACGCATTCTGAGGAGAAGAAGTTAGATCTGTGCTGTCCAAAATGATAGCTTCGAGCCTTATGTGGTTATTGAGCATTTGAGATAGGGTCAGTATGACTAAGGAATTGAATTTTTACTTTTATTAAGTTTTAAGGAGCTTGTATTCACATTTAAAAGTGAAACGGTACAGAGTATTTTCCATTACTATAGTAACTCTCTTGCTTCAGTAGGACTACATTTCACTTTACAGAAAATTCAGTGTCCCAGTTGAGATGTGCTGTAAATGTGAAATACACACTAGATTTTGAAGAATTATTATGCAAAAATAACATAAAAATCTCATTAATGTGTTTATTAGACTGATTACATGCTGGAATGATACTAGTTTCGGTATACTGGGTAAGTAAGATACATTATCAAAATTAATTTTACCTGTTTTTTACTTTTTTAATGTGGCTACTAGGAAATTTGAAATTACATCTGTAACTCCCATTATATTTCTATTTTATAGTGTTTGTTTAGATGGTAGAACTGCTTTTAAGGGAAAGCCCAAATTTAATGAAAAAGGAAGAATTTAGAAAATTCTTCAGGCTTCAATGTGAAATACCTAAAAAGTTGCTAATTTGGCATATTATGATTATGGTATAGTGCTAACCCCCATTTCAACAAATCCATCTCCTCTGGTTCACTCTCCTGAGAAGGCTCAGAATTTTCATCTAGTTCACGGATGGTCAAGAACTCCTCAGAAGGAGACTCAACCTAACCTTCCTGACCAGAGACCCTAATATTCTAAAATTTTCTTTCCTACTTTGTTTTGTTTAAAACACACCCACCCCCATTTCCAATCTTAAATCCCTGCTACCTTAGGTAGGGCCAATATGGAGTAGTAGAAAGAGCCCTGGCTTAGAAGCCAGCTGGATTTGGGTTTGATTCCCAGGTGTGCAACTTACTAGAAATGTTACATAAATTTTCTAAGCCCCACCTTCCTCATGGATAAAATGAGAACATTTTATAAAATGATGAAATGATAAAATGATGATAATTAAATCAGATTTACATATAGTACCTGGCACATGACTGGTTTTCAACAAAGAACCACCACCATTACTACAGGCAACAAATTCAGCAATTACTGTGGATAGGTAGATTCTGACTCTTTTATCTATTGACCTCCAAGGAAAATTCTGAAATATAAGAGGGCTTTATACCTTAGCCTAAAAGTATGCCTCACAATGAGAATCCAAAGCACTGGCATAGTGCATTTAGAAAGATATTTGGAAAAAGGCAAATCTCTTCATAATCCACCAAATGGAAGCCACCTTCTTATTCATGGACCCACTTGGTCTTAAATGTAAAACAAAATTAGCTCAGAAGTAATGGACTCCCAGTGTGCTTGGTTAAGTGTCAAACTCCTCTTTTGGCTCAGGTCATGGATAAACACATAAACACATCTTACCCTCATCATATGAAGCAAATAGGAAAAGCAGAATCATTCCATTCTGATATTATCAGAATCATATGTATTCCCTAAACAACAACACTGGATCCCCTCATGGAAATGAGAAACAGTCCCTGCTATTGTGAAGTTATTAGTCCCACAGAGAAATAAGATTGATACATATGCAACAATCCCCAAATAAAACATTTTAGGACATACTGGAATAGAAAATGAAGTATTTCAGGATATACTGAAGTAGCTGTATAGAACCGTATAAAGAAAGGGAAGACTAGTACAAGTTACAATAGACCTAGAACCTTTAATAGAGAAGTTCTGGTGGGAACTGCAGAAAAAAAAAAATGGCAGTGCAGTTCAGGAGGCTGATCTTTTCTAAGAGGGGTTATACTTCTACATGTGCCACTGTGACTTAAGGGAAGAAGTTAGATGCATATTGCTGAGTATCTCCTTATCCACTGGTGGACATTCCATTGGACAACTCTTAAGAATCATGGACCAGGGGCGCCTGGGTGGCTCAATGGATTAAGCCTCTGCCTTCTACTTAGGTCATGGTCTCAGGGTCCTGGGATTGAGCCCCGAATTGGGCTCTCTGCTCAGCAGGGAGCCTGCTTCCCCCTCTCTTTCTGCCTGCCTCTCTGCCTACTTGTAATCTCTCTGTCAAATAAACAAAATCTTAAAAAAAAGAAAAGAATCATGGTCCACATTTGCCGCTTTCTCTTCCAAGTCAGGCTTTCTGCTCCCTTCTAACCAAATGATGGATAAACACATAGAAGAGTTAGAGAAGCAACATTTATTTCAGACATAAAAGAGGATCCTGGGAATATGACTTTGACAGTGTCAGAAAGAAAATAGTTTTTATGCAGTCATGTCCTCTTAGAGCTAGAAGAGACCTTGATAGTCAGTGAGGCCACCACTTCATTTTACAGATGAAGAAAATGATGTTAAAAAAAAAAAAGTGAATTGGCCAAGGTTGTAGAGCTTGTAAGAAGCCATACTGTGTGTTTCATTCCCTCCATGAAGTAAAAATCATGACCACTTATCATGGCCATTCTCATTTACTTATCTACTTCAGATCTACCAACATCTAAGGCCCCAAATTTCCAAATGTCACATTTAGGGAGAGCAAACCAAGCTTGATCCTGAGCCTAGACTCTACAACAATATTAAGACCATGTTCAGGATTCTAGTGATTAAAAAAACGGTCTCTGATGGGGCATTTTGAAAGCTTGTAAGAAACCATCAAAGCATTCTTTTAAGTACTAATGTCCAACCATGTAATGAGTCCACAATTCCAATGCATAATTAACCTATTTTACTATACTAGATGGCAGCAAACAGGTATCTAGGTGTATAATCAATTAGCTAGGATACTGAAAACTGGGTCTAAATTTGCCTGAATAAACTACGTTTTCATAAGTATTATGCTCTTGAACATTCTTAAAGAACTTGTGGTTTTTCATGCACATTTTTAAAAATTGAGTTTCCTCCTTAAACATAGTAGGGAGCTAAATTTTGAAGAACTGCTGTAATGCTGAATTGCATAATCACTGGTTCTTGAGTAGGTACGACAATATTTTATATATTTCTAGAAGCTTTCTCCTGGCCATCAGAGGCAGAGCAATAATCAAAGTGTAGGGGATAGGAAGTAGTGAAGAGAGGCCTGCAACAAGATGTTGAAAGATATGATATCAAGATTCATAGGACAGAAAAAGGGTATTAACAAAATCAGGTAGCGAATGATAGCAACAGAGGTTTTTAAAATTAGGAAAAATTAGAGGTTAGATGATCACCAATGGGACTGAAAGACTATCTATGTTATTCTAGATTATTGTCCACAAAATGGACCATGCAACCCAATTCACTGGAGAATGAAAACACTAACACTTTCATTTCTATGCGTTGTGTATCTAAAATAGGAAACAAACGAAAGTTTACTAACACTAAACATTTGAGTTGCATGGAGCCTTCACTCAGCCAATGTGTCAGAGTCACAAATCATATTTAGTATGAGAGGAATCCTGCATAAAGAGTGGGAGGGCCACGGTTCTGAAGGTGGATAAGCAGTACTTTTACTTGACTCTTCATTTATGATATTATTTTTTTTTACAGGTTCTATATGGCCCATTTAATGGAGAAACACATTATACTGATATTATGGTGGTTTGAAGTAACAAACCATGCACATTTTTAAAAACCACAAGTTCTTTAAGAATGTTCAAGAGCATAATACTTATGAAAAATATTTACATAAAGAAATCTCATAATGAAGCTAATTCTAATGAAGCAAGCCTATGTCAAGGAGAAGGAAATGATGAGCTGACACTTTTCTTATTGTAGAATAAAGTCTAACCAAATCTGGTAGGAAGTTGACTTCCAAAATGGGAAATTATCCTAAAGGCCATTTGAAATATAGATTGGCACCGACTACAACTACTCTTTTTTTTTTTTTTTGAATCTCTAACTTGGTGTATCTTGTGAGCATCTTTTCATGTATGAGGTATCTTTTCAGGTATGAGATAGTAATTAAAACCAAATATTGAAATAAAAGTAATACAGACCCAACTTTCAAATTGTGTTTTGTAAACCGTTAAATGACGACTCTCCCTGCAAAAGAAGCAAACTTCTTGAAACTCACTGCAGGAAGTATTTTGTCCTATTAAACATTAAAGTTAAAATATTTTGTAATATTGCTTGGTCCAACATTGTCAAGACTCTAAAACCTCTATTTTATTTTTTTTATTTTTTATTTTTTATTTTTTTAAAGATTTTATTGATTTGTCAGAGAGAGAGAGAGAGAGCGCGAGCACAGGCAGACAGAATGGCAGGCAGAGGCAGAGGGAGAAGCAGGCTCCCTGCTGAGCAAGGAGCCCGATGTGGGACTCGATCCCAGGATGCTGGGATCATGACCTGAGCCGAAGGCAGCTGCTTAACCAACTGAGCCACCCAGGTGTCCCTAAAACCTCTATTTTAAAATAAACAAAATGTATTAGAACATTGTGCATCTATATAATTTACAAATGTATAAATAATGCATATTGTGAGTTTGTGTTTAAAAATTGCTTTATTAATGGCATAGAGAATCCAAGTTTTAGGAACCTATGATTTTGGTAAACTACGGTAACCTATAATCTTTACAGATACATGAATAAAATGAGGCAAGAGGCTTAGGGACTATGTCCTTACAGAGAACAGATCCAAGGCACAGACCTGGGCCCCTCATCCTTTTACAACTCTCCATATTCCTTCCTCCATAAAGGATTGCTGTGTGGGAAGCATAAACAAAGGTAAAAGGAATACGAAGAGGAGGCATCTGCCCATCAGATAAAATGCAACTATGTGCAAAAGAAAGACTCAGATTTTAGAGCAGAAAGACACTACAGGATAAGCCAGATGCTTATTCTTATAATTAAATCTTTTCACATGAACATTCATAAGCAAGTGGATTATAAGAAAATGCATTCACTATTTTGAATTCCACAGGAGAATGGGGAATGGCTTAAAAATAAAAGGTTGACATGGGTATGGAGTAAAGAGTCTGACATTGTGGGGCAAGCACAAGAGGAGTTCCCTTCCCTGATGAGGGGTTTCCATGGCCTTCATGGTTTTCTTCTATGTTGGCTCCCTTTTCTTTGTAGAGCTTGGCTAACGGGTCATAATGTCTGCATAAACTCTGGTACAGAAGATATACCCTTTCTATAGGCCAGTGTTTCCAAAGTGTGGTCCTACGAGTCTGAATTTCCTAAACCAGAACCACCTGGACAAACATCCAGATTCCTGGGCTTAACCCTACCTAATTCTACCGAGTCAAATTCTCTAGGAGGAGCTTAAGAATCACTATTTTTGATTCTCCTAATTCATTTATAAACTTTTAGGTCTCAATTCTCAGACTAAATGTGCTGTCTGGTAAACAGAAAAGATCAGAGGTTCCCCCACTGGTCTGAGATCATTAGGAGTTCATCTTCAAAGACTATTTTCATGTTATGAGCTTCTGTAAGATATAAAACTTCTGGCTCATAAAGAAAATGAAACATTAGACTTAGATACATTTAAGGAGAGATTGCAAATCTTCATTTTGAAAAGGACAATTTGTTTCATGTCTTCTGGGATAGGCCTTTGCCTACATGGTAGGTAGGGTATCAAGACAGATCCAGCTAATACTGTGTGCAACTATAATCCAGAAACACATACATTTAATGCCCAAGACAACCAGAGAAGACAGTTTGTAGATGGGAAGTGCAAAACCCTGAGAGGTTTCATGTCTTTCTAAATTCATCCAGTTGGTAAGAGGCAGAGGTGAGATTTGTACCAGATCTCTGAATTTAACACCAATACCACCAACAAAAATGCAGGCATTCCTTTTGACTATTTTATAGAACTACAATAACTTACAACAGAGGGGAAGAGAGGAATCTTGCTAGACAGATGACTTAGCACCCTTGAAGTTATAGGTCAACAAACAGGAAATATTCACTTGGTTTGAACTAGAACACAGAGTTCCTGTCTTAGAAATTTTATAGGACTGTCAACAGTGACAAGTGGTGGGGTCAGCTGTTGAGTTTCACATCTCCCAAGGACAGAGCAGGCTTACAATCCCTGAAGCATGGCTGAGCATTCATTTAAGAAGCCAGAGCTCTCAATTAGGAGCCACTGCTGCCACTTCCTATATCAACCACGATTTCTTGGGTGGTCTTCCAGTATGCTGCCATTATTAATATAACATTATTTATGGGCTTAGACAGGTCTTAGCACAGAGCAGCATGGTTGTTACATGCACTGAGTCAATACAGCTGCCATTACACTTGTTCACTTGCCCAGGATGTAATTTTAAAGCTTGTATTACTTTTTCTCCTGTTTTGTACTGGAATTTTTTGATCATCAGTCAGGTCTGAACTAGCTGAACAAACCTGAAGTTTAGAAAAAGGCAAGGGCGGTAGAAGGAGCTGAGGCTTTTAGGACAGTGTGTCCTGAGTCTGAATCCTTGCTTATTTGATTTTAGAAAAATAATATCTTTTCTTGGAGTTCGAGTTTCCTCAAATTCATTGAGCTGGGAATAGTAAGAGTAACTTTACTGGATTATTATGAGATTGAACTCTAAGAAGTGCCTGTATAAAATGTTTATCATCTCTCACCCAGGGAATTTGGCAAACGTAATTCATATCCCAAAGCTGATGTAAATATAATTTTTATGATAAGAGATAACATTTATCGGTATGGCCACCTGTTAGATCCTGTCCTCAGAGATTTTGGTGTATTACTTCATTCAATCCATTCAACCTTAGTATGAGATGGGGACTAATGGTATACCACGGTAAAGATGGGAAGCACCATGCCTAGGAAGTCTCACTTTAAATCCTGTGCTCTCAACCTCTATAATCCAGATCTAGACTTAGATGTACTTCCCATTATTCTAGAAGAAGAGTTCCACATCAAGATGATGGAAGGAGGTGGCACAGTACAGTGGTAATGAGTCAAGTGCATGAGTTAGGATGCCTGGGTTTGAATCATCGCTCTGTACTTCTCAGCTGTGTGCGCTTTGGCAAGTCACTTAGTCTCCCTGTGCCTTCATCACCTCATCTATTAGATGAGGATAACAGCAGGATCCATTATGATGACTACTAATGTTTTAAAATACGTGAAATGCTTAGAACAGCACATGCTAATGTAAACACTACTGCAATAATGAAGTATTATCAGGTGTAAGTCTGATAATGCATGTCTTCAATGCTAACTGAAAAAAATCGTTTTTTTTTTTCCCCCTCATCCCTTTCAATGATTCAAACCTTCCTTACAATTCTGCATCATATAATAACTTTGTTAGTGCTTCATAAAAAATAACACCTCAATTTCCTTTTAACACAATAATTCATTCTGGCCTCTTTGTGATGTGAACAGTACTAAAACCCATTTAGTTCAGTGAAATCATAGGGTAAGAAAAAGAGAAGAAATAAAAACACGGTCTTTAAAAGTAGATGCTCATCATACCAGAGACTCGTCTGACACTCTAGCCACACCCACAACAACGGGTAATCTGTGATTTTGAAAACTCACACTGTAGCACTCTCAACCCTTTTAAAGACATGTTTCATTTTTCAAGGTCAAAAATTGAAGTTCAGGATTTGACGTTTCAAAGTTCAGAATTCCCTACAATTGTCAGAACCACCTGTGATACAAAATCTAGTACTTTCATTTCATTTGTTTGTTATAAGGAGTGGGGGTGTGTGCAACATTTTCCTTAATTTTTGCAACAGGGATTTACCCCATTCTAATAGCTCATTCTAATTCTGAACTTTCCTGTGGCCCCCAAATCTTGGTTTATGATTTGTAATTTGTTGAAAACTATATATCAGCACAGTTATACAATAAAGGAGGATCTTTTTGAAAGAAATAAAAATAAACACAATTCAATAATATCCCAAATAGTTTAATAAACAGGTCATTTTATAGAATTTAAAACAGTGCCCTTTTTCTTTTGTACTTTTTATTGGCTAATTTTTCTTTTCCAACCAGGAGTTCAATTCAAGGGTGAGACAAACATACCATCAGGTTTAAAACCACATTTAAAAAAAAATATTTGGGGCGCCTGGGTGGCTCAGTGGGTTAAGCCTCTGCCTTCGGCTCAGGTCATGATCTCAGGGTCCTGGGATCGAGTCCCGCATCGGGCTCTCTGCTCAGCGGGGAGCCTGCTTCCTCCTCTCTCTCTCTCTGCCTCTCTGCCTACTTGTGATCTCTCTCTCTGTATCAAATAAATAAATAAAATCTTTAAAAAAAATAAAAAAAATATTTGTACTGGGTGTTGTATGCAAGTGACAAATCGCCAGATTCTACACTTGAAACTAGGATTACATTGTATGTTACCTAACTGGAATCTAAATAAAAACTCGAAACTACAAACAAAATATTTGTCCTGGGACATAATGCTGAGGTTGAGAATGGAACAGAAGTCTCCAAATGGAATGAGTTAAGACAACCTTCCCTTTTAATAAAAAATACCATCCATCTTCTGGATTGATAATACCAGTCTGGAAAGTATTTCTGAGTAAACAGCTTTACTCTGCAGATACGACTGGGAGAAGAGATAGAAGTGGGGGAACAGAGAGAAAAAGCTGGAAACACTCCAACAATACCCTAAGAAGTATGTCTCCCACTTCTCACTGCTCCAGGACATACTCTGGTCCAGCTGGGAGAGAGGCCCATCCCTTGGTCCACGTGTCACTAACTTGGAGCCCCTGGCCTGCTCTTCTCAACACCTTACTGATAAATGGCTGCCTCACACCAAGCTTCCCATTTCATTCTCAATACAGGGTATCCACTCAAAACCTGGTCCCGCCTTGAGAATCTGGAGGTCCCCTAACCTCTTTGGGATGTGCAAGATGTTGGGAAGGAAACAGAAAGATTACAGATGTGGTTGGGGGAAGACTAAAGATTACTTGGGACCAAATCTCTCAGAGGTGAATCATACACCTTAAGGGAACGTGTGAGCCATGTGGCTTCTTTGGTATCCCATCATGGGAAGCCCAAGGCATGTGATTTGTGAAAGACTCATTCTAGAGGTCCTTAATACCCCAGTGGGACTCTTTCTGCTAAGGGTGGAGAAACCAGGCAAACCCTATTCTCATGATGTCTTTCCCTCATTTGACAATCCCAGCAAAGTCCCCAATGGAACAGATTAGACTAAAATAAGTCCAACTTGTTTTAATGAAAACCAATAACCATCTAAAATCACCTTCGAGTCTATATGTATAAGCTGCCAGTGGCTACTTGAACTTACAATGCTTGGAAAGGTGTTCAAGATAAAGGCTATCTTACTCACTGACATGGGCAGTTTGGTTCAGAGTCCCAAAGGGACAAACACAATTACAGTAATCATGTGCTTCATAAAGACTTCCATATGCTGTATATGTTTTTATTGTTTCACTAATCTCACAGAGTTTATTTCAACTCTTAGTACTTGATATGATTACAAAGTAAAAAAATTTATCATTTTAATCATTATGCCAGCACTCATAAATTTAGAAACATTATCTTTAAAAGTGAGTAGACTGGGAAGTTTTAAATCAATCCCAATGCAGCTGTTAGTACTCAAAGGATTTTTAAAACTCTTTCTTGGGAATTATCTTTTGAGTTAAATTAATTCATGAGCCACCTAAGAAAATCAGTTTTACTACTTTCTAGCCCTAACCAATCTAACTTAATAATACAGTGAAATTTTTTGGAGGAAATAACTTCATTATCTGGAACTGGCTGGCACCGACATTTTCCTGTCTTTGCTTGCAATTTCTTCAGGCAACTGAAGATACCTGGGGTAGTAAATATAATGGAGGCATTTAAATGGTACTATTGCTCACCATAATATTATCCCCAATAAATTTATGCCCACTTGTATGACTTTGAATAACATCACGGTGTAAAGAAAATGGAGACAAAGAGCCCTCAACAAATTGTAAGCTCTTCAGGGGCAAGGGCTGTATCTTCTTCTTTCTAACTCTTGCCTCCTACCCAACCACTTTATGGGTCACTTAAGATAATTTTATGCTTGTAATAGGTGCTCAGTAAATACTCCCAATTTACTATAGGTTGAAGGTTGAAATCTATCTTTCTAATCTATTCTTCTAATTGGAATCTATGTTTCTTGAAGGAAAGGACTCTGGTTCCTCCCCTGGATGGCTGGCTTACCACCCAAATAAACAGGATTTTCGGAACATTCTGTTTTCTCAATCTGTCACACTGCTTTAGAGCAGTCAAACAAAATCCTTGTATTGGGCTACTTTATTTCCAAAAAGTCTGCAGAAATTGCAGACTTGTCCATGTCCAGGATCATGCTTTTCAGATTTAATTATTTTAACTAGTTCTGATAAATCATTTCATCTCCTTTAGTTACTCTGGCTGTTCTTTTTGTGCTCAAGAAGGTTGCTTATTTAGAGTAGGAAATAAGGCCCAGGGAGCAGACCATAATTTTCCAGATGTCTTGTTTTCAAGAGCCCTTCAAAGAGAACCAGCCTTTTGGCTTTGCCTCCTCTTAAAGGGGGTTTTATGGCTCGGTATTACTTTGCAAATACCAAGGGCCCTGTACCTTATGACTTTGATAATTTCCTCTTTTGCTGAATATTAATTTTCAGTTTATTTTCCCCAAGTTCATTAGTTGAGGTATTTTGTTTGTGTAAAGTAGTTATTGCTTTTTTTTTTAACAAATTCTCCTTATGCCATTTATAAAATTCCAAATTCCAACCCTTTTAAAAAAAGTATTCTGTAAGGGTGCCTGAATGGCTCAGAGGGTTAAGCTTCTGCCTTTGGCTCAGGTAGTGATCTCAGGGTCCTGGGATGGAGCCCCACTTTGGGCTCTCTGCTCAGCAGGGAGCCTGCCTCTCCTTCTTTCTCTGCCTGCCTCTCTGCCTACGTATGATCTCTATCGAATAAATAAAATCTTAAGAAAAAAAGTCTCTTATAAAAACGTATTCTGTAGGACCTCAGATCTTGGATTTGATATATTTTTACACTTTTCACTTGTGTTAATGACATGTTCATGACTTCCTACACCACTGCATTTTCAGAGCTGGATAACGAAAGGAAAGGAAACTAACATTATGCTTAGTGGAAACTTTCATACAAGTGTACAAAAGTAGGTTGTTATTTATCCTTGTTTACAGATCAGCAGCTTGGGGTCAGAGGTTAAGTGTGGTCCCAAATCCCACAGCTAGTAAATAGCAGTCAGGATTCAAGCCACACCTACCTGGTTTCGGCTACACTTCTGAAAGGGCTACTCCTTTGAGATTCGACTTTCGAATACTCTCTCACTTGAAGGGAACTTTTAGGAACATCACGTGTGTCTTCTGAACCTCTCAGACAGAAGAGAGTATAGTTACTGTGTCCAGGAACAACAAATCCTGGTTGGGTTTAGGAGACGATGAGTTCCTCAGAGATGGAGGTATTAACAGTTTGTCGTACTTTGTTGAGGACACTAGCAAGTAAGACGAGTTAGACAAATGTATTATAACAATGTCTTGTCTTATAATACATTTAGAACATTCATAGATGGAGGGAGAAGGAAGAGAAATAGACAAGAGACAAGTAAGAGACCAGAGAAGACAATTTTAACAATGATAAGGAGGATGAGGCAAGCTACGACAAGGCTCGGTGAAACCTCAGCTTTCTGATGTTCATCAACATCAGAAGGAAGGTGAGGGGTCGTTTTCAGGCTTGGGACAGAGAGGAATAAGGCTCTGGGAAAACCCAGTAGTAGAGACGAAGCCAAGAAGACAAACGATTTTCCCTTTTATCCTCCAGTACACACACACACACACACACACACACACCCCTCTTGTGCCGCCAGCCATGTCCCCCTTCAACTAGAGAAAATAACCAGACCCAGTCACGTGACTGAGATTCCTTGCCACTCTATTTCACTGTTTGGAGAAACCCATAATTTGCTCTCCTTTGAGAGTAAACCTGAAAACTCCTTATGATTTACAGAGTCCTAGAACACTTGCAAGGAATGTGTACATCGTCGTCACACCTGATCCTTGGAAAGGCTGAGTGTTAAATACAAATATTTCCATTTTTGAAAAGAAAGAAAGTAGGCTTCAAGACTTTTATATGGTAGAGCAGGAACTCTAGGTCACGCTTTCTGACTATGCCCTTTCCACTTTACTTTTGTTGCTGGAAATCTCTGGTCCTTAAAAACTTAGAATGTTTTATTTTATTTTTTATTTTTTTTGAAGATTTTATTTATTTATTTGATACACAGAGAGAGAGATCACAAGCAGGCAGAGAGGCAGGCAGAGAGAGGGAGGGAAGCAAGCTCCCTGCTGAGCAGAGAGCCCGATGCGGGGGTCGATCCCAGGACCCCAGGATCATGACCTGAGCCGAAGGCAGAGGCTTAACCCATGGAGCCACCCAGGTGCTCCAAAAACTTAAAATATTTTAAATTGAGATACTTCCTGCATAGTGAAAAGCACAAATTTCAGTTTACATATCAGTGACTTGACGGATACACACAACGTCATCCACACCCTGGTCAAGAGACAGAATGCTGTCTTTTAACATCTATGTTAGCACAAAATCTTGGACCATTGGGAAAACCTATTAAAGAGGAGGGAAAAAAAAAGCCATATTCAGGGATATAAAACTTTAGGCTCCTGATATACTTAGGTGAGGTCCTTTTGCCTGGAGGGAAGGGGGTAAGGAAGCAGAGAGAGGGCTGGCTAATTTTTCTAAGCTAGCCCCTTGTGATTTTGTTTAGGTTTCCTGCAAGTTGGTAAACTTCTCTGCTCTACCTTACACTTTCATATAAGATTGCCTAGGAACATGTGAAAATAAAGAAAAGCATCAGACTGCCCTTCAATTTTACTTAGGGTTTTGATTTTATTATAGTATTAATATCACACTGCAAATCTCTTGTTTGCAGTTGCCTAATTAGCCTCATTCATGATGAGAAAAGGACCATAATCCCATCTTAAACTTTCCACAGTGCAGCAGTGTTTTCCATTCAGAAGGTTCTCCACCGTAATGCTGTAATTACACCATTTTCTCAGCAGCATCACCCACTATAATTACAGTCAAAGCTAAGATGATGTTTATAGTGTACCAAAGAGGGTGGAATTGTTTCATGTTAAGTGATTCATTTACCTCTGCTGGTAACAGAAATGTGTAGTAATGGAAGAGTCATGGTCTTACTTACATACTACTCTGAACAGCCATTTTGGACACCAAGAAGCCAAAAAATAATATAGAAACCTCAAACCCCAATATGAGAATGCACGGGAGACATGATTCCTGCTGGGGTGGTCACAATGATTCCTAAGTTGAAAATCTAGGATGGGTCAGGTTATGGAGACCAGCATGCCTGTGGGCACCGGGGGATCTCCACTTGATTTACCCCAAGCACCCCAAGTCAGTTTGCGGGACGCACACTGTGGCAATATTTTCTATCTAGGCTCTGAGGTAGATGATAATGACTCATCCAAGCACAGAACCATTCATTCATTCATTCATTCATGGTCACCACAGGCCACTTCTAGGGGCCAAGTACATGGCAAGGTAGAAAGCAGAAATCTCTGTTCTCATGGAACTTGACTGCTATGCATTTTAACCTGTCTTTTGCTTATTTACCTGGGTGAATAAAAGAAAGCTCTTACTTCTACTATGAGGGATGTAGACTCAACCATATTAGCTTACATGCTGGAACCTTGCCCAGTCAGCTATAGAGAAAGCCATGATTTTCTTAATAGATGGGCACGGGGCCAGTCTGGCCAGGAGAGAAACGGGAAATGAGTGGAACATGCTGGGGTTGTATTTGCTGGGTGCATTTGTTATCAGCTATGAGACAGCACCTGTCAACTCTGTGACACTGATAGAGGCAGAGACAGACACTTCATTTCCGGTGCCTTGCTCACTTGCTTGTCCAAAGCCTCTGCTTTACAATGTTTCATAAAACCTTGACATTCTTTGCCTTGTCCTCTCTGTGGAACCTTATACATGGGAGGAACAGAAAATTAACATGTGGTCAACCATAAAGGATGACTTGGTGGGAACGCATATCTAGGTACGTGTTTTGTGGCTATATGTTAGGAATTATTTCTCGGGTGTATGGGGCTCTGTTCTTTTTCTTTTTAGAACAGGCCAAGTAGGGAACACATTTTGATAGCTTTTTGGCCAACAAGCAGATGCACACGGTACAAGTGATCCCCTCCTTGGTTCTGAGACATCCAGGAGCCGAGCGTAGGGCTCCTAGAGATCAGTCAGTGACACTAAGGGAACTCAAGAGTCTTGGAAATGAAATTCCGTTATTTTTGGTCGTCACCTGGATTTCCTTTAGTTTATGTGAACTTGAACAACTGTGCACTGCTCTCAGCTTCTAGGCTCTGACTTGGGATTTGGGGGCAGAGGTGAGTAGGGAGAAAGCAGGCCATGTGGCACAGACAAGGGCAGGGGTGGCCCTATTCCAAATGTTCTCTGTAGGCTTGTAAATGGCAAGCCTTCAAGCTGTGACTTCAAGAGCAAATAGATAGAAAACAGAAATGAGAGAAAGATTCCATTTCAAAAATTGCAGCTAACTGCCTCTTTCTTCTCTCCTCTCTCTTTTTGGTTTGTGACTTAATCAAAAGCCTACTGGTTATCTTTCTGATTTCTTGTTTTATGAGTGGTGAGACGCTAATCCACGAGGGCAGAATATAAATGGTTCACCGCCATATCATCCTGGAGGCTCTACTGGGACATAGTAGTGTTCACTACAGTGTGACTTCAGTCCTAGGAGAACGCTGGCACCAATGTGAGACCTAGAGCAGAGCTCGTGTGCAAGCGAATACCATCATGTTAGATCACAGCAGCAACAGAATCTTTTGAAGTTGAGCTTGAAGAGGACTTAGAACCATAGGCTAAAATTTTGAGCCAAGCCATTTATTTTTCTTTGCCAAATGAAACCAAGGATGCCTTTCAACATTAACGGTCAGGATCACACCCTGCAGCTTAACACATTAATTTCTAGTTAGCCAGAACGCAAACATTTTCTGGTTTTCCTATAGCAATTCTCTAAACTGATGTGTTCCTGTAAGGGCTTTTCCCACTTCTCAGAGATAGCGCTCTGGTTCACTAGTAAGGCTAATTTCATGGGTTTCCCTGGGAACGTGAATTGTCTTTACTAGGGGATGGCGAATGAGACTGTTCACGAGGGCTCACTGTACTTTTATTATGGAATTTGTAAATATAACACAAAATTGGAGAGCAAGAAAGGCGCTTGGGTGCTCAGTTAGTTAAGTGTCTACCTTTAGCTCAGGTCATGATTTCAGGGTCCTGGGATCGAGCTCCACATTGGGTTCCCTGCTCGGCGTTCCCTCTCACTGCTTCTCCCTCTCACTCTCCCTCTGTGCTCTCTCTTTCTCAAAATAAATAAATAAAATCTTTAAAAAAATTCATTATAGAAAAAAATAGAGATCATAGCTTAAAGAGCCATGTAAATATATATATAATATACATACATATATAAATAATATATAAATAAAAATAATGACTATAATAACATCAATAGTAAAACCTTGTTTATTATTAGTAGTAATAATAATAAACCATACTTTACTTATCTACTTCTCTGTTTTTTTTTTTTATTCATTTGCTTTCACCTATAACTAGCTACATGCTTATTTCTAAAAGGTAAGGACTATTTCATTCAAAAAATAATATTATACCTAACAAATTAATAATGATCACTCAATATCATTGAATACCCAGTCTGTGCTCAAATTTCAAGAATATCTTTAAAAAATGTCTTTTGACAATTTATTTGTTTCAATCAGGATGTAAACTAGGTCCATATAATGTCTCTTAAATTTGCTCAAATTCATGACATTTTGTCTCTCTCCTTTCTATTATGTGATTTTTTTGGGTTGAAGATAATTTCCTTTAGCTTATTGCATTCTTAGAGTCATTTAAAATGTTCCCCTATCCCTCTTATTTTCCATAAACAGGCAGTAAGACCTACAGACTTAATCCGATTCATTTCGACCCTCACAGAAAGACTCCATCATGGTGGGTGCTGCAAACTCCTGTATTATGGACATATAATCTCAAAACAGTTGTTCCTTGGTCAACTATTTTCAGGAAGTGCTATGGGTTTTGTTTTTTTGTTTGTTTGTTGGTTTGTTTTGTTTTTCCTTTCTCTGGGACAATTATAACACACCAAGCAGATTAGAGACTCTGGGCAATAAAGAAGCCTGTTTAACTTTGCATGTCCTAGCATTTTCAGGAAGTGCTATGGGTTTTGTTTTGTTTTGTTTTGTTTTTCCTTTCTCTGGAACAATTATAACTCACCAAGCAGATTAGAGACTCTGGGCAATAAAGAAGCCTGTTTAACTTTGCATGTCCTAGCATTTTCTAAGCACAGGAGAAATGATGGGCTCAAACATTAAGGGCAGAGTTCTTTGTAGGATTGTGCCAAGAATCATTTTTGGAGGTGATTTTATTTTTATTATGTATGTGTAGTAGGTTACATTGTATCCTCCAAAGATATGCCCAAATCCTAATCCCTAGTCCCTGTGAATGTGATCTTTGTTGGGAAAAGGGTCTTTGAAATACCGGGCAGTACTACGTAGTCAATGAATACTCAATCTTATTTTTGTTATTATGACATCTTCATCCTATCAACGTAGTGAGAAATTTTGGATTTTAAAATTTCAGTGCATAAATTATTACAATTGATAATTGAGAACTCACTGTAAATCGGTATGTGTATCTGTATGTGTATGTGTATTGGGCTCTCGCCGAGCAGAGAGCCCAATGTGGGGCTCCATTCCAGGACCCTGGGATCATGACCTGAGCTGAAGGCAGAGGCTTTAACTCACTGAGCCACCCAGGCGCCTAGGCTTTAACCCACTGAGCCACCCAGGCGCCTCTCCATACCTTTTTTTTAAAGAGCTTTTTTTCTCCTAGACGTTTATTATCAGACCTTAAATTTTGCCCATTTAAAATCTATAATTCAATGGTTTTTAATAAATTCACACAGTTGTGAGCAAAAAAAGAAAAAAAAAAGGAAAGAAAAAGGGTCTTTGTAGGTATAGTTAAGGTAAGGATCTCAGAATGAGATCATCTTAGGTTAGGGCTCCAAATTCAATGATGAGTGTCTTATAAGAAATAGAAAAGGAGAAAAGACACAGAGACCTAGGGAGAGGCCATTGAGAGAGGCCACTGAAGTTGGAGAGAGAGAAAGGAGTGATTCATCTACAAACTAAGGATTATCAAGGATTGCCAGCAGTTTCCAGAACCTAGGAGAGAGGCATGGAACAGATTCTCCCCCAGAGCCTTCAGAAGGAACAGACGTTGATGACACCTTGATTTCAAACTTCCGGCCTTCAAAACTGTGAGAGAATAAGCTTCTGATATTTTAAGCCACCAGTGTTATGGTAATTTGTTACCTCAGTCTTTGGAAGGTAATACAATACACCTGAGCTCTGTCAGTGCAGGTCTGAGGTAGAACTCTGGCCTTTATATTTTCTGAAAATGTCCACAGATGACCCTGCTGGACACACACTTCAAGAACCACCACTTCAGAATCTTGGGAGTTGGAGGGTTAGTCATCTGCTTCTACTGACATCCTATTAGGATTCTAGGCTCTGGCTCTGGCTTTGGGGGTACCAATGGAGCCTCAGGCCCTTTATCTCCAGGTCTCTGTTTTTCAAAGAAAGTCATGCCAAGGAAAAGATTTTTGGGTCGACCTTTAAGAGGTACAATGGAACTATCACAGGTGGTGGTGACGGTCAAGGTTGGGCAAGTAGAAGGGGGTAATTCTGGGCCCAAAGAGAGGGGAAACCAGCTTTTGTCAACGGAGTCTTGCAGATCTCACTTGAAGGGAAGGCTCATTTTGTACCCAACCAAGGCGAGCTTCCTTCCTTTAAGTAACTGAGAAATCTTGATCTCCTAAGATTTCCAATTCTTGGGCTCAGTTTCCTTCTTGCCCTCAGCTGCCTAAGAAGGTTGCTTCTTTCTTTCCAGATTTTGTCCATCTGGAAATATTTTATTTCTTTTCCTAATTGTTCTCTTTTCAGCAGCCTAGCTGCCCCAGGTATCTTTTTGATAGACCTCTTGCTCAGGCTTTTCATCTCTCCAAAGGGATCTGGAGAGCTGTCTCTAGTCCTGTCAGCTACTGATGACTTACAACAAGGTATCTGCTCTTAAAAATACCTCAGCAAGGTTTGTAATGCACGAAGGCACGGGGGTATGCTATTCTGCTTTTCTGGTTTCACAGCTTCTCACACTGAGGCTGACTACACTCTGGGAGATTATTTAGTCATGATTCAATCATTATTTCAGTCAAAAGCTAGGTTTTGGGGCAGGTACCAAAGAAAAATGTCACCTAGTTCAAAATGCTTGCCTTCATCCAAGAAAGGCAGGGTATTCAGAGAGGGGCGTAGGGAGAAACGGACGGTAGGGAGGGTGAGGTGGCATCGAAGAGGGTGGGAAACATCTCTCCTCCTTCTGTCCATAGACCTGCAGCTCCAGTGCTCAGCGCCGGCCACAGGTCAGCTGTAGCGCGAGTCAACGGGACTGTCATAGGTACCTGGAGGGCCTCACTGCTACTTAACATATTATTTGTTGCTGCCATTAGACATGATCCAGGAAGCCTCCTTATAGCTAAGCTTCTGAAGCAGAAACCAATTTTAAGTTAGAGACGCCATATAAGAGAATCCTACCAATAAAACAGGACACGATTATTGTCAAATGACTCATCTAGACGGTAAATGTTCCTCAGGACTGAGTATAGTCTAGTAGGAGGTAAAGATGCTCTTTGGGGGCCGCCTGGGTGGCTCAGTGGGTTAAAGCCTCTGCCTTCGGCTCAGGTCATGATCTCAGGGTCCTGGGATCAAGCCCCGCATCAGGCTCTCTTCTCAGCAGGGAGCCTGCTTCCCTCTCTCTGCCTGCCTCTCTGCCTACTTGTGATCTGTTTCTGTCAAATAAATAAATAAAAAAAATATCTAAAAAAAAAAAAAGATGCTCTTTGGAAGAGCAGGAAAAGTTTGCTGTCAGGGTACCCATTTTACTGATCTGTAACAGAGTCTCCTTTTTTCTATACTTGAGGATAGTCTTCCTGGAAAAAGAGGAAGGAAAGGGAACATTCTACTGGGTGCCAGACATTTTACCCAGTCTTGCCTCTGAAACAAGTAGGCCGGGCTCCAGGCTGCCCTCCTGCTCTCTTCTCCAGGTCTGTCTTCCCTGCCCAGAGCTCATATCTTGTCCTCTGGTGTCTGGAGTTCGGCAAGCCCTTCGCGCCTTCCCTTCAATGCTCCCTGCTTTCCTGCCTCTCAAGGGCAAGGAAAAGACATATCCCAAACATTAAAATTTGTTAAATCCAGTTTTCACAAACTGGGCTGTACATTCTCTGGAGTCTGTGAGAACTGTATTTTCTTAAAATATATACTCCTCCAACGTGACATATACTATCCTAGATCCAGCCTCCTTCCTATCCCCCCAGAAAATACAGATGGAGTAAAACTGGAGATGCGCATTGGTGAGGGGGTGAGGAGGTAGCTGGGGTACTTCTGGGGCCCCAGGCTGCTGGTACTCTTTCAGGAGCAGTAACAGAAGCTATAGCAGCAGCAGCAGCAAAACCATCAAACAGCGAACATTCATTCCACACCGACGCTGTGTCAGGAATTCTATGTACCTATCTGCTCCTCACAATGACCCCCCGAGACCGGTGCCGACCTCTCCATTCAGAGATGGCCAAGCTGGAGCTTGTGGCATATTGGCAGGATGCTGGATGCGTCTGTGGAAGACAGCTCATGGTCCCCAGCTCCCCAAACTCCACAGTCCTCATCACACAGCCTGTGACACCAACTGAAACCAGATAGAATCTGTAAGACTGTCTGGTAGGAACAAACACCTCCAAGACTTTCGTAGGATCTTCTTGTCTGCTCTTCCCCAGGTGAAAGAAAAGTGGCATTAAGAGGAAATGCATCTACTGCTCTCGGGTTTGAGGAAATAATTATGTTTCGCACCTGTGTGTGTGTGTGTGTCTGTGTGTGTGTGTGCGTGCGTGCGCACGTGTGCGCAGGCGGGTGCTGGGCAGGGCTGGGGTCGCGGGAAGACAAACTCCTATCATGAAATCTATGCGAACACCTCTGCCTCCACTTCCTTTCTGCATTTGCTCTTAAGGAATTCCTAGAACATCATATGATAAGCACTGAGCTCAAATATTGAGCTCCCATTTTGTGCAAAGTCCTATTTAAATTGTGAAGAAAGGGGCAGAGTATATAAAGACAAGAAGACTATCTCCTTGCTGTCAAAAGACACAATCGAGAAGGGAAGACACCAGGTGTACACAAGGCATCTGGGTTTAATGCCAAAGATGCACAACTTCAAAAGCTTTTAGAATTCAGAAAAAGACAAGCTTCAGTCACAGAAAGGATGATTTCCAGGTGTTTCTCCATTGCTTTGGGGTTTGCCTTGCGGGAGCTTTGCGGCGACAGGTGCGCGAAGCCCTCTGTGCTGCCAACAGAGTACAGATGGGCTCTCCTGCAAATATTTGCTTTCACATTAATCCAAATTTGCAGTTAACAATTCTATTTATTTAGAAATGGTGAGAGAAAATAAAGAAGCATTCACAGCTGCTTTTCTGTAATACACGGAAAATCAGAAGTTAACCTGCAGCCGTAAACACACAGTTGCGACTTGAGAACAGTTTGAGGCCTCGCGAAAGCAATGCACCTGTATCCCAACATCTATGGTGATACAGGGAGATTCCAGGTTTATGAGTCTCTCACGTTCCACCATCTCCTAACGGGAGACTCTTCTGTCTTTATTCTCCAGCATGAATTCAGTGGCAGCAGTTTACAGATTTACAAATCTGCAAAGTCAGGTCTGTCCTCACACCAGAACCATGTAATCTACAGACTGTAACTCTCCCTCAGATAAATATTAGGTGAAAATGATGATGCAGGCAGATGCTGGGCTGCAAATGATGGCCTGCTCCACCCAGCACCGATCATCTACAGACACTCAGTGTTCCTTTGATGGCACACCAGTGCGAGTATGGCCACCACTACCCGTCGCCATCATGGTTGTCATAAATGCACGAGTCCGTGTGGACAAGCAGAGACTGTTAATCTTACTCTACAATACAGTGCGTTTCAGAACCGACAGTGAAGCAAATTTGCATTTTGTGTTCCCATTAAGGTCAGTTACCGACAAGGAAGTAATTTCTGATAGGACATTAAAAGATAAGAAGCAATACAAACATGGTGACTAGGTGATCCCCAGAGCAGCCACAGACAATCCGAAACAAACAGGCATGTTTATTTACAAAGACAAGCATCTAGTCTGAGGACCATAGTTTGCCAACCCCTCGTTTAAATAACGGTTGACCTCAAAAGAAAATAGCTTATTTCGCATCACAGAAGCCAAATGACATGCAAATCAGTTCCTTATAAATCAAAAATTATTGGAAAGTCGCATAACTTCTTTTCTAAGTGATAAGTTTTTGATTGAGTAATGAATCACCTCTTGAGGGGCGCCTGGGTGGCTTAGTGGAGTCAACATCTACTTTCAGCTCAGCTCATGATCCTGGAGTCCTGGGATGGAGCTCTGCATTGGGCTCCCTGCTGGGGAGTGGGGAGAGTCTACTCCTTTCTATGCCCCTTCCCCTGCTGTTTTCTCTCTCGCTCTCAAACAAATAAAATCTTTAAAAAAAAATCACCTCTTGAGTTACTTTTGGTTTAGATATATATTATTTCATACTGCATATATCTACCATGAAGCATGATCTTACCTAAACTACTATTCCATGGCCCCTGTGCTTGAATTCCATAAATCTTTATAAATGTGATGTATCATCTGCTTTTATAGTATATAGATTAATCTGTATTAAGGTCAGTGTCCACCGACATAACGAATCCCAGTTTTTTTCTCAGCGTACATGAGTACATTGTCTGAAAAAGTCATTTATCAAAACAGGAGCTAGCGTGGGCCCAGTTCTGGGGTTCTTTCCCTAGACAGACTCCCGTGTGCAGAAGCCAGAGTTCCCTTGGGAGCCATGGTTACAGGGCTGGTTTTCAAACAGCCAGCAGTGAGTCAGAAAGTTGCAGGCTAGAGGGACTCAAAGGTCACAACCAGCGTTGTTGGGAGGCTTTCACGTTCTAGACTCTACAAAGCAGTCCCCACCCACCAAGGTCGCCCAGGGTAAAAGAACATTGATCTTGGATTTCATCCTTGAAAAATGTGTGTTATGCTTTGGAGGAGAAACAAAACTAGAAACTGGGTATATGGAGCACACAGAGGCCCAGGAGAACTCTGAGGAAGATGTTTCATCATCTTTCTAAGACTTTAAAAAAAAAAAATTACTTCTAAGATCAAGGCTTTGAGAGGTCTATGCCCACAGATTTCTAAATATTTTGTTACTGTTTGGATTCCAAAAGACATGAAAGACCCTGACATGTGTCTACAACCAGCCAGGAGCTGCAGGTGCTTGGGGAGGCTGGCTTTGAACTGTGGGCTTAGTCCCCACCGCAGAGAGTTCACGAACGCCAGCCTCAGCCTAATGCACAGTGAATAGGTCTCTTGGAAATTCAGTGGTGAATATCTCCTTACCACTGACACTGATTAGGGCTGAGCAAATTGCCTGGAGTTGAAGGAGGATAAAAGAGTTAAGGCCTAAATATTTATCTTACAAAGAATCCTCGTCTCCCGACAATTACACGTAAACACAGGACTGACTGTGTATGAGGATAATAATAATAATAATGACAGGACACTAAGACCTGAAAACTAATAGCAGACACTATCTGGGTATTTCAGGCTAGAAAAAATCCTGCCAGGGCTACATTTTGTGGTAATTGAACACTTGTTATTTGAATTATCCATAATACACCATTATCTACGCTTTCTTTTGCTTCTTTAGAGACAGGTACAAAGTAGTGCTCTGACAGTATCTTTTTCACTCTCACGTTGGTCGGTTACAATGCTTAGGAAAGCTGTTTTCCTTGTACCTCCATTGCTTCTTGTGTAAAGTGCATCATTCTACCCGTCTTCCTCCTACTTCAGAGAAGCAAGGAAGGGGCAAAATAGCAGGATGCTTCGCAGTATCTGGAGATTAGTCAGGAAGGCCCACCACTAGTCTGGGTGCGAGAGAGCGCCAACATAAACACGGTTTCCTTAAAAGGGATCATAATAATCTGTGTTTACTTACTGCATCGTTTACTGAATTATTTATAAACAGTAGCCTGTCAAGAATTCAGCATCGGCTTCCATGTCTGAACCACTCTCCAGAGCACGTCCAGAGCTCACATTCTTGGTTACAGAGAAAAGCTGCACTAAGATGCGGCCCTGTGGAGACACACTCTCTTGGCGGGGTGTTCATTATGGCTACATCGTCTGCTAGCAAGCCCTCGATGAAGACGGACCCTCAAAGCTGAGACGGGGACAGTGGTGGGTCCCAGGCAGGAGCCAGGCCCTTAGCCCCTCGGCAGGTGACGTGCCCAAAGGACGCACAGTGACGGCACAGAGAGGTCCTGCAGCAGATCCCAAGACTAGACTGTGACCCCAGGGCCTGTGACCCCAGGGCCTGTGACCTGAAGTTAAGGTTCTGTGGAAGGCTTTCTGGGAAAGACGGTATGTGTTTATAGGAACGGAGAAGAGAAATTTCTCCCCCTGTACAGCTTTAGCCCTCTCTCTTCCTCAATGCCTGCTGAAGGACATGGAGGTGCTCTGTGCTAGCCAAAGAGTAATTAAGATATTGAGGGAAACCTGTTATTTATTTATTTTTAACTTTTGGGTGTGTGCATAGAAAACCCAACAACTATTCATTAAACACTTGGTGTGTGCCGGGTACATCCCAGGTACTGTTGGCTACAAGGATGTGTAAGAGGCAGGCCCTCCCCCTGACGAGAGAACAGTCTATTCTAAGGGCCTAGAAAGCGTACCAAAGAACTCATAAGATTGAAACAAATGACCGAAGATTAAGGCCCAAGTTGAGTGCAGGACATTTCATCCAGGTCAATCCTAATACTTGTTGGAATAAACTAAGGGCCATGAGAGAATACAACACACATCATGGCCAGGTGCTATTCAAACTCTTTTAAATACATCAACACTTGTAATTCTCACAACAACTGTGAGGTAGGTACTACTAGCATCCTTATTTTATTACAAAAAAAATTTTTTTTTATTTTATAAAGATTTTATTTATTTATTTGACAGAGAGAGAGAAAGCAAATGCGGGAGAGGCAGGCAGAGGCAGAGGGAGCAGCAGACTTTCCGCTGAGCAGGGAGCCCACTACAGGACTCGTTCCCGGGACCCTGGGATCATGACCTCAGCCCAAGGCAGACATTTTTTTTTTAAATTTTTTATTTTTTATAAACATATATTTTTATCCCCAGGGGTACAGGTCTGTGAATCACCAGGTTTACACACTTCACAGCACTCACCAAAGCACATACCCTTCCCATGTCCATAATCCCACCCCCTTCTCCCAAACCCCCTCCCCCCAGCAACCCTTAGTTTGTTTTGTGAGATTAAGAGTCACTTATGGTTTGTCTCCCTCCCAATCCCATCTTGTTTCATTGATTCTTCTCCTACCCACTTAAGCCCCCATGTTGCATCACCACTTCCTCATATCAGGGAGATCATATGATAGTTGTCTTTCTCTGCTTGACTTATTTCACTAAGCACGATACGCTCTAGTTCCATCCATGTTGTTGCAAATGGCAAGATTTCATTTCTTTTGATGGCTGCATAGTATTCCATTGTGTATATATACCACATCTTCTTGATCCATTCATCTGTTGATGGACATCTAGGTTCTTTCCATAGTTTGGCTATTGTGGACATTGCTGCTATAAACATTCGGGTGCATGTGCCCCTTTGGATCACTACGTTTGTATCTTTAGGGTAAATACCCAATAGTGCAATTGCTGGGTCAGAGGGCAGTTCTATTTTCAACATTTTGAGGAACCTCCATGCTGTTTTCCAGAGTGGCTGCAAGGCAGACATTTAACCGACTGAACCACCCAGGTGCCCAGCATCTCTACTTTAGAGATAAACACACAAAACAAAACAGAACCAAGGTACAGACAGCTTATAAAACTTAGGGAAGTTCATTCAGGAAGTATGCGGAGATCTGGGACTACAATGGTCTGTCTTGTTATCAGAGTGAGTTTTTTTCAAGTCCTGTGTTTCTCCTTAAGAAAAAGCGAGAAAGGCCTACAGAGATTCCAGAATGAAAGTACTCATCCTCTGATGAGATGCTTTAAATATGGGATGCTTTAAATATCCATGAAGGATGTCCTGACTCAGGGGAAAGAGGAAGGAATTTCTGGCGAAGAGGTCCATGGGAAAGGATATGATGAAGCAGGGACACAGACATGGGTGTCCACAGTATACAAGAGAGTTAAGGCTAGAAAAGCACGGAGGATCCATGTCATGGACCTTCTTGAATGTCAGGGAGAGGAGTTTATTCATATCCTAGAAAGCCAGGGCGGGGGGCTCCTGAAGGCGATGGGGCAGAAGAACCACTGTATCACATGTAGGCAGGAAGAAGGAATATGGGAGCAGGGAGCAGGATGGCTGGGAATAGGGAAAAACAGGAGGTAAGAATGAGAAATGAGCAGACGAGGACGGAAGTTCAGCTAAGAACAGAAGACAAGGACCTGCAGAGATGACGACTTCTATCCCCAATTTCTGTCTCATCCTCAGGTTTTTACTGAAAAGTACCTCATAGTTAGGAAGGAAGCTGTTTGTGAACTTCTCAGACTTGAAGCAATTCTTGTGCTGTGCGCATCTAAGAGGCTAGTCTTCTGGGATGCTTTCAAAACTTAACTCTGACCTCAGTCATTGATGTGTGTGTTCAGAATGCCTGTTTTCATAAAACCTTGGACTAATTTATGCTCCAAGTGCCAGTCAGTGAGACGTCCATATTTTTTCCAGTTGGATACTCTTTTTAATTTAAAGAGAAAATGCCACTGATCACAAAATTTACACTTTCAGAGAAGATGTAGTAAATTCAGTGAAAAGGAATGACTTAAACATGAGAGGGAAAGCAAAAATGTTCAGAAAGATGTGCAGGATGTCTGTCTGTCAATGCTGTTCAGCAACAGAATTAGGTTTAGGATCTACACCTAAAGACGTAGGAACTTAGGGGTTGACGGTTCCTGCCGTCCACACAGCTAGAATGTGCTTCTATTACCGGCTCACAACAGGAAACCCATCGGGAGGGGACTGTGGGCTTCCTGGTACAGAGGTGTTAGGCAGGCACACAGGCAGTGGTTCCAAATCTGAAGACAAAGTGCAGCCTGTGTGACTGAGCAGGGAGGGGACAAAGAAGCACATACTTGGGTCAGACTCTGATCAGTGCAAACCCCTCGTCTATGGTTGCCATACTACAGCCTTTGCCTGTAAGGAAGCTGTCCTTGGAGCAGAAACCATTTGAGTCCCATGAGTCCTTTCCGTGCCAGAACATGTGGGGGTGACGAATGTGTCATTAACACAGGTGGGGAGATCTGCTTCTCTCTGACGGCTCCAGCCAGCCGAGAGGCTCCACAAGGGGTGTCTTTGGGACTTGCCAAGTGTGGGGAAGGATGGTAACCAGGGAGCTGTTCAGGCTGCTTCCATTTAATTAACTTAGTTGCAATATCATTTATTCCTTACAGTGTTTAAGGTACCATTTTAGGTGCTACGAGTTACACAGCTATGAATAAGATACAGCTTGTTCGCAATCCAGATGGGGGAGATGAGAGAAATATGCAATAACTCTACTGCCGAGCAGCCTCTTATCTATTTCTTAAAAGTGGTGCAAACTAGCACGATCTCTCTTGAAGACAAGTATGGAGAAGGGAGACACTGTCTCAGGCCAAGGGTCAGAGTGTCCCTGATGAGCTTTAAAGTATGGGCAGGGTTTATAGTTCCAGAATGAGGGGTGAGGTGGCAGGAGGATTGTTCTGGAAGATGGGCTGACATGAGCAAAGTCCCAGGAGAGTACTAAGTAGTGTAGACTCATCCGCTGGGGTGAAGGATGTTGGATTTCAGTATTTGGGGACAGGTTTGCGGTTTGAAATTTGGGTTGTTTAGAGCAGAGTGATATGTTGGGCTCTTAAAATTGTCACTGGCATACAAGAAAGGAGAGATGAGTGGGGGCAGGAGAGGCAGGGAGACAGCGATGAAGGGGTTACTGCAGTAGCCCAAGAATAAAGTCAAGGGGGCCAGCAGAGGTGGGCGGCATTTATTTATGTTAGCTCAGTTCTGGGTAGAACTTTTTCTGAGAGGGTTGTAATTTTTTTTTCCCCCCTCCGTGGGGGTTTTGCTTTGAATCTGAGAATTCAGAAAAGTGCAGAGAGGAAACGTATGACTTGTAACTGCATAATGATAGGACATTTCATGTTGAACACTAGCTTCTTGAGTAAAAGTATCTCCTGAGTGAGAACAGGCGCTCCCTGACGTCAGGACACCATCTTTCGCATTCCCTTCTTCCCCAGACCACAGAGCTGGTGCTGGGTGTGCAGCAGAGAGGCAAATGCTTGTCAAACAGTGAGTGTACAAGGTGAGGTGACGTGAGCACCAGGGTCTGTCACATCTCAATGAGGTGCTCAGATGACAAAGGTGGCCGTGCGTCCCAGCCTGTGCTGTGTGGGAAGTGAGCGCTGACAGACACATCCACCGACAGGGGTAACTTTATGCAGTCAGTCTTGGGATGGAGGGGAGCTAACTTTTGATCAGGGGAAGCTACGACAGTATTCCTTTTTGTGTGGGCAGGTCAGGATTTACGTGATACGTCACAGATGAAGGATAACTAGGATTCTTGCTTACCCCAAAGACAGAAAGTCAACATATGTCAAGCAACGTAGCAGGGGTTTCTTCATACCCAGAGGCTGTACCACAACAAGGGCCCATGCTTAGGTTCCTTTCCCCGTGACTTCACAAATAAGATGGAAAAAACTGTACCCCCTTTGGGGGAAAGGGAAGGGCAGTGTGCTATGTTTGTGCGTGAAGGACAGACAAATGTGGGATGCAATGTGCACCGTCAGTAGAACATTCTCCCTTTGTAAGTTTTTAACTTCAATTCTAGTATAGTCAGTGCACGGTGTTATGTTAGTTCCAGGTACACAATATAGTGATTCAACAATCCTATTCATAGGAAAACATTTTTAGCTGATTCTGTCTCATTCCCTTGCAGGAAATAGCAATAAGTCACACCGTCTGCTGCATGAAGACTTTGAAATATACAGCTGGAATTACCCAAACATGACCAAAAAGACACCTTTTTTTTTATAACCCCTCACATTAATTACGGAGCAGATGAACATGTCCGAGGCTTCTAAAACAGAGGGTTGTAAAGAGTTTGTGGCCTGCCATGACAAATAAGTGGATGCCACTTGCAAAAAACAGCACTAACCCTCCCTCTGAGTCATCTACAAGGATTTACATCTCATTTTGAAATTTACTCTCCAGTTATGTCCTAAAATCCAAATTATGGTTTCATGACTCCGGAACAGCCAATGGAACAGCAATGGCGTACGGTCAGTTAGGTACATGGTCTTCCCTTCCTTTACCGTTCATGAGGACTCTGGGGCATATGTCAAATGATGAGAAAATCCTTCCCTGGAATTTAATTAAAGGCACCTGCAACGGATGAGGATTTGCTTTAGGTCGTGTGAGGAATTCAGAAGAAGCATAAAAAGTGGGTCTTGTCTTCAAGCTCAACGTAATCACTTCGTTCATGCAGCCCACACAGCTCCTTGAGTTCTGCACACGGTACTACCATATATGCTCAAGTCCTGTAGAGGTACATCTATCGTGCAGCAACGGACAAAGTTTCATGGGAACAAGGAGGCAGAACAAGTCTTTGGTGTTAGATAATTTAGAGAAGCTTCCCCACAGAGCTGATGTCTGAGTCCAGTCTTGGGGATGCAGAGGAGATTGTCAGAGGCCACGAGGAAGATATGCAATGGCGTTTTAAAGAGAAAAGATAGCTCATTTGAAGGCAGAGTTTTGGAGCATAAGATGACATGACTGACAACTTGAACTGTCAGTGTCATCACGAGGTATAGAAATATCTCACAACCATAATAACGATATAATACCCGATTTATGAAAGGAGGTAAGTTCTTAAAGTCAGTAAACTATCGTCAACACACACAATGTTATTTACTCTTTTTTTCCTTCTCATTAATTTGGTTTTACTTAACTTCTAAGGATAAGCAAATCAGAGAAATAAAGCAGCAGCCTCGCAGTGAGGCTGAAAATGACATCCTTTAAAAAAATATATATATATTTTACTTATTTGTGCAATTTCCATCAGTCCTGCATCTGGGTACCAAATCTCAAACGCAGCAAAGAGAGGATAGCAGGCTGAATTACAGTAAAGCATGGGAAAGATCACTGCTGATAGAAAAAGGACTGAAATTCTTACTTGTCCCTGGGCCTGGATTAACCCTTTGCAGACTCTGGGATGCTCTGCCAAGGATCGCTGGTGTGGCTGGAACAGAGAGAGAAGAAAACCATTAGTCACCCCTCTGAAAATGGTCTGATGTGACCCCATTACAATTTTACTTTTCAGTGACAAAATGTGACCTGGCCCAACCTCACAATACTTCTCGTCCTTGTTTTCCGTCTTTCTTTTTAAAATTAAAATCACACCTACCCTCTAAAAAGAACTCATAAATATCAGAACACATGGAAACCCAGGTTTAGTCACCTCTGGTCTCTTGGCTAGATGTGGTCAGGAACAACGCAAAAATGCCTTCCTAGAACATTCAAGTCCAAGCTTGAGTCTTGCTAATGAAAATGGAAAGGGACATAATTTTTTTTTTTTTTCCAAAACCGTATTAAAAACTGTTTGGTCAAACAAGTTTATTCTTGGAAATAAACATGTGAGCAATCCCGGGAATGGGGAAGGGATGAGGGGAACTGAAAAGTTAGCACGGACACAGAGCTTTGTGACGTGAGATGGGCAATGAGTCATCGATTCTAAAAGCAGTTATAAGTCTATGGATACTACTATTATGTGGCATTAAAATGAGAAGAACGGTAAAGGATTAGTGTAGTTGTCATTGAACTGTTGAACCGGGTTGTTTTGATACGAGAGTATGCAACAGTTATCTAGGCTTGGTGGAGAGGGGATTTTTCTAGGATTCTACACCTCCTTAGAGGCGTGCTGTGGTCCAGGCTCACGATGAACTCGGAGCCTCACCTGAAAGCAGGGAAACTGCTGATGCTTCTGGCCCTTGGTAGAAATCCACAAACAACGCTAAGACATCTTTCTCCGATTATAAAAATAGGGCGGAACAAAACAAAGGTGCTCTAGGCAGGAAGCTGAAATTCCTGTTCTTAATTTCAGAGGCAGGTGAGTCCTGCCCACCTGCCCAGATCCACTTTTCAGTGGCCCTTTTCACTAGCCCCTCCCACCAGCTACCAGTAGGAAGCTGCTCTCAGGGCTGGTGGTGTTCATGATAATAGAACCGAACAGGTGAAGTTAAGAGTCTCTCATTAAACTCCGCACAATTCTAACCTTTGAAGGCCTTTCGGTCTGGGCATATTAGTGAGGGCATTTTTCCAAATGAAGTTAGGCTTTGGGGGTTTCGTTGAGTTCATATTTTAAATTCTGTACAAATACGAGTTCTGAGAAGTATTTCTTTTTATTCTCTGTTTCAATATTAGAAGCTCATTTGCTGCCAAATGCAATAAAGAATTATGACAAAAAGCAAACAGAATACACATTTACCTAGAGTAGCTAATGTATTACACATTGATTTTAATGTGCTCAGAAGGAAAATTGCATTTTATGGAAATCCCCTCAAGGCTACTTGACTAGATGCCTTGAGAGCCTAAGTCTTTATTACTACCATCATCTAGAACTTGTCCTCCTCCAATTCCTTGCTACAAACCAGAGAACACTTTGTTTTATGACCCTCTGCCTTAGGTTAGGCACTAAAACATTTTTCTCAGTTGAGGTTTGGCAAGTTTACATAATTTCTAACTGCAAATGACCTGTTTCATGGACAACTGTATACACCTTGAGAAACATCTGGTAGCTCAAAGGAAGAGTAAAATTAAGTCAATCACGGGAAGCCATACAATCATACGTGTTATTTTAGTCAAAATTATCCAGCAAGTGTGTCTCAATTTTCAGCTTAAAACTGGGAACACTTAATGGACACCATTTTCCAGGCACAGATCAGCAGCAAAGCTGACAAATTTCTCCAGAATGATGACTGAGATGGAATGTGGGGGTCAATTATGAGGCCCCAAGGGAGCGTGCAGAGCCAAACCTCGGCCCGGAAATGCCTGGAGAGCCCTGGCCACCCCTAACTCCTCACAAACCAGGATTTTGCTTTCCTTGCAGACAGACATCTGGTGATTTTCTCTTTATGATATCAGCATTTGGTAACATTTTCATAAAGCAAAAAGTCCTCCTCAGTTAACACTCTCCACAGTATGTGATGAGTCAAGACATAAAAGGAACAAATGCTGTCCTCAAGGGAACATTGCAAATTTGCGCCAGCCCCACGAGGGTGCTGTATGCAAAAGCAAACACGATTAAAAAAAAGTGTCTTCTTAGCAAACAGAGGGATCATGCTAAGTTGCCAATTTTAATTAGCGTCAAAGCTGTCCTTTCGTCTGTACGTGCAGAGCAGTGTGGGAGAAACAAACACAGGGTTTTAACAATAAGTAGTTAATGAAAACTCCAATATATTTAATATAGAAGCTTTTAAGTGCCGGTGCCATAAGAGATCAGCTAGAGCCCCTGCCCTCAGCGAGCTCACAGTCTTCTGGGTGGAAGGAGTGGCCAAGCCATGGGTGGCTCTTACCAGCTTCCTGGGGGAGGGGGACTCCTTAAGACAGGTGCTGAACTTGGGATGAACAGACAATGGAGAGAAAGGGAAAAGCAGCTGGGACCACGGGAGCTGCTGCACCAAGGCCAAGGTGAGACATAGCTTGGGCAGGTAAAGAGCTCTGATCTGTCTGTCGGGAGTGGGCTGAACTGGGGTGTGCTGAGTTGGGGGAGAAGTCAGGGACATCTTGGGGATGGTCTTTCCAGAGAACTTAATTTTGATCCTGCAAATACTGGAGAAATCCTGCCTTCTAGTGCCCTGAGGTAGAGCTCCTCACAGTGGACCTGCCCAAGAACAGGATCCCGAGACTAGAACTAATTGCCATCTAATCCTTCTTACTTATGCCCAACCTGGTACTCAACTTCCCAACTATGGTACGTATCTGTTTCTCCATCTATAAAGTGGGGACAGTGACAGCATCTATACAAGCAACATTCGATTCAGTTAGTACACGCAATATACCAAATATAGAATATAAGTGCTTAGTAAATGTTAGATTTTTTTTCTTTTCTTTTCTTTTTTTTTTTTTTTTTTAGGAAGGAGGGTCAAGGAGGAGGAGAATCTTAAGCAGGCCCCATGCTGAGTGCAGAGCCAGATATGGGGCTTGATCTCACAACCCTAAGATCGTGGCCTGGACCCAAATAAAGAGCTGCACGCTTGGGGCGCCTGGGTGGCTCAGTGGGTTAAAGCCTCTGCCTTCGGCTCAGGTCATGATCCTAGGGTCCTGGGATCAAGCCCCACGTTGGGCTCTCTGCTCAGCAGGGAGCCTGCTTCCCCCTCCCTCTCTCTCTGCCTGTCTCTCTGCCTACTTGTAATCTCTGTCTGTCAAATAAATAGAATCTTAAAAAAAAAAAAAAAAAGAGTTGCATGCTTAACTGACTGAGCCATTCGGGTGCCTCAATGTTAAATATTCTTATCAGAGCTATGATTATGGTCAGTTATTATTGCTAGCCACTACCCTGAAAGCAAGGCACATCTTTTCCCATGGAGACCTCGAAAGTGTTTTTACACTAGACCATGTGAGCCGAGGGCTTCACACTTGGGGAGAGAATGCTGCCCTAAGTCCAGTGAGACCCCCACTATTTACCTGCGCTGTGCAGGCTGTATGTAGGTAGCGGGACTCTGGGGACAATGATTCCAGTAGTGTAGGGGATGGAAATCTACTTGTGTCCCAGATTCAGTCTGGGACTAAATGCAGTCCCTCCCAGCTCTCGTAATTTAGTGACTACTCCATCAGGACGGGAGCTAGAGCAAGAGGATCAGTGTTCTGGGGAGTACTGTAATTTACCAGTTGTGCAGCAATGGCATGTAGAACCAGCCCCAGACAGACCCTACAGACACAAATAAGTAAACTTAGGTACTGATCGCGGTAACCATTCTACACGCGATGAGATATAACGTAAAGGGCCTCACACGGTGGCTGCTGTAAACCAAGCCTTGGTGAATGTCAGCTATTGTTATCACTAGTAGCTTACAATAACGATAATGATGATATAACTATGACATCTCTACCTCAAGACTTCCTCTGTGATCATCATTCTGCCATACATCCATCCATCAGATCATTATGCTGTACACCTTAAACACACACAATGTTTTATGTCAATTTTATCTCAACAGGACTGGGAAAAAGAACTTTTTCTGAGAGCTTTTGCTTTCTCCTTCAGGCAGGTTAGTTGTTCTCAACCCAACAGCCCTGGATATTGACTTTTTTTTTTTTTTTAATTTTATTTATTTGACACAGAGAGGGAGAGTACAAGCAGCAGGAGCAACAGAGGGAGAGGGAGAAGCAGGCTCCTTGTTAAGCAAGGAGCCCAATGTGGGGCTCAATCCCGGGACCCCGGGATCATGACCTGAGCTGAAGGCAGAGGCTTCACTGACAGACCACCCAGGCGCGGCTACATATTGCCTTTGCACCCCTTGAGGTCACTATTCCCTTGCCTCCCGTCATTCCCGTGATGCACAGTGAATTTCTTGAGGTGGATATTTCATCTTTGTACCCTCCGTGAGGAGCACACGCCATGACACCTTGTAGAACCACAGTGTTTGCTAAATAAATGAGGCAAATGAAGATGAATCACAAATCCTTTAAACTTGGGGGCTAAAAGGGAATCAAATAAAAATAATCTGTTCTCAGCAAATTGTGTTTCTCCCAGGAAATCTCAAGTTTGCTTGACTACTTTCCCTGTCTTGTTGACATCTATTTATCCTTGACCACACATCAGAAACGTTCTCTCCTTGAGTTTCCATGTCTAGAACTCTTTCCAGACCCACCCCTCGCCTTCTCTCTCCTTTTCTGTCAAACTATGATCAGTATCACTACAGAGTATTCAGTTTAGTTATCTCCCTCCAACCTGCCCCTGCAGTAAGGTTCAAGGTCAAGCTCAGTGTTTGGTCACACTGATGCCGCACCCCAAACTGTCTTGTGGTCTGTGAAGGGGTTGGCTGATGGCCAAGTTAAAAAATGTGAGGTGCTTCTATCTCACGTTTATTGTGTGCTTAAAATGCACCAGGCACTATGCTTTCTGGACTTCCCCATTTTAATTCCACAACGACCCTCTGCAGTATTATTATGAGTTAGTTACATTTTATGGACGGGGGGTTGGAGGTTCTGACCAACTAACTAACCTGTCCTGGGCTTCCCAGCGGTTACACGGTAGAAGCCAAAATTGAAGTGGAGCCAGATTCTGACTGCACCCCACTCTCCTGTTCCCCAAATTTCCTGACCACCAAGAGCCACTGTGACGTTTGTTCAACACGTGGATTCCAAAGTCCTGTCTCGATCTACAGGATCTGAATCTCTAGGGAACTGGTCAGTCTATTGGCAAGGTCCTGAGAAGCCGTATGCTTCTCTTCTACGCTCCCATTCCCCAGCCAGGTGATGCTTAGGATGAGACACATTTGAAATGTTGCTCTGCTCAGAGTTACTGGGTCCTAGGACTGCTAGGACTGCTCACCGTGTGCCTACAGTTAATGCTCACCGGGACGCACCTACTACAGTACAGGCTGATTTGTTTGAATACCACGGACATCCTGGAAAGTTCTGCTGCTGGGGCCAGGCTACTAAGGCTCTGGGCAGAAATATCTCTCAGGGGTCAACTTATGAGAAGCCAGGTAAGACTGGAGACAGGCTGGCAGCCCGTATTTCTTTGGCTCTGTCATCCAGTGATGTTACACAGCAGGTCCCAAGGCTGTTACTGTCTTCTTGGTCATAACTGCCATCTGGCACACCAAATCGGGGCCCGACGGCAGTGATAATTCTATGCTGGAATTTCCTTTCCTTTGTGGCTCCCTGGGTTGGCTGAATACCCATTTGCAGTTTCTCCCGAGCCGAAGTATATTATCTTGTACACATTATGACTCTTGGCCGCGCTAAAGAAGACCGTGAAATCTGAGCAGGAAATCTCGGGCCTTTGGAACAGACCCTCTTACCTCCCCAGAGCTCTGAGAGGGAGTGAGCTTCTCCTGTACCGAACAGTAAATCACAGAGCATGGGAGATAATTTAAACAAGCGAACAGAAAAGAACCACAAAATAACGCGGGTGATTTCAAAAACCTAACGCTAAAGAAGCTGCTTTACAGACAATATCTAACAATTTGGAAGAGAAATCAGCGTCAGGAAAAGCCCACATGGCTGAAATAAATCTGGAGTGGTGATATTTTGCTGTAAATGTATTTTGAGAGTAGCTGGGCCTCAAGGTAAGACTCAATGATTCAGGGAGAGATCTTAAAAGACCTTTTCTCACAGGTCAGCCCCTGGCTTTGTGGGTCTAATGGGGGAGGTTTCCTAATAATAACTTCAAGCTTCACATACTCCTTTCCTGTCTGGCAGTGGTCTCCTTGGCGAGTTTTTTTTTTTTTTTTTAAATCTTTATGCACATACTGAGGACATCTGCTTGTAATTAAAGGCAGATACTAGGGCCTGGCATTTCCCAAGCAGCCCTCTCGGTGATAACGCCAGTTAAAGGTGCCGTGATTAAAGGAGGACACAGTGGTGGGTTTTTGTTGTTGTTGTTGTTGTTGTTGCTGTTTCTAAGAACTAAAAGGAGCAATTAATATGAAAGGCGGCTCAGCTCTCGGCTGGCTGCTGGCTCGCATCTTCCTTCGGCAAAGCTTCCCAGCAATTTCTCTGGCTTTCCCTTCCAACCACTACAAGAACAGTTAAACACCCTGCCCAGCTAGTCGCTCTTAAAGCTGCTTTTCATTATGGAGATAGCAGGGGTGTCAACACCAGGCGATGGGCAGTAAGCCAGCCCTCTGTGCCATGTGACAGCCGGGGCCCAGAGCCATTGCAGCCAACACTATGAAGGGCAACCAGAATCCAAGGTTGGCACTAGGCCAAGATCAATACTAGGTAGGCCAGTCGGGGACAGAGGGCTGAGAACGGAAGGACAGACAAAGAGAGTATTCAAAGGTCAGACTGAGGCGTAGGGAGAAAGGCAGAAGTGTCTCTTCCCTTGCAATGTTGCTGTAGGTGTTTTTAATACCTGTGAATCCACTCATTAAAGCAGTAGAGTCAGAATGATTTAATTAAGTCCAAAGCTCAGACGATGACTCAGAGATGGCGTGCTGGACCCGGCACCTCTTCTCAATTTTGTATTCAATGGCATCACGTCATCAACTTGCAATCAGCCATAGTGGGAATAGCGACCCAATTAATGTTGGCAAATGCTACGTATCAATGCTCCCCGCCATCTAATACTATGGAAATACCATCCACCTTCCAAGATCAGTTTGAGTGTATTCTCCTCCTTGAAGTGTTTATCTTCTCCCAGTTGGAATTCATCTCTCCATTCTTTGTGTTTTTACAACACTTAAGACAACAATAGCAACAACACGTGGACCATGGCAATGTTTCCTCCTACCGTCTTAGGCATCTGACTTGTTCTGTAAATGATAAATTCCTTGTGGTTTGAAGGCAAGGACCACGTCTCACTCTCCTTTGGATTCACCATTCTTTCTTCATTGGATTCGTCAGTTTCTTCAATATCGTGAGTGCCTCATACATATTCATGAAGTTACTGAACATCTCAGCAGGAACTCTTCCAACAAGGAAAGTTGGGAGGCATCGTGACTTGACTTATATTATTACTTTGAATTATCAGATGTCTTGTGGCCCCTGGAGTATGAAATTGCACAAAAGATTCCCAAACACGTTACTAGATCCTATGATGAATGTCCTCCTGGGACCATGAATGCTCAAACTTGAAGCAAAGTCCACGATATTTTAACCCATTTTCAGGTACCTAGCTCTAACAGTATTCGGAGGGGGAAAAAAAGAATGAAAATGAGATTGCTTAACTTTCTCACGTTCCTTCTGTCGCCTGGATGGTGTATTTGCCTGGTTTTGCTTACAGCAGCAAGCCAGCCTTTGGATATCACGGTGTATGGTACTTGCTGCCCATTTAGGAGGCTGACGCTGGTAGGAGTGACCCTAAGTCCTGGGAACTGATAGTTTTGGCAGACTTATGGATCTTTTTGTTTAGACGGGTTACTGTTTCAGAAGCAAAGCATGTCGAGAGTGTCCTAAGAAAACATATATGTTGACAGAAGTTTTTAGGTGTATTTCCCTCTCTCTGGGCAAAGGCATCTATTGGCCTGGGTTCCTGCCACTCTGTCTCTTGTTTTCCAAACTCGACTTGTCAATTTCCATGTGACATTTCCTGAACAAAATCCTCCTCCCTTGGGAAATAGGTGTTTGTGAGCTAGAGCAAGCAATCTGCAGTCAGAATTGCAGTGTGTGAGCTCTAAATGACATGCTACGTGTTGTCCTAGACGCTGGGGATACCATGGTGAAGAGAACAGAGGGGATTCTGCCTCTCTGGGCCCATGTTCTAGTGTGTGTGGGGAAGACCGTACAGGAGCTGCTACTGCTGTCAGACCTGTCCCTTATGGTGTGTCCTGCCAGCTTGAATCCCTTACTGTAATGGTTTGGAATTGGGAGGTGCTGGCATTAGGTTCTGAGACTATTTCGTGGATGGTTTTTGTTTTGTTTTTGGTGTATGGTTTTAATTCATTAATTACCTTTATCACACTGTACTTGATCTGGGTTATAGATACAAACCAGAGGGCTTTTTTTATTTCATTTAAGATATGTTTATATTAATATTTATATTGCACACCTATTATGTGCAAGGCACTACTCTGGGCATTGGGATATGGTGGTGAACAGATCAACACAGGCCCAAGGTTCATTCCTCCTTATTGCCCTAAATGGGTCCTTGGCAGCCAGATCAATGCATCTGTTTGCCATCTGGAACATTCTTGATTCTAGGTCTTTGCTCACCTTGTATCATTCTTCTTGCTTTCTTGAGGATAGGGAGAAGATCAGAGGTAACTCCCATTTTTGAGTGGGGCTAATAATTCAGGAAATGAAATAATGTACATCTGCTTAACAGAATGTCTGGCACATAGTAAATATGTAAGTTTAGTAATTATGTACTACTGAGTATTTATTATTATGATTGCCTCTCAATTAATGACATTTATTATTTTTGCTATTTATCTGATAGTTGCGTATGTCACTGTGTCTTGCACTATTTCGTTTGTATGTCTTTATATTCTTGCCCCCTCAACTAGATTGTAAGACCCTTGAAAGCAGAAGCCACATTTTATCTTTTCTAACACTGCACACAGTAGGCCCTCAGTAAGTATCTGTAGTATGATGCCCATCCGGCCTTTTATTCTAACAACCCCTCCTTTTGATGTGTACCTATCAGATTATAGGTAAGTCAGTTAACAAAGAGTCTTAGTAGAACGTGATGTACCTTTTATAGCTATATTTGTCTCATCTGTATACAGTAAAAACAAACCAAAAACAACCCAGAAAACTTTGACATAGCTTCACTCAGATACTTGATTGAAAATGTTCAGATTCATTTTCTGAAGGCCAGTTTTGGAAAGAAAGGGTTGGAACTCTGCTCTGTGGCTAACACGGGACCAGTTCCAAGAATTATTGTGCAATGGAAAATGGAAACTCTACCAAAAAGTGAATGGGGATGGATAGGGTGACAATCCACCATAGACACGTCCCTTGGCAGCAAGTTACCTGATGGTTATTTTTTTGCACTTTGTCCTTTCCCTTGTGCCTTCTGTTGTTCTTGGCTCCAGTAGAAGCAAGCTTCATGGACGCTGAAGCTTACCTCTAAATCTAACTTTAGAGTTTCCAAAATGGACCCTTTCAATAATGTCAAAACAGTCAATCAAATCACATAACATCAATTTAAAGTGGAAAATTATACTGGGTATGAAAAAAAATTTTCTGACACTTTCCTGGAAGGAATATGTTTAAACTGAAAAGAAGCTACCTTTCTTTGTAACTATAAGGCAGGCACAGTCTTACAAGTCTAGAATCTTAGTTTTGTTTCTTTGCTTGAGTTATGTTTAATGTGATGATGATATGACATAAGAAAAAAAAAAATCAAAAGCCTTATTGATAATCCACATGTGTCCCCGGTTCTGGCCATAGGCGCCTTGCACAGTGTGTCTTTGTGTCAGCCCGAAGGGGCAGCCTGCCCATAGGCTTTCTGGCGGGACAGGGACACTGTATGGCTTTAAGTGTTCTCTGATCGAATGTGGGAAAAGAAGCAGCTAGCCAAATTCTGAACAGAGTTTTTATTGTGCTGTGGCCAGAAGGTGAGGGGGAGGGAGAAGGACACTTCTGCCCTGCTCTACTTTCTGGTGGATATAAGTTAAAGGGACTGAGAGGGACACCTTTGGGTAGATGGGACAAAGGAAGACTGGGGACTTTATAGAGTTCAAGTTTAGGATCGGCAGCTCTTGCAAAAAGTCTACATATATTTATATTATTTAATTTAAATTTATATTTATCTTAAATTTGCATGTAATTTACATTTATATTTAGCAAATGTCCTAGCAGCAGCTGGTACAACTTAGGAGCAACCAAAATAGCATATATGAGCACTGAGATCCCTACCGAGTCTTACTTGACCAGCTCCTTGCCCTAAATTACAAAATCTGGATTGCTGAGTTTCTTTTCAATGGGAGGAGTATGTAGGGAAAAGGGATCTATAGAAGCCATTAATGGTGGGGCCACCAACTTCATTTCAAATGAAGACCCCCAGGGGATGTTGCTCTTTTCTAAAGAATAACATCAAAAAATAAAAAAACTCCTCTGGAAATGATACTCTATTTTTGGGTTCCTAGGAGTCGTCCTCCCAGAATCTTCCTTCCTATTCCTGTATCTTTTAAGCCCTATCTGAATGACTCTACTTACGAGTTTCTTCTCCGAAGCCCCCTCAGCTGTACTTTGACCCTTCCCCTTCCCCTCTACTAAATCTGCTCTTACCAAATCCAAAGGTTTCTTCTCAGTCCTTAGACTATCAATTTTTCAGATGCATTTGACTTAGTAGGACCATTGTCTTAAAGATATGCTCGTTGCCTAGCTTTCGTGATGTCAAATTTGCTCCTTTTCCCTTTTATTGCACCGGTGGCTCTTTCTCCGTCCCCTCTGTTGGCTTCTCTTCCTCTGTCTGACCCCTGAATATTATAGTGTTATAGACTCTTTGCTTCCACACATCTTTTTTCCCCCCTTCAGAGAAATCTCCTCAAGTCTCATGGTTTGAAACATCATCTACACGCTGATGGCTCCCTGATGGTTTCTATCTCTAGCTTTAGCCTCTCCACTGAACTCCAGACTCCACTCAACCCCTTTTGCATCTTCACTAGATATTCAATAAGTATCTCCATCAAAACGCAGAACTCTTGAGTAATCCCTGACAAAACCTATTCCTTCTCAACCCTTCACTGTCCTGTAAACTATTTTCCATCAACCCTGGAACTCAAGCCAAAAACCTGCAAGTCATTATTATTTCCTCACTTTCCCCAACTCCTAACCCGTGATTCAATCCATCGGCAAGCTATGTCGGTTCCATCTCAATTCAATGCTCTCCATCTCCTTTGCTATTTTTATAGTCCAAGTTCCCAACCTTTCTTGCTTGGACTATCAGCTTCCTACCCAGTCTTTCCACCTCCCCTTTGTCACCTTGCAATTAACCACTAAAATATTTCACAAGGTGATTTTTTTAAAACCATAAATCAGATCACGTTACTACCCTGTCTAAAATTCTTCAATGGTTTAATGTGTACATGGACTAAAGTCCAAACTCCTTATAATGGCCACCAAGATTCCTTATGTCACAAACATGGCTGGCTGCCTACCCAGACTGCCTTCTCTCTTCCTCTTTCCTAACAGAATCTTAATTTTGTTCACGTAGCCCTTCCTCTCCAAGCAGCTCATGTGCCTCAAGGGAAGCTGACCCAACCCCGACTGCATAAGCAGATATAATTGGATGGAGGGTCATTCCCTTCTTCTTCTGCAGTTCAGGAGAGAGGATGTGGCCCAAAGGGAAACTTACTAAGTGGATTATAGAAAATTGAAGGGAAAAAAAACTTACAGGATCACATAATCTCCTTCCTTTATCTATTTCACCCCAAGCCCAAAGATGAAGCTTATACACCTAACAGCAAAGACAAGAAAACTCTTGGAAAAGAAATCTGGACGGCACCTGGGTGGCTCAGTAGGTTAAGCAACTGCCTGCGGCTCAGGTCATGATCCTAGAGTCCTGGGATCGAGTCCCGCATCAGGGTCCCTGCTTCATGGGGAGTCTGCTTCTCCCTCTGACCTTCTCTCCTCTCACGCTCTCTCTCCATGTCTCTCTCTCAAATAAATAAATAAATAATCTTAAAAAGAAAAGAAATCTGGAGTCACTGGATTAAGTCAATCCAAAATCTGCCCCACCTCGGGTTTTCTAATTATATGAACGAGTTTTCTTATTCCTTAAGTCAGTTTGAATTATGCCTCCTGTCACTTGCTCCCGATCCTGACTGATACATTCCAGGAATGGCCCCTGCTTTCCTTTTTCACTTCCTGTACCAATGTCTCCTTGTCATTAGGCCCCAGGCCTGAAACCTCCCCAGCTTATTCAGGCCCAGCTCTTGCTGTTCCTTGTACCTAAATTATCTGTGTGTGACCAGCTGATGTCTCAGGTCAAATGCTATCCCTCCAGGGATGCTTTCTCTGATCAAATAAACTGAAAGAGGCATCCCCAGTCACTTGTGGGACAGCAATGTTTTACTTTCTTCATAGCCCATATTTATCCTTGCGTTGAGTTATTTTATTCATTTAGTTGTATTCTTGATTATTTTCCTATCTTTTCCTCCCCAAGAATATAAGGCTGGAAAAGGCAAGAATCTACTTTCCTGGCACAAAGTAAGCATTCTACAGATGTTTGTTCAACGGATATATACATGGATAAAGCCCTTGGCCCTGTAATTATGGGAACTTTATCTATTTCCTGTTTGTTACCATATCTGCAACAAATTTAAAATCTGTAGGCTATGTGTTCTAGAGATGCACCTGTAGATATTTTCCTGGAAACCTTATGACAAATTCTTAAAATTAGCAACAAATAAGTGGTTCTGATTTTTCTTAGCTGGGCATAAAGGGTTGTTAAGCAAGCAGAAGCTATGAATGCAAATAGTTGGCAATCTGAAGAGTAGTTAATGTCTTTTCCCTATGCCCAGCAATGGAATCATGACAGTTTTCTTGGACTGTTAGGCTTAAAACTTTGGACTTGTCTACAATTCCTCCTTTTCCTATTAGTTGTCAGAACACACAGTTGGTTCTTTCTCTACTTGTGGATTTCCTGGCTCCTCCCTTCCTCTCTTTCCCACTTAACACTTCTCTTTACCCATCCCTTACTCCACAGCCTTGTGTTATCTCCACCCGGATCGGGGATTCCAATCCATTCTCTGTACTCTTGCGGGATTAATCTTCCTAAAATACCATTTGCATTCTGCCGTGCCCCTCCTTAGAGACTCAACCAGTACCCTCTGGCTTGCTGGATGAAGTCCAAATTCTTCAGTCCAGCATTTAAAACATATCTTCACAAGCACCGCTTTCCTCCTCCAACTTCTTCCTCACAACTTGTTAATATAAACACAGGCTTCAGACAAGACAGCATCCTTACGATCAGCCAGGTCCTCTTTTCTATCTTCTTAACTTTCTTCTCTTTATCTTCTGCTGAACGTTTCCATCCTTCCCTCCCAAGCAAAATCTCCGACTCCCTGCAGAACACCCCTCCTTCCTAAAACTTCTCATAATTGGCTTCATTCTGACAACTGCCAACATTTCACCCCTCCTCTCGAATTGGCCACTGAAGTTCACGGTCCGTAATTTTTCTTGAAAAAAATCACTGAGGAGGAACATGGAATGCAAACTATTTATAAACAGTTACTATCATTAGGATGATCTCTCCAAACAGGAAAATATGACCCCAGTGTCTGCAATAAATGAGTGGCCTAACACTGTTAGAGGACACAGACTTCCGAAAAACTTCCTGAAGTCACATCGGAATGTGGACTATTTGGAATACTTATTTCCAATAATTAGAATCTACCCAAGGCTTCTAGGAAATAAATGACATTGTTTTCTCTCCTTGGACACTTTCTTACAGTAGACTGGCACAAATCAGTATGTTTTAGAAATATTAAAAGTTATAGCCATGTAATCTTCTTTAATTAAGACCCACTAAGTCTATGATTATTTTTTTTCAAATTTCTACTTCTAGGGTATAGTTTTAGCAGGTAACCTCCTCTTTCTTCAGCTTAACCACAATGTATATTTATTATTAAGCCCAATGGCATGTATAATGGACAATATGACCATATTTCTGAAAATGTCTTCTCTAAAATCCATTTCTTCATATCACAAATACTGAGATAACAGACCAATTATACATAATCATTTCAGCCAAGTCATTGCCTAAATGCCTAGCTCTTTGCTAGGTTCCATGGGCTAAGGAAGAGTAGTAGAAGTTATAACTCCTGGGCTTAGTATAGTCTAAATGGGGAGCAGAACCAAACAGAGCAGATACTAACAGAGGGCAATGCTTAGAACTTGTTGATGCACAAGGCGTTTGAGTAGGAGGAGAGCAGCACAATCAGGAGCAAACCGGTAAGTTTTAATGTAAGTGATGGGACTGAAATTAGTTTTGAAGGCTTGGAGAAGGGAGGATACAGACACAGGTGAGGGAAATAATGTGCCCCAGGGCAATGATAAATGGGCAAGACCTCCTTGCAGGCACCCTGCTAGGAACAGGTAGGGCCGTAATGAGAGGGGGTGTGTTCGGGAGGAGATGGAGGAAAAGTTGGATATTCAGTATGGAGTCATATAGCCTCAAAACACAGATTTGAAGAGTCAGCAAGAGAGCCACTGAGATTCCTGAGCTAGTATGGTATACAGAAGTGTTATTTTAGGAAGCCAAGCTCTTCAGTTGAATACCTGAGGGACTGAGGAATCTAAGTGGCTTTTGCTATGGCCCGGGAATGATCTCTGGGAGTACTAAGATCATATCCATTATTCTCTACTGTTCCTACTTGACAAAATCTGCATGACTTGATTTCTATGTGGAAGTTTCATCCCCCTTCCTTCCCTCCTTCAGTGGGTGATGACTCCCTCTTCAGTACCACTTTCATCCTCATGACCACGAAGGGCTAAGACACATAAATGATCATAAATTTGGGTCTGCAGAAACATCAAACTCAGGAGTGTCCAAAAAATGAACAAAAATGTTAATTTCTTATTGAGAAATAGAAGTAAAATGTTATAAATTTCTATTGAATGTTCCCCACGCCCCTGCAAAGTGTGCTATGTCAAATTCCCCCTTTGTCTTGAGTTGGGTCTCCTTCAATGCCATGTTGGGAAGGTTCTAGAAAAGGTCAGATACTTCTGCATAATAGATTAATCTCATTCTGGTAGTAAGGACTCAGTCTGTTCCTTTGAAGGTAGGGCTGCTCTGACAGAAGAGGGAGTGGAAGGGCCATGTCTCCCCTCGAGGTAGCATTTATTTGCTTCCTCTCTGAAGAAGCTTATGAGAAAAGCTTAAAAATTAAAAAATGAAACAAAATATCTGATTCAAGTTACAATATTTCAGAGGTTATCGGTACAAATACCTGAAAATTTATGAGGTACTTATGACAGCAGAGTAAAACACTGTTTCTACTTATTTACTAAATCGATAAATAATAACCAGTAACTTACAAAACCTGCTATGTAACTGGTAGGACTGAGAGCACTAAGGAGACAAGCCTGACTTATCCCTGCCCTCAAGAAGGTTACATTCTATGCCACACCCCAAGTCAATAGTATCAATCTGGTTAAAAATGTTCAAGACAATACCTGCCTTGTGACTTTTCAAAAGTAACCCAATATCTTCAATGACCAGAGAAATGAGATTATGATGATGAAAAAACTAGGGCATGAATAACCAAAATCTTAGTTCAATCTCCTTTACTTACAGAAACTCAGTATTCAACCAACATAGCTGTAAGTTGCATATAAAAACAATTTCCAGGGAACAGGCGATGTAGTAACCTACTAGTAAATGTCAGAAGCGACAGCATCATATGCTGAATGCGTATTTCTAACAAAGGTTCAAGTTTACACGGTGGGTTATTTATGCCTCCTCTACTCATCTCTCAAGGAATAACTGTGCATTAGTGCATGTGCACAAAAATATCCTTATTTTCTCTCTAGCATTTCTTGCTGTGGGGTTTAAAAATCTTAAGGGCATATTCTTGTAAACTGCCCAGGAACAGATTTCATGTGAAGCAGGTATGAATTTTCTGCAATGTCTTCAGGGTGCAAAGAATGCCACATTACTGTCCTTCTCTAAAATTGACTTGGGTCTGACTCTGAGCATCCCCAACTCTTAACCAAGTCGGTAGGATATTCAATTCAATTCCCCATTCCTGGATGCAAGGAAGGTCTTTGGAAATCTTACTCAGAAATAAACATTTATAAAACCAAAGTCCATGGTCTTTCTCCTACTTCTTCTCAGGTCCCAACTCTCATTAATTCTAAAGATGCTCACCTCTCTCCCCAACATCTGTAAACAAACCTAGGAAGAAAAGTCCAGTTCTAGATTTGTAAATCCTCTGGAGCCAAGAGAATATGAAGACTTGGCTGTCTTTTGGTATGGGAGCTGGGACAAAACACAAATGAAAGCATCAATAAATGTTCCTGTCACTTTGAAATGTTAAGTGGCCCGTGTTCACCTTTCATTATTACTAAATGACTCAGAAGTGTTGAAAGGCAGCAATTCTGAGTGCTTATTTCCTTGGAATTGTAACCTAGAATAGAGTAGTAATTTGTACTTTGTGCAACACTGTTCTCTGTGTCTTAGTGAGCTTGCAACGTCAAGTAGTGTGGTCTGGGGACCAGCAGCATCTGCATATCCTGGGGGCTCAGGAGGAAGGCAGAATATCAGTCCCCAATCCTGCCTTTAAAACAACAGTCTGGGGGCGCCTGGGTGGCTCAATGGGTTAAAGCCTCTGCCTTTGGCTCAGGTCATGGTCCCAGGGTCCTGGGATCGAGCCCTGCGTCCGGCTCTCTGCTCAGTAGAGAGCCTGCTTCCTCCTCTCTCTCTGCCTGCCTCTCTGCCTGCTTGTGATCTCTGTCTGTCAAATAAATAAATAAAATCTTAAAAAAAAAAAACCCAGTCTGTATTTTAACAAGTTCCCCAGGTGTTCCATAAGCACTCCAAAGTCTGAGAAGCCCTTCTTTTATTTATTTATTTATTTATATTAAAAAAAGATTTGATTTATCCATTTGATGCAGATCACAAGTAGGAAGAGAGGCAGGCAGAGAGAGAGGGGGAAGCAGGGTCCCCACCAAGCAGAGAGCCAATGTGGGGCTCCATCCTAGGACCCTGGGATCATGACCTGAGCCGAAGGCAGAGGCGTTAGCCCACTGAGCCACCCAGGTGCCTCATGAAAAGCCCTTCTTTATGTGGATTTTCCTCTGTTTTTTTTTTTTTTTTCCTGCTTCTCAAACTTGAGGCATAACCTTTGCACTTCTTATGGACCCTCACCCCCCCAAATCTTTCAAACGAGTAATGAAAAATAAGCTTTTAAGGAAGCTGCTTCTTCTTTTTTTAATATTTACTTATTTTAGAGAGAGAGAGAGCACACAGGTGTGCTAGATCATGAAATTGGGGGAAAGAACAGAGGAAGGCGGGAAAGAGAAAATCTTTTTCTTTCTTTTTTTTTTTTTCTGAAGATTGTATTTATTTATTTGACAAAGAGAGACACCGTGAGAGAGGGAACACAAGCAGGGGGAGTGGGAGAGGGAGAAGCCGTCTTCCTACCTAGCAGGGAGCCCGATACAGGGCTCAATTCCAGGATTCTGGGATTATGATCCAAGCCAAAGTCAGATGCTTAACAACGAAGCCACCCAGGTGCCCTGAGACATAGAAAATTTTAAACAGACTCCATGCTGAGCTTGGAGCCTAACGTGGGGCTTGATCCTATGACCCTGAGATCATGACCTGAGCCCTGAGTCAAAATCAAGAGTCGGATGCTCAACTGGCTGTTATCCTGGTGCCCCTAAGAAGCTTCTTTCTGTTCTACAATACTTGGATGAAAACTGGGTCAGAACATCTGGGATTATTAGGTAATTGATAAGACTTCTAATGGGAAGTCTATTCCATTTTTCTTCTGGAGGGATCAAGGCATAGTTATACTCTCATTCCATTTACACTGCTAATTTTACTAAATTGTGTATGAAGGGACTTCTGAGCTGGTATCTCTAAACTGTAATTTGAGAAATGAAAGGTCAGCAGTTGGTCCAGGTTCTAAACACAGTTTACTCACTGCTTAGAACAGACAGCAAGAAAAATGCCCTTTGAGCCAGGGTATAAGTAATTTTCAAAAGTTATTGGGCTGTCAAAAATTCCATTTGGCCTATAAAATTTATCCTTGGCTCAACCATTTACACTGAATGCCAGCTTATTTCCTAACCAGGTATCTCCTTCTCTGAATGTCCCTAACTTTAATATGCAAAGATCAGGAACAGTTGCCAATTACAAATACCCAGCTCTTCCCCACCCCCCACCCCCAGTGGAAATCAGATAAGGAAAATAGATTGGGTTAATTTTATTTTTTTAATCATTTCCACATTTTGTGGGGTTTATGTACAACATTCACTCAGTTGTTCATTTTTATTTTTGTCTACTTTTTCTTTTTAAAAATTTATTTATTTATTTGACAGGGAGAGGGAGAGAGCACAAGCAGGGGGAGTGGGAGAAGCAGATCCCTGAGCAGGGAGCCTGATGCGGGGCTCCATCCCAGGACCCTGGGATCATGACCTGAGCCAAAGGCAGATGCGTACCCCACTGAACCACCCAGGCACCCTTTTGTTCACTTTCAAATAGCTGTTTCTAAGGCAATTTTATGTCTTCAAGATGTCAAAATCAAATACTTGAAATAATTTACAAGTGATATTTTCTGTTTTCGAAATTACGTTCTCTAAATTATATAGCTTCCCATAGTGGTGCCTGGTAGAAAATGCCACCAAGAAATAATTGGTTTGCTCATTCCTTTCTTACTTTCTTTCTTTTTTTTTTTCTAGTTAAGATTTTATTTATTTGAGAGAGAGAGAGAGAGAGAGAGAGAGTGGGGGGGGAGGGGCAGAGAGAGAGGGAGAGAGAATCTCAGGCAGACTCCCCGCTGAGCACAGAACCTGAAGTGGGGCTTGATCCCACGACTCTAAGATCAGGACCTGAGCCAAAACCATGAGTTAGCTGCTTAACTGACTGAGCTACCCAGGTGCCCCTGGTTTGCTCATTTCTTAAAAGCACTTATCAAGTGACTATTATGTGCCCCAATAGTTGAGAAACACAGAATAAACAATATGAGGCAAGGGGTCTGAAAAGCAAAGGTGTAACACAAACCCCCGTGCTTCAGTCGATCACTGCTTTACTAGAGAAGCTTTGCTGTCTCATATAGTGAGACATAGCAAGGATGAGTCAGAATTACCAAATCACTAGAGGGCCTTCCCAAGATGTTGCCTGATGAGTTACTAACTCGGTCAGTGACGTGCTCAATCCCTGAAAGTCAGAGCAGCCTGGGAAACCCACATGATAAAGTAGGACTTGAAGTGGAGCCTGGAGGATGGAGAAGGGAGGAATCAGAGGAAGAGAAAGACCAGGAGGGCACAGTCACAGATAATCTTATGCACTTATTTTGACTTTGAAACAGGTTTATCAAATAATTTCTATTTCTGGATAATAATTTCTCCTCTGGAAGAGAAACATGGAAACAAACCCCTGCATTTTGTGAAGAAAAAAAGGCTTGATTTGCAAAAGGTCCATCTTATACAGATAGTAGGGGAGACTTGGGGGGCTGCACTGAATGCTGGGTAGGCAAAGAATTTCAGGAGCCATTACAGACAAATACGCCTATGAAGTTAAGGACCCTGGAGTCAGATGAAAATCTCCCCTGGTGCAGTTCTCCCTCTGAGCAAGTGCAGTTTTAATGGAATCCAGGAAGGATAAATGGCTTCCTAAATCTTTTTTTTTTTTTTTTTAAAGATTTCATTTATTTATTTGACACAGAGAGATCACAAGTAGACAGAGAGGCAGGCAGAGAGAAAGAGGGGGAAGCAGGCTCCCTGCTGAGCAGAGAGCCCGATGTGGGGCTTGATCCCAGGACCCTGAGATCATGACCTGAGCTGAAGGCAGAGGCTTTAACCCACTGAGCCACCCTGGCGCCTCTATTTTTTTTTTTTAAGATTTTATTTATTTGTGTGTGTGTGTGTGTGTGTGTGAGAGAGAGAGAGAGAGAGAGAGCGAGCAAGCAGGGGGAAAGAAAGGGACAAGCGGACCCCATACTGAGCGTGGAGCACAACACAGGGCTCCATCTTAGGACCCTAGGATCATGACCTGAGCTGAAATCAAGAGCTGGATGCTTAACCTACTGAACCACCCAGGCTCCCATAGAGCTACATCCCCCTAAATCTTCATTCAGGCAAGTGTCTTGAGCTTAAATTATTTTAAAGGCCAAAAGTTTTATGATACTAAAAATCTAAGACAAATAACAAAAATAACACCACCTACTAAGTTAACACTAGAAAAATATCTGAGCAATAATTATATGCCCTCAGAGAGGCTCTAGTTCAGCAGTTGGCAAAGACATCCCTAGTACAGTTTTTCCATTCTTCCCATTATCATCCCTCATTAGCTAATACTGCCTAATCGAATCACCATCTGACATTTGCACTATTGAGGCAAAGTCATTACAAATTCTTGGCCTCTATCCAAGGAACGGTCAAAAAAATTGTTAAAAATCAAAATGCCAGGAAAGAGTTTTATCTTTATCTGTGGGGCTGTGTCTTGTGAAGGAACCAAAGAACAGTTAACAGTTTTGAGGCGTTGCCAATACTAATCCTCCATGTGTGGCAAATCACCTATCTTTGTGAAAATTATTAATGTTATGACAAAATTAAATGGCTTTCCTAGCAGGCTTACTGGAAGAACATTTCTAAGAAATATTATGCCTGTAACTCTAGGTCAAACCAATGACACAGCTCATCTTCCCAGAGACTTAAGTGAAATGCCTACTTTTTTTGAATTTCTGTAAATCACAGTACTATGGAAAGGCCACACTGATAAATGTCTTTGCTCTAAAACTATTTTTATAATGGGACTTAGACTTGATCTTAGCCAAAAGGCCGAGAAGCGATTCTCTGATTCATTTCAAATGGGTGATGTCCTGACCACTTGTTTCTAGGAGCTACTAAGGTTGCAAAAACCAGTACGGAAGCTGGGTAAGAACACTCTTACTTACTTGTTCTTTTAAAATACTGTGCATGGTCTCTTTAGTTCTAGGTGAGACCTGGCATGCATCTTTTCAAGCTTTCTACTACAAGCAACTTTTGGGGAAGTAAAATTAGGTATAATAACACTGAATTTAGCACAAGGAACATTCCCATACTAGAGTGTCAAAACACCACCATGTGAAAATTGCAGTTCTTGCCTTAATAAAACTCTGCTTACGGTTGGAGTTTCCTGTAGGAAGGGAAAGGATATCATTTAAGTAGTCCTCATGGAGGGGAAAGGTCTATATTGAATAAAAGTGTTTCTCCAAATAAATTTTGAAACGACCATCTCAAACGGTTGGCTATCAAAAATCTATCATGTTCCTCCTCTTTGTTTGTACCCCTGGTTTCTGAGAGGCTAGAGAAAACACCACAGAAAATAGTGATCTGTTATCAGTACTGCTATGCACTGATCTCTAAGTTAGTAGGCTACTCATTTGTAAGATGAGGCTGTGTGTGATCACACATGGTCCTCTGAGACTGAAATACTGAAAAGCTGCTTCAAAATAGCAACTGATTCACTACTTACCCAGGTGTCCGTTCTAGAATTTGCCATCTACAATAATAGATTTTGAAATCAATGATACACTTATAATATCCTATCTGGAAGGAACCTATGGTGCATTCCCTCAATAGAAATGATCTCCTCTGCCAGAGATTTGCCTCTGGTTGAAGTTCAGAACTCTTTAGACCCAGGAACTGTATTTTCCAACTATGGTGCAAGGTCTACCTTTTCTTCCACAATTCAGGTAAATGTCAGAAAGGACAAACTCGCAGAGAGAGGGACACTGTTCGTTCATTCAACAGGTGTTTGTGGGATGCTACCAGAAGGTGTTATCCTAAACACCATGCTAGATACAGAAACAGATAAATCAGACATGGTTTATCAAAACTTCAAACAGCTTGTAGTCCGACAGGAAAGAGGAGACCAACACAAAAACATTCTATAAGCTACAACATTTTATGCATATATATACATTATGTATGCAAGGTATACATGATATGGGGCCAAAATGGTTGAGAGTCTGATGAAGAAACTCAGGAATGACTATGACAACCTCGGCCATATCTTCCAGATGATGAACCGTGTACCCACAGAGCCTACGCTCTTTATGTAACTACATCTCCGTCCACATTCAAGTTTCAGGTTGAATATCATTTATCCTGTGACTACTCTGTCTACAGCAGAGCCTCCTCGATTCTGCCAGAGCAATCTGTTCTTTCACTTCTGACATTCTTATGTGATTTATAAATGTGCATTTGTCTATGGACTATTTCGTATCCATTGCTTCTCCACTGGATTCAGAACTCCGAGAGGACATCAACTACATTTGTTTTATTCCCTAACATAAATAGGTGTATGCTAGGGAATAACATACAGCTACATAAGTAGGTAGCACTTGGCCTACGCAAGAGTAAATATATGTTCTGAATGAAATCTAGTTGAAAGGAACAGTATAAGCAAAGAAACAGCAGTAGATAAACAAGAACCACTTCGGAGATGGCAAGTATCTGAAGCAGTGGAAATACAAGGTGAATTGAGGTGGTGGTTAAGGCTGGATGGTGGGCTGCAGCTAGAACTCCAACGTAAGAAAATGTGGACTTTCTTATTTAGATGCAATAGCCATATTTTTCCAACCACAAATTTTGATATATTGTACACTCATGGGCCAACAGGCTCTCTGAAAAAGGACTGTTTCATAAAACCTGGGCTATAAGATCACATATGTAAAGACAAGGAGAAAGAACTGAAGATTCTTCGATAGAAGAAAAGAGATGATAGTTGGGATACTGAGAATGAATCCAATAGTTAATGAGGGGCTGTCATCAATGTATTTCTTCATCTGAAAGATAAGACATTTCCAGATTTTGCTTCTCCAACCCATTCCTCCTGAACGGGTTTTGGGGCAGCTGTGGTGGCCTGAAGATGCATGTCTCAGATCTCCTGCAGAAAGCTGTGCTCTGAAATCCCCCCAGCCAATGCCTTGGCATCGCAATGACCGCAGGGCACGCCCATTCTCGGGCGATTGGCTGGGAGGGGGGGGGGTGTTTCCTTGGTCAGGTGACTTTGGCATGAAGACTCCCCACTGACCGCCCAAACTTTCTTAGCACTGTACTGCAACCTGAGATCTTTCCTCCTTCCCTCCTTTCTTTATTCTCTCTCCTTCCTTCCCTTACTTCATTCTTCCCTTCATTTCTTTTCTTCTTCCCAGGGGTTGGCCCTCTGGCCCTGCCTTGTTATCTGACAGTTAACCCAGTCTTGAGTTCCTTCTTCATTTTTTCTTCACAGGCATTTCCTCTAAAATAAATCTCTCGTGCCTCTAACCACCCAGGAAATCTCTTGCAGGACTGCGTCTCAGAAAACCCAGACCGACATGGCAACCAAACCTTGCATTCCCAGAATCGCAACAGCTTGAAAAAATAAATAAATAAATGGTTTCAACAGGTCAGCCGCTACCAAGCTGCCGAGGAGACCCCAAAACATTGTACCGTGAGCTTATGAGCCACTTAGCTTTGCTGCTTCTCCTGAGAATGAAGGGCATGCCCGGGGTAAAAAGCTTGGCAAGCACTGAAAGGTAAAAAGTCTCAAGGGCTTAGAGGGGTTCAGATTCAGGTTAGAGTCACTGCCAACAGTACACTTGTCAAGGACGACCCAGAGGATGGAAGAACATGGCAAATCTCAGCATCCAGAACCTTCTGTCTTCCTTTTCATTCCCCTCTTGAGCATGCTATCCTCACATTTCTTCTGTACTCTTGTGATTTCTGTCTGGTTTTCTTCCTTTAGAAATTTCCTTTCCCTTCTGTGTGACACATGAATAAAACGAGAAGAGTAACTGCTATCACCCACTTATACAATTCTGCTTCCTACCACTCAAGGGCCTCCTGAGAGCCTTGGCTGTCAAGAGCCTTTCATGGTTCCCGAATGACTATTTAAAGCCATGTTCATGTTTTAGTGACAGTCACTAAGGCCACTTCACCTTCTAAGGTTTTCTCAGTTACTAGACCGTTGCTTCCCCCTCTTGTGCACTGTACCAAATGATAGAAAACACAAGTTATTAAGGTTGAAAAGGAGGTTGGAATTTCAAATGATATCTGAAAAAGATTAATCTTGTGAAAGCAAAAGATGATAAAACAGAAATGAATCTGGCTGATTCTGCATCCTCCTACCTTAATGAATTTATTTCCTTCTCTGAATCTGTGACCCAGAACTCATGTTTATGGAATCAGTCAGGATACTTCATTCTTTACTCTAGTTCTTCTAAGAAGTTCCTGCGGGCAGACACCATTGGTGGGCTACTGGAAGTACCCTACACATGTGCCCTAGATTGGGATTAGCCCAAACTAGTTAAGGTATCCCATTCACCTTCACCAGATGCTAACCCTTTTGACATCCTTTGTAATGGGAGGTGGCAGGAGACAGGGTACTGACTAAAGGGACTTAAGTGGAAGCTGACTGAAGACTTCTGGAAAGACCTCAGATGCCTCACAACACGGACAGGTATGGGAGAAGAGCTTGCTGACACCCTCTATCGTCAGGCCTTGAATATGTATGTGATATCTGGAGTGACAACTCCCAACTGGTCATCACACAGAGATAATCCTGAAGCCAGAAAGCTGACAGAAAAGGGGTAGAGCAGTAAGCCAGGAAAATTCTGAGATCTTGATGACATCCTTAAGCTGCCCAAGCAAACCTGAGATCACTTACTTCTGAACTTATTTTCAGTAAGCAGTAAATGTCCTATTAGCTTGAACCACTGTTAATGGGATATTTTATTACTTGTGCCCCAAATAACTTCTTTTAAAAGATTTAATTTTTGTGCATGTGTGCACGAGAGAGAGAGAGAGAGAGAACACACTCGCATGAGACTGGGAGAGGGGCAAAAGGAGAAGCAGACTCCCCACTGAGCAAAGAGCCTGATTAGAGACTCCATCCCAGGACCCTGAGATCACGACCAGAATTGAAGGAAGATGCTTAACTGACTGAGTCACCCAGGGACCCAAGTGAGCACCAAAAATAATTTAAAGCCCTCTCCCTGAGTCTCTCTGTTTCTGGCAGAGACTGTTCCGCAGCAACAGCTCCCATGGTTCTCCCACTGCTTCGGGTAAACTTTTTGCACATAGTGTCTCTGCCTCCCTGGATCCAGACTAGTAACACAGATTTCTATACAAACTGAGTTTTATTTTTTGATTCCACAATCCTCATTAAGAGTTGTCAAAAATAAGCAAGTTAAAAGCTGCTATAAAAAGTTAAGGTAAGATGAGGTTCTAGGCATATAGATTTTAATTGAAACAAATAACCCCACTGCTTTCTGTGCTAGATAGAAGTGAAGATAGAATTTGAGTATCAGCAATAGGCATAAGAAAAAAATGACAAATATTTGGTTTCGTGCCCTTTTTCATCCTCATGTCACTTTCTTTACATAGTATAAGTTATCTCTGAGATTTACGTTTTTGGCTAGTTTAACTTGAGGTTTCAAAAATGAAGACTGAATGTTTTGCATTTACAGTACTGTATTATTATTAACCAGTGGCTTTCAATCTTCCTTGACAGAAGTCCACAAAAAGAAATATTTTATATCTGTCCCATATATACATCACTTACATCTCTGTGTATCACCCAACAACACTTACTATGAATGGCATAATCTTCCATGCTAAAGAGTAAAATATACATCTTACTCTTCTGTTCTATGCTACCTGTTTAAAAAATATTAGTTGAGCCTTGCTAAATAAATTTCATGGCAGTCTGATGGTTGCTGCTTGTAATGTAAAAACCATTGCTGAAGACACATAACTTTTTAGTGAAAAGAATCTAATCCGTGACATAAAAGTATGGTCTGGCAGAGAGGGTAACAAAAATACTAACCAAAATTTGTGCTGTTAGTATTTTTTTTTCACATTTAGTAATACAATTTAATAGCCACAATAACTCAGGGAAATAGATAAGGCTGTCATTTACATTCCTAGATGAGAGAATCAGGACACCCAGAATTAAATGATTGATTTGCTCACATCCACATTCCCAAACAGTGGAGAAATTTCCATCTTCTGACACTGACCCCTAGCTCTTTTGACTCTTCTAGGTTACCAGCAGGTAATTAGAATTAGTCTAAATTGTATTTGAGAAGGTCAATAATCTCAGTTGTAAATCGATAAAAAATATTATCTTCTTTCACTTTGCCAGGAAATCTTGAAAGTATATTCAGGTGAGGGATATTTTCAATACTTGGAATTCTTAGGAGAAAGTTAGTAAAAAGTTCCTATCAATATCAAACCTCTGCTATTCCCACCTTGATGCTCTGAGCCTCCATCCTTGTTAAACCGGAAGGAGCCTCCTCCTTTTGTCTCTCCAAATCCCACCCCTTTTGATATGCAAATTAAGCCATTCTCTTCTGGCAGTCTTCCTGAACAACCCCTATCTCCTCTGACCCCTTTCAGTTTTCTGAATTCTACCAGCATTTACAAACGATCACAACATTTAGCAACTGATTCTGGGGCCTTGTTATTTTGCTTTTAATCTTATGAGTCAGTCTTTTCTTTCTGATTAGACTGTAAACTGTGTTAGAGCAAGGATAACAAAGCCTTTTACAGCTGTATCTTTCTCAACCTTTAGCACAATATGGAATGCCTAGTTGGTGTGCTTAGGAAATTAGCTAATGATTAAAAAATGCCAGATTTACTTGTATACTGTCTTCTTCCCTCTTTCTTTTTATAGGCTGCAAATTTTCAAACAAGAGGAAGATTTTTGAGCTATAAATCCTATTAAAAAGAACCCTTGACACAAGTTTTCATTAAGTGTTTAGGAAATGAATAAAAAGCTGATTAAAAGGTAGGAAAGATAAGAATCAGCATAACTGATATAGAAGCAGTTTCACTAGGATTTGACATCTAAGGTCAATTACATTACATACATTTAATATAGTACAAAATGATAATAAATCAGATTAAATGTTAGCAACTGGTGACATAATCCTGTCAGGGATTGGAGAAGAGAGGAAAGCAGTAGGAAAATTCCATTTGCATTAATGCTGTACTGAGATTTTGGAAAATAACAAATCTATGATGGGTTTAGGGCTGTAATTTCTTATTTGGAACAACTGCTTCAGAACCACTAGGAAAAAGATACCTATTATTGGGTCAAGGTCTCTAAAATCCCTCTCGGAATGAAGTGAGATTTTTTTCAAATGCTTGTGGCAGTAATCTTCATGAATAGATTAAAATGAAATAAATAAAAGCAAAAAGTTACACCAGCAATTACACAAACCACAGTTGAAGACCTCTGATTACTCACTGTGTGGTGAACAGAGTAGAGTTATAGGTTTGGGAAGAGAAGAGGGAAAACAACAAAAGAAAGAAGATTCTGGTCCTTAAGAGGTTAGAATAAGATATAGTAAGAGTTGAGTCAGATTTCTGGACACAGAGTGGAAACAGTTTGATGATCTAATATGTGAAGATGAAAACAATTTCTGCAGTGACTGAATAAGTCAGTAAATGGGATACAGAGAGTGTCATGGCATCATACTGTTCTCTTTAGGGCCAGAACTTGCTTGATTCTGAATCAGTCCAAAGAATGTAGACACCGCCTTGGGTAACCTGTGGGACAGGGTCACACTGTGTGCCTAGAGGCAGAATAGATATTCATGTGCTGTCACTGGTATAACTCTGCTTGTGATGAACACTATGGTTTGCTGCTCAGACCCCTTTCAATGAAGGACTTTGTTACTCCAGATGTTGGAGGTACTCTACGCCGAAAGCCTTTACTTATCAGTCTCTTTGAGGAACGGCCTCAGCAGCAGAGGGTTGCATCAATAAAGGGCAAGACCCTTCCCATACTCAGTGAGTGATGCATGTTGGGGCAGAATGGCCTGGACATCTTAGTCTCATGGGAAACCATTATGAAGGCCCATCCAGGCTCCCGAGTTCAGAAGCTACTTAGTTCCAGCCAATTGTCTTAAGAATGCAGGCCTAGGTTCTGTCCAATTAGTCAAAGGAAAGCCCAAAATAAGATAAATTTGTTTTTATTAAATCATTCAAATTTTTAAATGATATCAACCAATCTGATTTTATAAAAATGCTGCCTGGGTAAAATAAAACGTGCCCATGAGCTAGATCTGGCCCATGGACATCAGTTTATGAGCTCTGTGACTCAAGATCTCTCTGGTTTACATGGCGGGGAGGTCAATTTCAGTAGGATTTTTGGTATATGGCTGATTTTTCTAAACTCTGCCTGGTCTGGCATATGCAGAAATGTGGAAACACCTGAATTTCATGCAAGTCAGAAGGCCAGGCTAGGGTCAAGAAGCTTAGCATAAAGCCTACCTCAGATAGTCGTAACTTTTTTAAAATTTAATTTTACTTCTAAGTAACCTCTACAGCCAATGTGCAACTCAAACTCACAACCCCAAAATCAAGAGTCGCATGCTCTAACAACTGGCCAGTCAGGTGCCCCAGTCATGACTTTCAAAGAGGTATGTGACATTGACCAAGTCTGCACTAAAGCTATTGATCTCTTACAGGATAGCTTTGTCCACTGCCCCGGAAGTGGTTATATAGAAAGCTCAATAACTCAAATTCATACTTTTGTAATTATAACTGAATGACCCAAAGCTTTGAAATCATGGCAGATAATCTGATTGTAAGTGAAGCAGTGATCTCTTGAGAGGCTCCTATTTACAGACACTTTTCATATTTTACATTCATATCTGTATATTCAGCTAGTATCTTTTTTTTTTTAAGTTTTTCCTTTTAAGACGTTCTCAAGTAATTTTTTAAAAAAATTTTAAGAGGCTTTGGCTCTGTGTCTTTTTCTAAATTCTCAATCCAGATTTACAGAAATATACTTCCTGGAAATGACAGGAAACAAAATTATAAAACTATAGGCAGAAGATGGGTCTGATAAATTTAAGACACAAGTGTAAAGGGGCCCCGGGGGTTCACAGCCATTTATATTCATCAAATCATCTTTAAAACTGAAGGCTGGTGGGGCGCCTGGGTGGCTCAGTGGTTTAAGCCTCTGCCTTCAGCTCAGATCATGATCTCAGGGTCCTGGGATCAAGCCCCGCATGGGGCTCTCTGCTCAGCGGGGAGCCTGCTTTCCCCTCTCTCTCTGCCTGCCTTCTGCCTACTTGTGATCTCTCTCTATCAAATAAATAAATAAAAATCTTTAAAAAAAAAAACAAAAAAACCCCACAAAAACTGAAGGCTGGTGGATAGTTACTTGAATGATGAAAGATTAACTCTCTTGATTAAAGTGATATTGCTTTTCTAATTTACCTTTTGGAAAGGAGTAGAATAACTTCAAATTTGAAGACTACTGTTTTGGCATTCAGCAAATGCTCTGTTTAAGAACAGGTTAGGGCCAAGCCCTAAAAGGCCCTGGTGTTGAAACCGCAGGCAAGAAGAAGGCCTCAAGTGGTCCCCAGCAGCCTGTACTTTGACTTGGGAAATTTCACCATAATTTGCAGGTGATGGAGTGGTGCCCAACCACCTTTTTTCATTGCTGTTTTTTTTTTTTTAAATTCTTATAAAAACACAGACCTGATTCTTTCAGTCCCTGCTTATTCTAAGGTCTTTCTGTTACTGAAAGGAAAAAAAACCCGAAACTCTTTAGCATGGCCTAAAATGCCCTTGACAACCTGGCCCCCAAACTCCTCTTCCCCTTTTCCCTCTCCTTACAACTCCTGGCTAGGGAGCATTAGGGGACCTCTTTTACAAGGGCACTAATCCTCATAATGAGGGCTCCATCCTCATGACCCAATGACCTCCCAAAGGCCGACCTCCTCCTCCTATCACCTTGGGGATTGACATTTTAACATATGAACTTTTGGGGCACACAAACATTCAGATCCATAGCAACCCAAGACCCAGGTAGGTACATGGACAATACTGAAACACTCCATGCTCCTTCCTACTCCTATACTGTGTCTCCCTTGCTTCTTCTGCCAGGGACACCCACTCTCTCATCTTTCCCCTCCAACGTCAGTGGTGAGTCTTCTCTGGTCATCACTGAAGACCCAATTCTGCCATATCTTCCTTGCTTTACTTTTCTTTGACCCATTTCAGAACCATAATTACTTCTTCATGTCTGCCTACGGCCTAACTTATATTTGAGTCCTTCTAAGAAAAACGTTACCTAGACACTCTCAAATCCCTGATGGAGTTCTCAGCAAAGAGGTCACTGGGTTTCCTTCTTGGCACTGGACATGGCAGGGGGAGAGCCGGTAATCATTCCAGTGTCTCCCTGCTGATACCGCTCTGCTCTCAGGGCCTTCTGGCATACCTCATGGGTTAGCACCACCCAGTACTTGCAAATGAAACTGACCGTCAATCATGGTTACCAGGACCTGAAGCTAGGTAGGCCACTGAGGATAGCTCACTCTTCCTTCAGAATAACAGTGTCCCTGGCCATTGGAAGAGACCTGAAAATGATACTGCAGCATCTAATTAGTCTTTCCTCAACCCCAGCACTGGAGCCATGAATGCCAATATTGGCACCTTTCTTGGAAAGACTAAGTATTTCTTCCAGGTTGTTCTCACCTATTGGTATGTTGGAATAAGCTCTCGTCAGCTCATGAGCTGGCTGTCAATTTTTAAGGAATTTTGTGAGCTGGTTATTAAACAGTCACTATTAAAAATTAAAATATATCAACTTAAAATTAAACATTATATTAAAACAAACTGTAATAAATACTTAAAACCCATCAGTTCATAATTACTTTATTACATTTAATTCATATCTGTGACCTTGAGGTTACTGATGTCTGCTTTATCTATATAGTGGGAATACTGTCTAATGGTGGACTGCTGTGTCTCTCTTCCCAATGCCATTTTCTTTCTTTCTTTTTTTTTAAAAAGATTTTATTTATTTATTTGACAGACAGATCACAAGTAGGCAGAGAGCCAGGCAGAGAGAGAGAGGAGGAAGCAGGCTCCGTGCTGAACAGAGAGCCCAATGCGGGGCTCGATCCCAGGACCCTGAGATCATGACCTGAGCTGAAGGCAGAGGCTTTAATCCACTGAGCCACCCAGGTGCCCGCATTGCCATTTTCAATCAAATGGTGGCTGGAAATTGGCCATCGTGGATGTATTTATGCCATGGAAATCAGCAAACACTACAAATCGCTGCTTCTGCTTGCCCCCTACCTCCCACCAAGAGCAGTCGTAAAACATTTCCCAGCACCCCACTACCGAGAGTAGTTGCCAATCTACCTTGATGAGAGAACACAACCAGCACCTGACTGTTCGGACCATTTTCCACAGTGTCCTATGGTGACACCAGTGACCAGCATCACCGGTCTTACAGGCTGGAACAGGTGATTAGCAAAGCGGAGTGCAACACTTAGAGGCCACCTTCTCATTGAGGTTGGTGCACTGAGATAAAGGACTAATGTGTTCAAGACTGATCTCCCTACAAGCTGGATCCCTTGGAGTTCTAGCCCCAAGGCTTGAGGCAATCAATTCTAGTTAAGCTGAAGGCTTGGACCTCAGACCCTTGCTCTGCCACGAGAGAGACTGGTGCTACCCGTAATGACAGACACTAAGCTGGCAGGACTGGCCTGGAGCTAAGGTTCTGACATACATCTCAGTCGGATCTTGGCTCTTGACCACCGGGGGGTGAAGCCGATGCTTCCCTCATTCGGTGACTTAAAAATCCCACAGTCAGGGGCCCTGACCCTGCACGCCTGTTTCTGAGTTACCCCTGGTTTGTGAAAGGGCCAAGCAGTGGTGCACATCTGCTTCTGCTGCTGTCCCCATGGGTTCCCCAGCGACCGTGGCTCCAGGCTCTCTGCTGAGAATGCTGCTTGTCCTTGTGCATGAGACCCTCCCAAAGTAACGGATGTAGAGTTCGTTTTATCTACTGATCTACCTATCTGCTTCGCTTCATCTTCCTTGGAGGTAGGGACACACTGCATTCATCAAACTCAACATTTCTGAAGCACCGACTATGTGCTCGCTCTATGCTGTGGAAAGCTCTGTATACAGTGATGAATAAAGCAGACCTGGGGAAAGTCAGTAAACAGGGCATTAATGTTAACTCAGGCCAGCTCCAAAGGCTGGCTCCAATTCTCTGATTCCTCTGCATACTCTCATCTGTTTCTTCCTACTTGGGTTGAGACAGGCCTTTCTTCCAAATATACCACTGGAATTTTCTCCTAATTGGCCTCTCAGCTTTTAATTCTCTACCTTCTCATTTATTTTAGAAACTGAAGTGAAAATCCTTTCTTAACAGGAAACTGATCCTGCTTTTCCTTAGGTCCTATCCTTAGAGACCTCTTCAGTCAAATAAAAACATAATAAGGCAGCCCGCTCTAGTAGGGCAGTCAGACAGATCTCGTTTCCGCCCACAGGACATCACTCACTCAGTCTACAGCTGCATCTCCATTAGAGCCAATCACTCACAGGAAACACCCAGGCGTGTCCAGCAATGCTTCTAAACTGAAGACTTCACTTAAGATCCATTTCATCCATGAAACCTTATACAGCTAACTCTACTTGGTCTGCCCACGCTAGGTACTCCAACAATCCCTCTAAACTAGATCACATATCCTATTCATTCATTCATTGATTCACTCATTCCCACTGGAGATTAAATATACAGTAAGATGTATTTTAAAACACATGCGAAGAAAAATCAGAACAAAGGAAAAACAAGATCCAAAGAATAAGATGATGTCAGTGAAAATTTCATGTAGAAGTAATACCATTGGGCTCTGAATATTAAATGGAAGTTGGATTTTCAGCTTGTGTCTTCCTGGTAACCAAAGCAGACCAGAAAGCACAGTGATAAAATTTACAGTGGCCATGAGGGACGCCTGGGTGACTCAGTGGATTAAAGCCTCTGCCTTTAGCTCAGGTCATGATCCCAGGATCCTGGAATGGTGCCCTGCATTGGGTTCTCTGCTCAGCAGGGAGCCTGCTTCCCCTTCTCTCTCTGCCTGCCTCTCTGCCTACTTGTGATCTTGGTCTGTCAAATAAATAAATAAAACCTAAAAAAAAAAAAAAAAAGATTTACAGTGGCCATGAGATAAAAACACACCAGACTCTGAGGAGAAGCAGAGTTTTCACTATAGCATTTGGCATTTTTCCCACAGGTCATTATACCATTTCTCCCATGGATCATTACCAAGGGGAGTGTGTGCTCTCTATCATTTCTAAGGTTACGGGAAAACATTTCATAGGGCTGCTTCTTATAAAATGAAAATCAAATGGATCAATTCTGTAGGGTAGGTAGGAAGAGAGTAGGCAATACCAAGAGGCTAATGAATCCATTCTGGCTTCTATCTGGTTTATACTTTTAGGATTATTGCAGGAAGCATCATGAAATCAGAATTTAGCAATATTTATTAGTATTTATTTGGGGCCTTAGATTGTTACTTTCTAGATGTTATGGAAGGTGTCATGGATATATTCTATAGTGGTGGGTCCACACGTCAAAACTGTTATTATGATACTAAATCATCATGTCTTTACAAGTGTACTTGGAGCTTCCCAGAGGCTATAGGATGATGAAGTCATGCCTCTAATGGCTATGTTCTAAATGTTTCTCAGTTTTAATATCTAATACAGTAAATATCAACATAACTCCTATAAACAAAAGCTCTTCTGTGTCCTCTATCATTTGGAAGAATGTACCTAAAGGGCTTTTGAGGCACCAAAGTCAGACCTGCTGTTCCACTATGTTGGTTACTTACAAAATAAGTATAGAAAAGTGTTGAAAGTTTAGAGTGGGTGTGCTTTAGAACCTATCATTACTAAAGTGATCATTCTAAAGGGAGTCTATGGTTGGCACTGCTATGTCAGTGGCTAAGGGGGAAAATATTAGCTTTATCGGAACACAGCAAGAGTTCATGACATCAGCTCTTTTTCTTTTCCTTTAAAAAAAAAACATTTTTAAGTTTTTATTTTAATTCCAGTAACTCCATATATTACCCAGTGCTCATCATGACAAGTGCCCTCCTTAATCCCCACCCCTATTCCACCCATCCCCCACCCCCTCCCCTCTGGTCACCATCAGTTTGTTTTCTATAATTAAGAGTCTGTTTCTTGTTTTGTCTATTTTCCCCCTTTGCTTGTTTTTCTTTCTTAAATTCCACATAGGAGTGAAATCATATGACATTTGTCTTTCTCTGACTTATTTCACTTAGCATAATACTCTAGCTCCATCCATGTCTTTGCAAATGGCAAGATTTCATTCTTTTTTGTGGCTGAGTAATATTCCATTGTAAATATGCCACATCTTCCTTATCCATTCATCAATTGATGGACACGTGGGTTGCTTCCCTATCTTGGCTATTGTAGATACTGCTGCTATAAACAGGGGTGCATGTATCCATTTGATTTAGCATTTTTGTCTTCTTTGGGTAAACACCCAGAGGTGTGATTGCTGGATCATAGGACGGTTCTATTTTCAACTTTCTGAGGAATCTCCATGCTGTTTTTCACAATGGCGGCAACAGTTTGCATTCCCCTCTCACCGCATCCTTGCCAACATCTGCTGTCCTCAGTGTTGTTGATTTCAGTCATTCTGACAGGTGTGAGATGGTATTGCATTGTAATTCTGATTCATATTTCCGTGGTGATAAGCATCTTTCCATAAGTCTGTTTGCCATCTGTGTGTCTTCTTTGGAGAAATGTCTGTTCATGTGGTTATGACATTATTTTAATAATATATAAATGCAGTCTTAGGATTTTAAGGAAAATGAAAAAACCACATAAGAACTACAAAAAATGATGAAAGGTTCAGGGTTATTTAATCCAAAACCGATTCATAAACCAAGGACTGCATTCACTTATGGGGGAGAGAGGAAACACAGAGAGGGAGTTACTTGGACCCACGGATCCATGTCACCTCCAAGGCCTGTCTAATACCTCAGTAAGTAAAAATACAACCAAGACATGGGCGGACTATAGGAGTTGACGCTAAATGGAGATCACATTTGAAAAGTCTGGAAACTTCTGATAATGTGACAGCATCCATCCATACGTAAGATATTTTCATGAGCAGGGGCGCCTGGGTGGCTCAGTGGGTTAAGCCTCTGCCTTCGGCTCATGTCATGGTCTCAGGGTCCTGGGATCATGCCCCATATCGGGATCTCTGCTCGGCAGGGAGCCTGCTTCCTCCTCTCTCTCTGCCTGTCTCTCTGCCTACTTGTGATCTCTGTCTGTCAAGTAAATAAATAACATCTTTTTTTTTTTTTTAAAGATATTTTTATGAGCAAAATGCTGACAAAACATTGCCAAAATTCTGGCAACTCAAATGCGTTCACCATTCATGAAGAGCCACATAGGTTAAAGACATAGGAAGACTCTGATGGCAAGGGTTTCCAACAGAAACAGGTGGCTCAGGGATTGCAAGGGATTTTGTTTTTTTTTAATGTTCTAAGGATGATTCAGGAACAGTGTTGGGTGATGGCTGGGGGGAGGGAATCTGAACTAGACTGAGTAACTGAACTAGACTCAGTAACTTCACTGTCCTGCGCCCTTTTCATCCTTCAATGTCAAAATACTCTGCTTGAGAAATCAGCAGCTGAATCCCTAATCAGGAGGATACATCATTATTTCCAACCCTCCAGAATGGTTATTAGAGGACTCAACTCTAAAGAGGAAGTAGGGTTTGGACGGAGTGTCTGCAATCACCATCTATTTCCAGCTAAGGGGATTCCCCCACCGTGGAAAATGTGTAGGATGATCTCTCAGGGCCTCACTGGAAATCCCAAGTCTGTGCTCTATGTTCCAGTGCACCAAGTTCCACAGTAACGCCAGCGGGGCCATTCCTTTGGTGGCCCAGTAAACACAGGGAGGCTGTCTTATGAGGTAGCTCTACCAATGTACAGTCTGGGATCCAGTTAGGGAAGGAAGAGTGAGGTAACAGTGCCTCGTGTTTCCTCAGATGCCCAGTGCTCTATCTACATACCCATATACAGATATGTAATGTTCGCTGAATCAGCTGAATGTGTTTGTTTATGCAAAGATTGCTTATGCAAAAATAGTTACATACGTATTTAATATAAGAGATAGCTTCCCTTGGCTTAACCCCCCACCATCCTCAGGAAAACACAGCAAAATAAAGCAAAAACAAAACTATACTGACTCATTAGCATTTGCTACTTGCCTACGTTAACACAAAGCACTTGGCTAGATGCTCTGTGGACCTCAAGACATGGTCCCTGACACACTGGTAACCAAGAGAATGACAACAGGGAATCACATCGCTGAAATTTAAATCCCGTACTGATTTCTAGAAATATTTCTACAGTGTCTATAGCTTTGTAAAAATAAATAATGCTTGCATAATTAACTAGCATTTTAACAAAAATGATGTCCCCCCCCCATCAGTCTTTGCTCCTCAACTATAAATCTGTATATAGTTGCTTCTCAACTATAAAGAATGTTGAGGGTAGAGGCCAGGTTTTCCACTGCAAAGTGCTTGGCCTTCATGGAAAATCTTAGAAATCATTTCCCTTTTCCCATCACCTACTGGAGGGAAACTATTACCCTTCGTAAGCAGACTAAGGTATCTCTTTATCAGCCCATCCAGCTGGTATTACTTTGAATTTGGTTAACAGAAGTTTTCTGAGGTTTTATGGATCTATAGGGAAGGATGTCAAGGAGTATCTTTAAGTGGGGAATAAAATGGTAGCCGCCCACCCCTGGTCCCCAAAAGCCTTTTTTATTTTCACTGACTTCAATGAATTTTGGCAAAGGTGTGAAGCTAAATGTTCTCTAAGACATGACTGAACGCTAGATCTTTGAAAAGAAAATAACAGAAGCTGGATTAGGTGTTCATCCAGAGAGCATGACCTGAACAGCTAAGGAAAGAATCCCTTCTGTCCTTGAAACGTCCATAGCAGCTGGTACAGGAAAACAGAAATTGCAACATTAGAGATTTATTCATTTGGGTGAATCATGGTCCCCTATTAAAATGCTCATACCCCTTAATTATCATATTCAGAAAACTCAGCAAGTTACACCACAGCGGAAATTATGTTACCGGATTCTTTCCACAGGCCAATCAGTTTGAGAAACGTGTAACTAGGAAGAGGTAGGAACCTCTTTGGGGAGGGCAGGCCTGGTTAGGGAGGGTAAAGGGAGCCCTGGCAGCGAGGACCATGGGAGGGTGCTAAGTCAGGCAGGCACGGGGAAGACAGGACACAGGAGCACGGGAGTCTCAGAGAGACAGATGTAAAGGCCTGGAGATAATGAAAACAACTGAGCCAATGGCACCAGGGGCTCCCTCACTAGCACGTCCAAGATTTGGTGCAACAGTCTTTGATGTGCTTTCCCCACTCCGGCGGGTGGGGGGGGGGTGCTGGACCCTGGCGGATAGCAGGATAGTCTCACTCCCTTGACCTGCAGCTAGAAGAACATCTCACTCGAAGCAAAAATGAAGCAGTTCAGAAAGCAAAGCTCCTACCACCCACCAGTTCTGAAGGAGAAAGCTAGCCCCGGAAGTGACAGAACAAGATCCACAAGAGCCCTTTTGCCTCGTACAGAGTCAAACGCTCACTTTGTGAACCAGGCGGCTGCCGCTGCTTTGACCTAATGTGGAAAGTGTCTGCCCCATTTCTGGGCCTTCTGAGTGCTGTCAACAGCCTGCACGGCTTCGACAGACAACCCCGGACAATGTTACAGCTGTCTCCTCGCCTGCCAAAGCCCCTGCAACTTTCAGGGTTCCCTGCATTCTTTTCAATCGGGACTGGGAGCTAGAGCTGACGGCGGACGGCTCAGCTCCACTGTTTTTCATTTTGGTTACAGAACTGTAGATCCGCCTGATGGGGGGAATGCTTCGACACAGTGCTCCCTTCCAGACACTGTGAGGTGGGTGGCCAATGGGGAGCTCTCTTCTGCTCAGATTTTATGGAACGGAACTGAAAACCAAGTTGCGAGGCTTACATCAGGGAAGTCCACCCTGATCCCTGCAACACCCCCAGCAGCATAAAGCAATCCCACACGGGGGGGGGGGGGGCGGGGGCGAGGGGTCCTTTCACGCCCGCCCTCCTGGGGGCAGCTGTCCGTCAGTTCCAGGTACCTGTGAGCCACGTTTCTTCTTCTTCTTCTTCTTTTTCAAGATTTTATTTACATAGTTGAGAGAGAGAGCACAAGCAGGGGGAGCGTCAGGCAGGGGAGAAGCAGGCTCCCCGCTGAGCCAGGAGCCCAACACAGGACTCGATCCTAGGCCCCTGGGATCATATCGTGAGCCAAAGGCAGATGCTTAACCCACTGAGCCACCCAGACGCCCCTCTATGTTTCTGATGCTGCAAATCTGTGAGTCGCCTATTGGAATGCTAGTAACACACTCTTACTGTTATGAGTAACACGGATTCTTAATATCAGAATTGCCTACTTTAGATGCTGGTTTATAGTCACATTTCCCACAGCAGAATTTAAGCAGCAGAAACCCAGGAATAATTTGGTAATAGAAACTTTTTTTTAAAACAGATTTTACTTATTTATTTGAGAGAGAGGGAGTGTAGAAAGAGAGAGCTATAAGCAGGGGGTAGGGGAAGGCAGAGAAGCAGGCTTCTTGCTGAGCAGGGAAGCCCACGTGGGGCTCCATCCCAGGACTCTGGGATCATGACCCAAGGTGAAGGCAGATACTTAACTGACTAAGCCACCCAGCCGACCCTATGATAGAAACTTTTTAACGTTCTGTAGCTGGTGTGCAATCCGAGTATGCGGTATCCTGATGAACTGTGGGTGCAGTTAGGGAGACAGTAACCCTTGAATATTGAATGGATTTGTGTTTGCATGTCCTTGACCACATCTCTATCCTGCTTCCGACACAGCCGTCTTGCCGTACCACACCCTAGCCTTGTATTATAAACTTTCCCCACAGAAACACTTACTTTCTCTGATTCTAACTTTAAAGCCTCTTCAAATGGCTACAGGTGGACTCTTCTGGAATCTGTCTTTTTGTTATTTTGAAGCATTATGTGTCAAACTAGAGGCTATCTATAGCTTATTGCTTTGGCTGGTTGTGTGTTCGGAAGAGAAAAGCATATCCTATGTGGACTGACCCAGTGGTCTTTGAGGGTGGAGAGTGACTGCTTCTCTCATTTTCATCTTCTCATTTTGTCTCCCTCAGCACCCTAGTTTCACTAACAAGGATGTCAGGCACCCAGCATGCTCCCAATAAACATTTACACAAGTACACATGTACAGACACACACACACATGTGAGCACACACGGAGAGAGGAAGGAGACACTGTAGACTATTTTTTAAGATGATGCATTAATCCACAGTCCAGAACTTCAACACTTAAATGCTAAAACCATAAACTGAGATATATTTTGTCTCATCGCATAAAACCCTAAGATAATATGAAAACAACAACAAAAAGATGACAACTCTGAGAAGAAAGGGAAAACAAATGCGAACTGTTGAGTTTTCTTCTTAGGCAAGGGTAATAACATGAAGACTGAAGGGTCCAGAATAAATGTAGTTAATAAAACTGAAGTCTAAAGTCAATGGGACAGGGGAACCTGGGTGGTTCAGTTGGTTGGGCGACTGCCTTCGGTTCTAGTCGTGATCCTGGAGTCCTGGGATCGAGTCCCACATCAGGCTCCCTGCTCAGCAGGGAGTCTGCTTCTCCCGCTAATGTCTCTCCTCTTTTTCTCTCTCTCTCCTCCTCCCTCTCAAATAAATAAATAAATAAATAACAAAGTAAAGGAACAATAAGCACAATGTCAAACTAATGATGCATTCAAACATTTGAGATCGGATGAGTTTTATCCTCTATCCTGGAAACATGAAATGGACCAGTAAACTCCTGATTATCTCGAAAGAGTTTTGGAGGACAGATATCACAATGTTTGAATAGGCTCAAGACGTTGATTCGGAAAGCTATACCTTTAATGTCAGTCTCTCGCAACATTCTAGAGTGAATTATTAGATGGTTTCTACATCTAATAGTTTCTACATCTAATTATTAGATGGTGCCTACACAGGAAACGATAGGTCACCAACACGGAATCACTAAGAACGAATCACTATAGGAAATGTCCTTCATTTCTTCTCATGGAAGACTCATCTCACTGTTGTTAGAGAAGTGCTGCCCATTTCCTGTTTCTCCATTTCAGTGAGACTGGTGATGTAGATGCTCGTGATGTGTTGTAAGGGGAATATATTACTGTGGCCTGAATAATTAGAAAGATGAGCAAATTTGCTGTTAAACAAATGACCCAGAAGTTAATTAGAGAATCCTGAACAGCCTGGGGCACATGCTTCAAAGGTAGGTCACGGGGTTTTGAATTTGGTTTTGTATAAAGGCTCTGGTAGAAGACCAAAAGAAAAAAAGGCATGCTTACGGATTTACTAAATCCATGCATGAAAGAAAACTGGTAACGCTATCATGGAGGAAAAAGGGAGAGCAGGATTTCCCATCTGAAAGATCTCATTAGATGCTATTAATGGACTAAAATAAACTAAAATTCTCCAAAGTTAATTGGGAGAAGACATAAAATCCTGAGTCTGAATTTGAAATTCTCCTGCAAAAGGGCAAGGCACTCCTTATCACCACGTGCTGCCTCTGGCTGGTGGCCTGTGTTCCCCCAGAAGCTTCTCTCAGACCCCCGGACACCACATCAATAAGATCCTGACTCAAGGCATCATTTCAATTTTGAAGACAAGAATCAAAGAAGACAGAAAATTATTACGATTTTAAATACACACTGTAACACTGAGCATCTCAGTCTCCCTGACTCAGCCCTCTTGGGCAAAGACAGAAATCCTGGCAAGGAGAAAAAACGAGTTCATTCCCTTCTCAGAAGATTGGCGCTGAGCCACTGGGTTACTCTTCCTGGGAGATTATAACTCACAGTAAGGGGCAGACAGGTAACCACAAAGCATGATGGAGACAGTGGTGGGCTAGGGTAGGAAGAAGAGGCAGTGGTGGATGGGGAATATGGGCCAGCTCCGGGGAAGGTATGCTGCCCCTCGTCTAAGCTCATCATCTTAGTTAGTTGTGGTTTCCATGGGCTGGGAAGGGGTTTGTGAGAACAAGTCAAGTCTCTGTCTCTTAAAACCAAAAAACAAGCAGCAGCAAAAGCTATCCCTCAAAGTTCATCTTCCCAAATGAGAAGAAGGGAGCAAAAACTTTTGCCACTGAACAGGAAGACCAGACTGTTCTGTTTGCATAAAGCTCCCAGGGAGGAAGAAGGAGGGATGTGGACCCGTGATAAGATCACAGCTTCCAGACTGAGTGGCTGTCCCTGACCCTCCGGTCTTGGGAGTTCTGGACCAGAATTCAGATCTCTTCTGGTTTGACAAAGCAAAAATAAAACCAAAAACAGAAAGGGAGAAAGAAAGAGAAAACTTTCCCAAGTTTCTGATCTCCGTCCCCCTTCATTCCTTCTGTCTTTAGTCCATTCATCCCGCCCATAAGCTGAAGGAGAAAACACCATTTCGAGAGGAGAAGGGAGTTGAGGGAAATTGGAAGGGGAGGTGAACCATGAGAGACTCTGGACTCTGAAAAACAATCTGCGGGATTTGAAGGGGCAGGGGGTGGGAGGTTGGGGGAACCAGGTGGTGGGTATTAGAGAGGGCATGGATTGCATGGAGCACTGGGTGTGGTGCAAAAATAATGAATACTGTTATGCTGAAAATAAATAAAAGAAAAAAAAAAAGAAAACACCATTTTGGTAAAATCCCTAGTATTTCCATTTCTGCAGCATCCTAGCCTTAGAGACCATCCTCAGAAAAGCACAACACCTTTATGGGATTTATTTTGTTTGTAATTTGTTTCTGTTTTGTATTTGTTTCCAAATTATACACATTTTTCAATGTATTCCAAATAAAAGGAATCCTGCTTAAGAATTTGACTTATTGGGCTTAAAATTAAGCCCAGGCAGAGTTCATTTTATCCAGAAAGTTCTTTTTTTTTTTTTTTTTAAGTGTACATCACATTGGGGTTCAGTATTAGAAATGGTGAGACTGATCTCAAGTATTAGACAACAACTCCATATTTTTCCCTCTCTCCTTTTCCTCTTTCCATGTTATTTATAAACCATTTCTCCAACCAACTTATCTGCCATACCCACTACCATGTGTCTGGGCTTTTTTTAGCCATACATTTTGCACCTTCATTCAGCTTTGGCTGTAATCCCAGGCCTCTGGCTCAGATGTGCTTCATGGCCTGGCACGCAGGGCCCTTTGAGGTCAGGGGGCCTTGTCAGGAGGGGTGAAGAGCAGGGAGCCTGGAAAGACAGGCCAAAGGCACTGAAGGCCTCAGGGGACAAGCCGTTCTTAGATTCTGACTTCCATTAAGTTTCCATGAAAAATGTAGCAACTCACACCAAAGCTTGGTGAAGACGAGTGGGCTTTCAACAGTGAACTCTCCGAAAAGCATAAGTGACATTCCTTTCATGTGCAGCCTTTAGGTCCCCCAGTTTAACAGTCCTATTCTATCACTGAGTCAACTTTCATCTACCTGAACAAAGAGACCCATCAATCAAAAAGTTAAGCTCATTTCTCAAGAAATGAACTTCCTGATTCATAAAGCCCGTTACTACCGGACACAGGTATACTTGACTCTCAGAAAGTTTGGTGCCCTCCAAAGAATACATCTCTTCTTTTCTTCTAAACATTTTTGCTGAAAATTCTAAAGTTGTGCAGAAGAGAAATAGGAGGCAGAGGTGGAGTGGGGAAGGCAAAGGGGGCAGAAGAAAGGATCCAAACAGACCGAATGACTTCTGGGCTCTCTCTCTGTAGTTATGTAACAATAATACCTTCTATCTATTGACCATTTTCGTGCTTAATAGGCTTGAAAGTTCTTCACACGGTTCAGATGATTTAATCCTCGCAATAAGCCTATAGGCTAGGCATCATTATCACTTTTACATATTAAGGAAACGGAGGCACAGAGTGGCAACAGTGGTAGAGACAGGATTCAGAGCTAGTCTGTTCTTGGAACCACTCTGGTTTATCGCCTCCACGTTCTATGGATGCCTACGATACTGGGCGGCTTCACACCCGCGTTCTCTCCCTTTCAACCTTACTAACTCCACTACTCCCTCCTTTTCAAGTTTGTTACAGAGATTACATTTGTACATTTATTTAGTATTTTGTTCATCAATAAAGAGATGGTGATATTCCTTAGAATCCTGAAACTTCAAATGATCAAAATTTGGGGGATAAAGTTTTAAAAATTTTAACTTTAAACAAGTAAGCTATGACAACAGTAATAAACTGAAAAAGTGTGCACCGAAAGGGGCAGAAAGGTGTGTGGCTATAATTCTTACACCCTGCAAGCTCACTAGCCATTGAGCTGCAGGAAGGAACCACAGGAAATTGTATGGAACATTCCAGAACGGGGGTCGGATAATGACTGACTGCTTAGAATTCATCCTTCAGCTATCAAGTCACATGTGCCCTACACCTGAAAACTTTAACACACACACACACTGAAATGAAAAACAAGATGTCATTATTTACATAGGCATTTTTGTTCCTCTAACCATGTTATGCCAGTGTAGTGCTTCTGTAGAGGCTACTTATGAACCAGAAAAATCATAAGAGAGAAAACCAGATTGAGGGAATCCTCTCACTGGAGTTCCTATCAGAAAGGAAGGCAGGCATCATGCAAGCCCATGGAAAAGCCTATCCAACCGACAGCTACTTAATTCTGATGAACACGGTTTTCATTTATCTATTCAGGGGTTTAAATGTTGCACAAAAGTGTTTAACTGAGCCATGCATGTCACGTTATCCTGGGTTTACAGGGGCAACTGAGGCTTCAGTTATTGTACCTCACCAAGGTAGCAAAGCTTAAAAATGGTAGGAGGGCAGGGAACTGGAATCCAGATCCCAAGTATTATTCTTCCCAGGCTACACTGTTCATATATAGAGTACAGTGTGGGTCTAGGACTCAAAGCAAATTCTCTTATCTACACGGGTCTATGTGTTGTATGGCAATATTCCAATAATAATGATCATCTACAATGGTAAGAAAAGATATCAGCCAAATGAAATCTTCTATTATTTGTGTTCTTTAAGAAAAAAAAATGTATTAATAAAAGTCACTTACCAAGATATTAACAATCAAGGAATAAAGAAGAGTGAAAAACCGGGGCGCCTGGGTGGCTCAGTGGTTTGGGCTGCTGCCTTCGGCTCAGGTCATGATCTCAGGGTCCTGGGATCGAGCCCCGCATCGGGCTCTCTGCTCCGCAGGAAGCCTGCTCCCCCCCCTCCCTCTCTCTCTCTGCCTGCCTCTCTGCCTACTTGTGATCTCTGTCTGTCAAATAAATAAATAAAATCTTTAAAAAAAAAAAAAAAGAAGAGTGAAAAACCACCATCACAAAAGGGGTAAACTCATGCTGGTCAATTAATCATGAAGGATCTCGAGGGGGATGAGATACACACACAGGGTGTATCAGTGTTTGGCCTAGGAGTTCTGTTCTGCTGGTCCATGTAGATAACTACTTAGTTTCCTCAAAGCCTGCGGGAGAATATGGGATCTACTGTGTGATATCCAGTCTCAGCTTTGCATCAGCTTTGTGGCTTTTGCTGTTTTGCTGACCCAAACTTCCCAACCTGCCAAGTTCCTCTGCTAAAGGACTCTCGATGCAAGTGTCCTAGAAAGGAGGTATGGGGATTGTGCAGAGACATGTTGATCATTAAACATTCACTAAAGAAAACCTGAATGATTTTATTATGAATATAGTAAGTGTCCATTACACTGTTAATGCTGAGTCTGTGTCAGTGCCTTTCACCTGGTGACTGGGAGCTTCTAAACCGTCATGATTAAAAAAACAAAACAAAACACCAACTTTGATTTCTTTTAAGATTTGGAAAACCCAAAGAATGGGGGAAATAGGGATAAACCTCCTCCTTTCGCAAGAGGTGGAATTTGGGTAAATGATAGGAGAAATGGGGAGAAACAGGCAAAAATATCCCAGGGATCATCTTTCCCAGGTTGATTTCTGAAATCTGGGAAAAACCCTGTGAAGAGATGGCGGGGTCACTATAGAGCTCTTCTCTAAATGTAAGATGTGTGCACACAGTGTCCAAACAGCTTGAGGCTTGCCTAATGATTCCGTTCATAGCTGTGGTCTGTGGACAGCCCCATGGGGAGCTGCACTGACTGACCCCTGTGAGCTCACTCACTCAGACTGGTCAACCCTGGGCGCTGGCATTGAAATATTTTGCTGCTTCTCAGCACCTCCACTAGAGGGCAGCAGGTAGAAAGAAGAGATGTCCACATGGATTAATGTGGGTGCTTGGCAGTAACCGCTGTGGGGGGTGGGTAAGTGCTGGGGGTACAAGGGGACAAGTTAACTGAGTGGAAAAGATGAGAGCCTGGGTAATTAGTGGTTTTCCGTTTCTAAGTGAAGACAGGGATGGCAGGAGAAGGCGTTCAGCATTAGTAGGCTGCTGGAGGAAAGGTTTCCCAAACCCCTAATCTTTAGGTTCATGTTCAAATTTTCCTAAAACAAACACAAACATATAACATGTAAACAAATTCCACGTCATTCCAAATCTTCTGCCTCAGAAACTCAAGGTAGGGAGCTTATGAATCTCAAACACTTCCCAGTTATTCTGACTGGTTCCCGAAGGGTGTCTGAGGTCCCTTCCAACTCTCTAACAACAAATATGCTTACAGCAACCTTCAGAATAATGATAACCTTGTCTATCCTTCTGGTAACCTCTCTTTAGAGAAAGAAAGGGAGGAAGCAACCGGAACGTCTAGCGTGGACCACACTTATGGTGGGCAGAGCCCTGTGACAGACACTTCTCCCTTAACCTTCGAATCCTCACAACAAGCCTATAAACTGGAAGACTTAAAGACCCCATTTATGGTCAGGGAAACCGAGCTCCAGAGAGGCTGTCTTAGACTGGTAAGTCTAGAAGCTGTGCCTGGCGACTACAGTTCATTCTACTTCATTATAGCAGGCAGTGCCCTGTCAGCTCCTTTCTTAACCTGGATTTGTAAACAACCTTTTCATCAAATGATTCAGTGGAGCTCTAAGAGTGATGGCCAAGTCCAAGTTACATGCAGAAGAGAAACAGAGTCAAGACAGGAAGAAGAGAAAGCTGGGATGGCAGGGCCAACAGACCGCCTCTAACTGTTTCTTTTGGAGCTCCAGGAGGCGGAAGGAAAACAATCAGTGATAATTTGCGAGAAATAAAGATGAAAGGGGGTGCATGAATCAGGGCTCCCGCTTCCACAGTTGGCCTGCCCCATGAAAGAGCAGAGTGATCTCATAAAGGTCTGGTCTCTCCCTCTGATTCGTACCTCTCAAAATCTTGCTGCTGTTGCCTTCTCTGCCATGTGGGTGCCACTCTGCAGGCACCTTAAGACATGCCCAACTTTTCAGTGTTTCAAAATAGAATTTTCCAGTAGATTCCACCAACAAGGTCTGACCTATGGAGGAATGCACAAAGAAGCAGAAGCTTGGGTATTGGCCCTACTTCTGCCAGTAACTGCTGGAATCTCAGGGAAGTCGCTTATCCCTTCTGGGCCTGGGCTTCCTCACCAGTAACCAGGGGGTTGGTGCTGCAGCTTCCACACAGACCCTGAGGATAAGTTTAGTGTCGAATTATTTTGGATTGGTTTCTAACATTTAAAACCTAGGAGAGTCCCATAAAATACTGAAGATCAACTTTGGTGTACACTCCTGTGAGGAACAAATGGAGTGGTTTTCCACAGCCTCTTCTAATATACTAGACAATTATTTTGTCTTACTACTTATTATTTTAAGTATTAAACTTAAATTACTAAAAAGTATAAATTTTATAAATTATAAAATTATAACTTATAATTTATTATACATAATAAAATTAATTTTATCATATTATATATCACTGTATTATATATTATATGATCGACAGTGATAAATAATTAAATATATGATAACATATTAAATATATATTAAAATATTATATTAAAATATTATATTAAATATATAATATAATAAAAATTATTAAAAGTATACAAATTACAAAAAATATTAAACTTAAATAACTTATTACTCTTATAGTCTGTCATCTGCCTCACCCACCCTCATGCCCTCTGCAAACATACACATACCCTGTGAAGGAAAGCCCCAGGACAGTAGGAGTTTTTCTCTTTCTTGTTCACGGAGGCACTCCAAGCACCTAGAACCATGCCTGGCACATAATAGATGCTCAAAAAACATTTCTTTGAATGAATTTGTAGCAACTTTATGAAAAGTACGGTGTTTTCCTAGTGAGGGAAGCTGTATATAATCTGTTCAACCCAGAAATAAGACATGGATATATCCAATAAATTTGGATAATTTATTATATAAAATATTATATAAAAATTTTTATTTTTATAAAATAAAAATATTATATAAGATATAACCATAATTATAAATGATGATTTATAAATCATCATAGGGCCTGGTTTTCATGAGCTGCTAAGAACTAGCAATAATACATTTATGCTTATACGGTGTGTTTGGTTTCTTATACATTCAGCCAAATTGAGATTAAAAAATAATGTTGGTGAAGTTTTCACAAGGATTCTGAATGTACCACGAGATGCACCTGCCAGCTGTTTGTCTCCCTTGTAATGCTTAGAGAAACAGCACGGTACGGGTAGTCTACAGGCATGTGACAGGCAGCTCGGTACGTGGAATGTTCCGTATTAGTGTGACCTTAAATATGAAGATTGATTTCTCTGGTGGTAAAAGGCAGGTCTTAAGACCGATGAAATCTAATCTCACACCAATTATATTAATTTCAACAGCTGGCTTTGCAGTGACCACACTCTCCCGAGCTTCTTTTAATAAACGCTCATGGATGGCCCCCTGTCCGCTCCAGCAGCCTTTCATTCTCAAAGCAGCGGAGGGAGAAGTGACAGGAAACATTTGCTGGAAGCAGTCAGATGTGACCGTGCATTCATGGGGATTTGTCAGCCGATGTTTAAGTCGTTGTGTTCCTCATAAACAAGCATGAGTGACAGGCTTTAAGAGTAATCTTCCAAAACAAATGTGACTCATAACCATTAGGGCAGCCCATGCTACAACGAACAACTCTTGTTCCACATAACCTGTGAGTATCTCTGGAACATGAAATAGGTGGTTTTTCACAGGAGAGGTTTAGGGTAAAATGCTACAGCCTTTAATGAAAATTTGGCCTCATCAGGCACACCAGCTTTTATATGGAGTTTCCTCGCCCATGGCTATTTAACTTAGAACACCTTCAAATAAATTTGGACATGCTGGTCCTTTCATGGTGGTCAACCCTACCTCCTTAGTACTAGCAGGACATCATTTAAGCAGACTTATTTATTTTTATCTAAATATACAATGTCAGATTTAGAGTTTAAAACAGGTGTTCATGAGGCTAAGAATGTTTGTTTTTGAATCAAGAGACTGAAAATGATCAAGGTCCACCTGAAGAATATACTCAGGAGCTTGCTGGTGTTTTCTGGCTAGGGCTTCTGGCATCTGTGCTCTACTGAAGGAAATCTGGGTTGGAGTTTTTAGCTTTATCATTTTTGTTTGCTTGTTTGTTATCACTGGAGCAAGTTGAAAAAAAAGTTGGGAAAACAGCAGGTTTCTGTGACAACTTCAGTTCTTTAGTTGCTCATTTAAGATTTCATACAAGTTTAACAGTAGCCCTAAGAAATGATAATACCTTCATCTGTGTTACATATTGACTATCAGCAGGCATCTCAAATAATTCTGGCAAAACGGCATAGATTTATGGTATCGTGGGGCACCTGGGTGGCTCAGTGGGTTGAGCCTCTGCCTTCGGCTCAGGTCATGATCTCTGGGTCCTAGGATGGAGCCCCATGTTGGGCTCTCTGCTCAGCGGCTCTCCCGCCGCCTGCCTCTCTGTCTACTTGTGATCTCTCTCTCTGTCAAATAAATAAATAAATAAAATCTGTTTAAAAAATTTATGGTATCATATGAAAAAAATTAGTCAATTAGCAATTACTATCACAGAGTTTCAGTTGTATAGTCCAACTCGTTTTCTATGGTTTGGGTCAAAGGCAGCCCTTTCTTCCCTGGGACTCCCACAATATTTTGTGCATATTATATACATACATTCATTTTTGATGTCTCACATGACCTCTCTTTTTCTTTCAACCTCTTTGTTTACTTGACAAACCATAAAGCCTCTCAAAGTTTATTTATTGGTTTCCAGCACCAGGCCCCCCAAAACCTTAGATGAATGAACATGGGAGCCAGTGAAAACATAAGAGATACACTGTAAACAAATGTGTGAAGATTTTATTTTTAAAATAAGGACTTCAACATGCTTTATGCAATTTGACTCCCAGAACAATCCTGGGCACTATCTGTCCAACAAGGATTCACCAGATCTGGACCCGTGGTTCCCAACTCGAAGGGCCACGTGCCCTCCCCAGGGAATGCTTAGCCATGACTGGAGATGTTTTGGTTGTTACAGCTGAGGGTTCGAGTGCAGCTCCTACCACCTGCTGGGTAGAGGTCAGCAGAGGCTGCTAAACACTGTACAACACATGGGATGCCTCCCACTGCAAAAAAAAATTATCCGGCTTAAACCGTCAGTAGGCCGAGTTTGAGAAACCCTCATCTAGGCCCTCGGTCTCTGAAAACCAGTGTTAACTCTATGATCTGTGAAGTCCTGCTCAACAATATTTTTCTGATTAAGTATATCCTGTAAGAAGTTACTCAGTACAGCATATAAAACTACCTCTTGCATTCAGTCATCTTCCTCAAAACATACAAACAACGAACCAAGTAGCACGGGACGAGCAAGTTCACGGTTTGAGTCCTAATTGTTGAGCCGGGAATGTCTGGCTTGTCAGCTCTGTTCTTTCAGAAAAAGCACTTAGGTGTAGTTAGTACCTGGATACCTCCCTGTATTTCAAGAAGAATGAATTCAGAACATTTACAAGTTCAGCTGTTTCTTACAATCAGAGCTCCTAGGAGGATAGCTAGAGAGGACTAGGTGGATTTAATGATTGGCTGTTTAAAGGAAACTTCAGAGTCAAAATGCTGGCAAGTGAATTCTACCTTTTGCCTTTGCGAAAACCATCCCTGAGCACGAGGAAGTCAGCAGGAAGTGATGGTACTATTGAGAACAATGGAGGCAGCCAGAAAGCCCTTTTGTTTGTCACAGCGGAGTATCCTTCTTTAACTTGCAAAAATGATTCCCTAACATAGTAGGTGTAACTGGAGTAACACATTCGGATCTTTATTAACTTGATCTCCAGCAATAAACTATAGGTTTCAGTAAACATTAATTTCAACAATGCAGAAGACGATTGATCAGGGAGAACAGAGGAAGCTCGGGGATCATATTACCCAGATTTTCTGCCCATTTTTATTTTTCTCAAGTATTCACATGGAATCATACCTGGAAACCTACTGTGTAATATCAAAATGATTTATTATATGAAGCTGTGTTTGAACAAGAATACTGCACCAGAGTGCCTTGGCAAGTTAGCTCCAAACTCCCACACCTTAACTTAACTCTGACCTATTTATTCATCCCACTTCGGGATAATTACACTTGGCATAGAGTTCTTTCTGGAACATCAACCTAATTGTCCCTGTTCTTCCCCTTTTGAAGAAAAGGTAAACAAAGAGGAGATTAGGCTTTACTGAAAACCTGAGCCTTACAGGGAACCATGCCACCTACTTAACACACTATCTTGTTTGATTCTCATGGATAATTTTATGAGCAAGAATTATCATCTTTATTTTAAGATGGGAAACGGAAGTCCTGCGAAAATAATTTGCTGAGATTTGCAGAGTTGAAACAGGCTGAGCTGAAATTCATACATGCGTATGTTTGATTCCCAAAGTATATTACATTGCCACGCTATAAAAACAGAACTGATTAAAGCCCTCCTCAAGATGATAAAACAAACATCTTTCCACTGCCCCTTCATCACTCTCAGACTGGACATCACTAGTTCCTTTCATGGGATCTCAAGAGTCGTCACCATTCTGTTTTATCCTGGTTTGTCAATATTCTTCTGAAATATTTGTATCTGAATTCACCAGATCATTCTAGATATGTTGTGGCCAGTGCAGAATCCAAAGGACTGGTGCTTTCCTTGTTCTAGACCCTCTGTTTCTTTTTTAGATTTTTATTTGTTTATTGATTTTTATTTATTTATTTGAGAAAGAGAATGAGAATGAGAGATCATGAGCAGGGGTGGGGGGAGGGTAGAGGGAGAAGCAGACTCCCCATAGAGCAGGGAGCCCCAAGTGGGACTCAATCCCAGGACTCTGGGATCATGACCTAAGCCAAATGCAGACACTTAATGGACTGAGCCACCCAGCTACCCAGACCCCCTGTTTCTAACAAAGCAGCCTGAACTTTCTTTGGCAGCTACATCAGAATAGATTAGTTACCTGTACTTGGAATTGAACTAAATAATCAAGTCTTTTTTTTTTACAAAGGACTTGCTGTAAGCCAGGAATCTCACGTTCTTCAATCCTGAAGTTAAGTTTCTTAAACCGAGACACAGGACTTGACATTTATCCCTATCAAATTTTATCTTGGGAGTTCTGGCCCCCTACTGTAGGCTGTCAAGATGCTCTGAAGCCCACGTCTGTCATTCAGCACATTAGACATCTTCAGCTTTCTGCCATCTGCAGATGCGCTGAGCCTGTCTGCTTTGCCTGCACTCTAGCCACTTATGAAAAAAAAAAAAAGTCTGGAAGAAGAAGGTCTATCACAAAGGACTGAAGGTAGGGCTTGTTAGGAGGGAAACTGTTCCAAAGTACCACATCGATATCTAAGAAATAATAGAAAACCTAATTTTGGAGTTGAAAGGGACAGATTAGATTTTTTTTTCTCTGAAAGTTCTATTAATAGACAAGCAACTGAATTTAAAGAAATTAAGAGCTTTTGCCCAGAACCACAGAGCCGATTACTGATAGAACTAGATTCATGACCCGGGTTGCTGATTAATATGTGTGTGTGTATGTTTTTTTTCCCCATCACACCATTAGATGGGATCACTAATGACCAAGAAGACATCCCAAAATTGGTTTAAATAGTTTCTTGATACAATTTTTCTTTTTTAACACCTTGCCTTTTTCTCCTAAGAAAGGAACACAGAAGGAAATTCCAGTGAACTGAAGACTCTTGTTCTTATAAACTCAGTTTCACCACCACGGACTTACAGGGAGAAATCCTTTCAGAAAAATGGCAAATGAACAATGTTCACCCAACATAAATCCTATCTACATAATAGGGCATGCTTATCCCATGAACGGCAAAACCTTGGGTAAGAAAGGGTAGATTCAGAAATAGGTAAAAATATATAGCATAATAGTGTCTGGTGTGTAGCATAACTCCAGAAACATGTTGGTGGAGACCAGAGACAGCTTCCTTTTCACTTTGACAGCTTCTGCATTCATAGAGAACACGTGAAAACCCATGAATGACACAGAAGAGAAAACCCAGAGCTGATTTCATAAGCAGTCCTTATACCTCCCTACAATGATGAGGGGAGAGCCATGCGGATAACAGGACTGGACAGCATGAGAAGGGGTCCAGTGACCCAGGAGGTACTTTTCACAGAGCTTTTCCCCAAAGGAGAAGAGGCAGTTCCTGTCCCCATAAACTTTGGCTGCTGATTTAGCCTCAGGAAGAGATGCCCATTTGCTTTGAGAAAACCACCCCCACCTCTTCAGAAGTTATATCAATTTATAAATATATAATGTATATTATATGTGAAATAATTTATATTATATATTACAAATTATAAATAAGTGTATATTGTATCACTTATTATATAAAAAGAGTATATAAATAATATATATTATATAAATAAGTTATATTAGATCTGAAGTAATGAGGTCCAACATTGGATGTCTAAGTACTACATTAAGTGTAATGACCCTGAATCTAAAGGACGTACTGAAGTAGTTCCTGGAATCGCCTCCTGACTTTTTGACATAATATAACTCTGATTCTTCCACAGGCTGATCAGGTAAACCAGCAGCTTCCAGGAAGGACATGGGATTCCCACAGAGGTATGACAGTTAGTTAGCCACTGGGAGAATCCTGGGACACGAGAGGCGGTGTCGTTTGCCCTCATTACCTCTGTAAACTAATTAGGTAATTATTCTTGGTGTTCTTCCCTGAGGGTAATAATGGAACTTGCTGTTAGCATTGCTGTGAAGAGTAACTGAGTGAATACCCATGAGGTATGAGGTACTTCAACTGGAGCCACTCGGGGCGCCTGGACGGCTCAGTCAGTTAGGCAGCTGACCCTTGACTTCAGCTCAGGTCATGATCTCAGGGTGTGGCATCAAGCCCCACCCCATGGAGCCCCAAGTCAGGCTCGGTGCTCGGCATGGAGTCTGCTTGTCCCTTTCCCTCTGCTCCTCCCTCCACTTGTGCTCTCTCTCTCCCCTTCTCACAAATAAATTAATAAAATCTTTAAAATGTGAAGCCACTAAAATGGTTATATGTAATTATTGCCATGAATTTGTTTTAATTTGGTGTCTCCACATCCCTAGTTCACCGACAGACTAACCTGGGGTCCTGGCCTCACTCCCCCCGACATTGTCTGCCTCACAGCAAATGCTCAGGAAGCGCTCACTGGACTGAACTGACTTTCCCAGTATCACCACCAGCATCAGAGCCAACTCACTAGAGACCCACCTGCTGAATTGGTCAAATTCAATTTTATTAAAAATACAAGAACTGGGGTGCCTGGGTGGCTCAGTGGGTTAAAGCCTCCACCTTCGGCTCGGGTCATAGTCCCAGGGTCCTGGGATCGAGCCCCGCATCGGGCTCTCTGCTCGGCAGGGAGCCTGCTTCCTCCTCTCTCTCTCTGCCTACCTCTCTGCCTGCTTGTGATTTCTGTCAAATCAATAAATAAAATCCTTAATAAAAAAAAAAAAAACAAGAACTAGAGCCCTACAGTTTTTTTTTAAACAAACTTATCCTCTAAATATTCATTGTAAAAATGATCCCTATAGAAGTGTCTCATTTAATAAAAGTCTACTCTACAACATCGGTTCTGCTGTTGAAAACCCCTTAAACATTAGAATCCTCTTCTCAGCAGTTTCCTGAAGGCATTATTATAATTAGCTTCCCAAACTTTCTTGTGCAACTGCACTGCTTCTTTTAGGCACACATTGTTACTCATAAATGGCACAGCTGCATTTCAAACCCAATTCTGACAAAGTTCAAGATCAATACTCTGAAATCCCTAACCGGGACTGCTTCTTCTCATCAGGAGGGAAGAAAGACACGGGAGTCTGATAGGACTGGTACGGAGACTTGCTTATTGACCCTTCCCTTCCGAGCACCTCTGCAGGCTCTCTGAGTGTCAGCCAAGGCTGCCTGACAAGCCTCTCGTTTCCTCAGGGAGCTCCTTCCCAGGCTCCCTCAACCCTCTCACAGTCTAAGCCTCTGGCTGGTTGTTGCTCCCTCAAGGAGGTGAGAGCCAAGGCAAGATGACAGCACTAGAGGGGCATCTTGCATAACCAAATCAAGTACAAATCCAACTGGGTCCTACCAACTAAATAACTGAATGCCCACTGTGGGCTGGGAGGCAGCTGGTCTCATGACAGCCTGGAGTTTCAGTCTTTTCCTTCTACCTTCTGCTTTGAGGCATTGGTTGCCTCTCCCCATCTCAGAGGCTCTGACTCTGGATTCATAGCAACCCGTTCCCTATGAACACGTTGGAGAAATCACCGCCTACATTCAACAGGGAAGAGTTCTGTTTTAGATACATTTCATGTTAAAGAAAGTGCTTGGTATTCTATTTTTTTCCTTAAGGTAAGTTTTTCGGACCCAGGAACCTAAGTTTTTAGCACCCATCCATGGAAATCAGACAAGACAGTCCAAGCAGAAGAGAGAGTAGCTACACTTTTGCCTTTCCACATTCATAATGGCTAAAATAAACATGAGTCTGCCATACAGATACAGCCTGGGTATGGTCAGAAATGAATCTGGCTCTTCTGTTCCTCGATCAGAGCTTTCCAGGAAGTCAGGCTTAATGCTGACAGAAAGGGTGGGAGAGTTAGTCCACTGTGCTCATGAAGTTCAGAGCAAACATCCAGAGAATATGGTGCTGGCACAGCTCACATGGGCAGCTGGGCACAGTCATACACCAGTTTGTGAGCCCAGCCAGGGCTGTCGCAGCATGGCCCCTTGGGGACTTCAGTGCATTCTACTCCTTGCTAGATCTGGCCGAACTGCCCTGATGTGGAGCAGGGCTCTTGGACGGACTCCTGCCCATTTCCCTGTTCTCCTGCTCCCATCACAACACATTCTTCCATCATCATCTATTGTTAAGAAAAGCATGGTGCCTCTTGCTCCAACCAAGAAAGCAGCTGGGTCAGTGCTGGGTAGAGAAGAGAGGATATGTCCTAAATGTTAAGAACACAAAATGGTCCTTTCCTTAAAAAGTGGCCTCTTGTGTTTGGGGAGGCCAAAGTTCCCCCAAGTACAGAGTGGTCAACAACACTAATTCAATCTCCCATGATGTGAATCTGTTAATTCCTACACATAGCACATGGTTATCCAGAAGGCAAATGCTCTACACATGATTTCTTATTCCACAAATTTGCAAGATTTTATTAAAAAGTTAGGGAATACAGAAAACACCAGTTTTTTCATGTTCAGAGATCAAGAAACTAAGTATTTTATCAATATAACTCTGAATTTTAATTTTGAGGGTTTCATACTTCAAGATGGGTTCTCATTGGAAAATTGAAAGACCTGATATTTAAGGAAAGGAACTCGGAAAATTGATCCAGCTTTCCATATAATCTCTAATCAGATTTTTCGTAATCCAAAGGTCAATGTCCAAAGGGACAGAGAAAACTTGGATTTGGGATCTGCAGGATACCTCTCTATGTCTGTCAATATTTGAGGTGATTTAACCTGGTAGGTGGGGCACAGATAATGTAGTGTCAGAGGTTTGTGCGGGGTGACTGGTTCTTTCAATGTAGCATATTAGCCAGTGGCTGGTGCATGGGGTACAGAGTTCAGTTACCTGGGAAAAGATTGGCAAGGCTCAGGAAGGGCATCTGGCTCTTTGGCTTCAGAGCACAGAGCAGAGTTCTGGCCTTCATGGCATGTGAGATATACAGTAGAACAACGAGATGATTCCATCCACAGAGAAAGCCTACAAATCAGGGCTGAGGCATGGGCACAGGGATGCTTAGGGCTTCTTGAGGCCACTAGTTCTAGCTTCCACAGCTACACAGCTATTTCCAGACCTTTCCCACTGGAAGGAGGTCCTAATTCAGCCCCCACTCTAATTAAAATGAGATAAAATGTTACAAAGAGTAACAAAGTGCTCTTTGTTACTAGAGCACTAGTAACAATTGTGGGCTATGACCCAGACATCCCAGATCAGAATTTACATTCTGATTCATTCATTCACTCCACAAATAAATCTACTGTATGTGACAGGATGCGCGAGGAGGGGGATACAGGGATGAACAAAACTTCCCTCCTGGATATTAAGGTTTAGTGAGTTTTACATCCATGATACTTCATTAAACGAGGTACACAGGGGTCATTTTGCCAGTCATTTGAAAACAATTCCATTGCCCATTTCAAGCTCCATCCAGACTTTGTCACACAACTTGAAACACAGACGTCATTACAACCTCACTTAGAAGAGGGACACACGGCAAACAGCACTTCTCCTAGGCCCTGAGTCCACCTCCTCCTCTCACCCCTCTGTTCAGCCCGTTGGGGAGAGATCCTACTAACAACATCCTGAAACCTTTCCACCACGGTTGGGACATCATCATTCACGTTCTAATACCTGCCAACCTGCCAAGAAAATGTAATGAATACACTGTCATTAGTTAAGGTAAAGGATTAAGGTCAGCGAGGTGTTGTATAAACAGAAAGAGATTCCCGACAGATGCACCTGGGGAAAGCCTGTGGATTCATTCGAACAGGTTTGAAAAATACGGACCAGAGAGAACTCTGATTTGCAGCCGACACCGTAGAAGGGCTCCAAGCCCCTGGGCCTTGCAGTCTGTGCCCTAACTGCCAGTCAGGGCACCCCAGAATCCTCTCTTTGTATGGTCATTGCATCAGATTTCAAAGTGTGTTTGTGTTACACATCATTACCGCTTTTACACCGCTCATTACAGATCACGAGGAAGCATCTCTTTGGGTTCGAGAATGACACTGTTGACAGCATTACTTAAACACTCATGCAATTGCTGAAAAAGAACAAATAGGAGGGCAAAAGGTGAGGGTTGTGGCTGCTGGGGTTCGCCTGATGACAAGTTAGAGGCACAGCATCTGGGTAAGCTGGCAGGTATAATGAGTAGGAGTTAGGCTTAAAAGATGCCTTCGTTGATGGCTCTGAAATGCCTAACATTTTTTTTTTTAACCATAGAGAGATTAAAGTGAAGGTTTAAACTGAATTAACTCTGGCAAAATAACTCCTTGACTTAAATTCATAGTGAGGAGAAAACCACTAACCACAGGTTCTTCCCAAGAGGGTTTTCTAGGGAAAAGGTGCTGGGTGGTTGAGGGATGCTGGGTCCCATGTCCTGGAGGACGATCTCCCAGTCAGAGTGGACTCCTGCACAACCAAACCTGGGTTAGCTTCCGACCAGAGGCAGAAAACCCAGTGTGCCCACATGTCAACCTCGTTCCTGTCGACACCCCATAATAGGAGCCCCAGTTTAGGCCACTGAAGCAAAGTGACAGGGAGACATTGTGCAGAGCTGGCTCATGCCCAAAGCGTTGGGGTCCAAGGAGGAAGACTAGAAGTATCCTAGAGGTCACTGGCATGCGTGAATTCCACATTCAAGGTCAGGCTATTCTTGGGTGGTCCTAGTCCTCTTATTTACTAATTAGCTGAGGCACAAACCTAATCACTCACCCTGCCAGCTGCTTTGCAGGGGTGAGTCACTTAGCTATGTGTAAGCCTCACCGACCTCCCAGATTCTGCCCAGCGCAAAAGCTTTGTTGCTGTCAACTTATCCTGCATATATTTTATTGAGCTCCATGAGGTAAGTACATACTCCAGTGATGATACAGTATCTGGGGGTATGTTCCAGGTCTCAGGATTGAGTCATGATTGTCCAGAGATGACACGGGAAAGGAGCCAGGCCTCTGCTCCGCTGTGGAGCCCGGGGGCACAGCAGCCTAAGCCATACCCCAGCCACACTGCAGAGGTGGGAAGACAGCCGTGGGACCTGAGCGAGGACGGGCAGGAGTTCTGGGAAATGGCCCACGGCTGCTATCCGTCTCAGCACATCGTCTCCCGACAGAACCGCTCCCTGCAAGGCCCACTTTATGGGTACGGGGCTGAACTGTGTTCTGAGACTTCGCCGTATTACAAGTGAGTCACTGCTGAGATTGCTAACATTACCTACAAAGATGAGAACTTAGAAATGGATGAAGAAAGCTCCAATGGTTCCTGAAGTCCAAAACCCACACAGAACTGAACTCTATGTACAGATGGTTCTGTCTCAACATCCCTGTGATCTATTTTTCACAACGGTCACCGTTACATTGACCTATGATAATCCTCGCCCTCTCCAGTCATGTCTCTCAAATCCACGTTCATCCTACCACAGGGATACTTTCCAAAGTGAAAACCCAACAGTATTATTACTCTGTTTAAACCTCTGTAATAAACTGAGGGGATCAGAATTACGTTGACTTGTCTGTCTTCTTTTCTATAAACTACATGCTCTCTAAAGGTAGGAACATAAATTTAAAACCCATCCTTGAATCCAGGAAAGTGCTCAATAAAAACCCAACGAAAGAACGTGTTGTGTCACCACCACCTGCAAAGGTCTGTGCTCATCCCCTCCACAGGCAGCATCCCAAAAGACAAGGCCAGGGGCTCTTCAACCTGACCGGCTATGTGTTGCTGAACTCCAGGGCCAAAGTGGTCAGCAATCCCGCAAGGATCCAGGACACAGGGTTGCTGGTGTACATGGATTCAGGCCATGGCACGAGAACAGACTGAAAGGTTTCTTCTTGCTCTTGGTGACACTAAAGACCACAGCAATCTAAAGCTCTATGGTGGTTTTCTTCACTCCCAGTATGAAGAGAACACTAGAACTAGTCCTCCTTGAAAACATGTAATGGGCACACCATTGACTGTTTACCAACTATAACCATGACTCTAATACTTGCTTGATATCTATCCTCTATGTCTTGGCAACTTGTCAGGGCTCTGTGGAACCTCACTGTAAGGGGGTAAGGCTTTTTTTTTTTTTTTTTTTTTTTTAAATATAATGTTTCTTCTACTGGGTCATTGTTTCCTATCTGTTAGCAATAAGAACAGAGGTGGTTCCTCCCCACCCCAAAAGTGCTGTATATATTTGCATAGGTTTATAAAAAATGTTCAAAGATATAGAGACAACATTATTTTGAGGATCCTGATTCCTTTAGGACATGGCATCTTATTCCCAGTGTAAATTTTTAACTTGACTGGTACAGAAGGATGTAGTACCTTTTAATCTTTGGAGTGATAAAATACTAATTATGTGCTCTGCCTGCAAGCCATGCCGTATATATGTGTGTGTATATATCTATATATGTGTGTGTATATATAGATATATATATACACACACACATATGACAGCCATTACACACAATATTATATATGCTATCTGTAAATATCACACACACACACACACACACACACACACACACACACACATAATGTTCCATCATAAGCACTTCTTCCTGGCCTACAACTTTGGAAAGAACTATGACTTGCTGGATATGCCCCATACTCCTCCCATTTCTCTTCTTCTCTAAATACCATCTTTCCCTCTCCAAGGCCCAGCAAGACCTGCCTTTTCCACAAAGCCTTTGCCATCTGTAGGCCCTTCTATAATTTAACTCAAATCTAGCAACCTAAGTTGACTTCCAAAGTGAGTAATTACAGATCTAGTTGCTCACGTACAACATACTCTGGCCAAACGAACCCTATGCTTTCTACAAAGTAAGCGCTCAAAAAAATATCTACCAAATGCCAAATACGTAAAATAGAGCCACTCGTTGCCTAGTACAGTGCCTGTACACAGTATAAACTCAGTAACCGAACGAGCCATTCTCTGCGTACACCCCCTAGCTCGACCTGTGAGCTTCTGTTCATGTTATTCGTCTACCACATGCGTCCTTTCTGTAGTCACCTGCTCTTCTCAGCCTTTTAAAGTCTTCACCTAGTATTCTAGGTCTGCTGAAATAACCCTGCCTTCCTTCAGGAAGTTCTCCCTGATTCACTACAGGAGAAGATGACTCTCCTCACCTCCCTCCTCCCAAACAGTGGATTTCGGGCCACTATTTTGATAGTTCATGGACACTGTCTCCTATGGTAGATTCCTGATCCCTTAGCTCATGCTAAATTCCTTGAGGGAAGAATCACTATTTTCCTTGTAGCCCTAAGTTGAATCTTTGAAAACAGAAAGCTCTAAAATCAATTGTTAATCAATCAATCAATCAATCTGTACACTGAATGTGAATTAACTATTCCAGTCCACCTTGATATATTCTTTTTCTGAGCATCATGACCACCTGTATTCATTACATAATTTAGACCTTAAAGCTATAGAGTTTCTCATTAATTTCTAGAAGTTTCTCATGTCCAAACGAGGCTGGACTTCTTCAGGGCAGGGGCCTGTGTGCTCCCATGTTAGGTTGGGAGGTCAAAGAGGATGCTCAGTTGTGGACCGAGGTATGACCTCAGTCATATAACAGAGGTATGACCCAATTTATAATAGGCCTTCCTCTCAAGAGCATTTATAGCTGTCTCCTCTTTATGCACATTTCTCCCTAAAATCATCATCCCAGGAACAGTAGTTCTGATGTAATCAGCTGACAGTTTGACCCTGTGAAGCCCTCTGAAAATAAAGCATTGCTGGTCATTCCCAATTGGGGAGTAAGAACTTCTCCCTGAGACGATGTCACCGGTATTGGGAGCAGGTGTGGGGACTAACACTATGGATGGAAGACAAAGAGACGGCACCTATTACAACCCTTGGGCTGACACCATGGTGCACTGTTTGACGTTGGGTTCTCATTAAATTGCCCACGGGGCAATTAGGCATATATTTATTAGGTGTATATTAATTTAATTAGGCATATATTTAATTTAATTAGGTATATATTAAATTGCCCATGGGGCAATCAGGGCCAGTATATTTCTAACGGCTTATCTGTCCCAGCAGGAAAAACTCTGCTCCAGGCTTCAAGTGCCAACCCTCCCTGAGCATACAGATCTGTCATCCTCTCCCAGCTCCCGGGGGACTCTACCAGGTCACACCTTCCAGATCCCTTATTCCGCATTGTCACCTCCTTCCCCAGCCAAACTGAATTCAAATGAATGCCTTGTAAAACTACAGGAGTGTTTTGTTTTGTTTTAAATCCTTACCTATATTTTCAGTCTGCCTTATACATGGGAAAGAACATTAAAAAAAAAAAAAATTGGCTACAGTCCGGACCTGGCAGAAGAAGAACCGCAGTGCCTCTGAATATCATCCGAGATTCAAGCCGTGTTATGTCACGTGATCACTTTGGCAGAACTCATGAGATAAATGGCCAGAACTGGTAAACACACTCATATGTGTGCATGCTCGTGTTCAAACACGTTCCCCCACACCTTCTGATCAAAACACCAGACTCATCCTTAACCATCCCAGGCCATTTTAAGGTAGAACTCTGGAGTAGCCACATATTCCAAAAGAATTGGATTAGCCCACTAACTTAGAAAAGAAAAGAAAAAAAGGAGGAGAAAGACATTTTTTTCCTTTGCTAAATTACTGTGTTTAAGTACTGGCCGGCTATGTGAATTGTTTGCTGTAAGCCACTGCATTTTCTTATCTCTGCTACTCCCAAAGAGACAAAGCCAACAGAACACTACCAGAAAGCAAAAGAAAAAGCAAAGAGAAAACCAGTTAATGGTGTTGTTTTCTCCATTCTCCTTATGAAGTTAAAGGTTTATGTCAAAGCTAAAATGTCAAAGCAGCGAAAATAGATGCTCTTTGCAGAGCCTCTAGGTCTAAATGTAACTTGAGCTCTCATCTTGCAGCTGGGGACACATTTTTAATTTTCAATAAGATTGCCTCTGCCATACTTTTCATTTCACAGGTTTTTTAAATTCCTCAAGCCTAGCCCTTTGGAGTGAAAGCCACCTTAACGAAGAAAGTAGAGATTAAACCACCATGACTCTGGAACAGCCGAGGATCTCAGCTGTAATTCTTTGGCTCAGAACCAGGGTCTAAAACCAGCCATGGGAAAAGTTGCTGAAATGGAGCCTGCAATTCTCTCCATGTTTCACTTGCATAATGTTGACATTATAACACCAGGGAGACCCAAAAATATTTCAAACAATTATGACTTCTTTTCTACAAATATTTTTAAATTGCTTTACAAGATAAAATAACATATTTTGCCCTTCTTATTTTATTTATTTATCTTTTTTTTTTTTTTTTTTTTTTTTTTTTACTCTGGTTGTCCTCAGCAACTTACTACTACAGATTTATTTTTGGCACAAAGGTCAGGGAGGACATCTTAAGGCATTACCTCTGCTGGTTAAACTGTGTTTTCCAGCAGGAGTTGCCCAGTGAGTAGGAGAATCAGCTACTCTTAAAGCAACAACTGAATGTGGTGACACAGCACAGGAGAAATAGACTCTTTATTTCTCATGTTGATGACCGAGCAAGGAAAAAAAAAATCAAGTACTCAAGACAATCTTTTAGGGGCGCCTGGGTGGCTTGGGGGTTAAAGCCTCTGCCTTCAGCTCAGGTCATGATCCCAGGGTGCTGGGATCGAGCCCCACATCAGGCTCTCTGCTCAGCAGGGACCATGTTTCCTCCTGTCTCTCTGTCTGCCTCTCTGCCTACTTGTGATCTCTGTCTACCAAGTAAATAAATAAAATCTTATAAAAAAACAAAACAAAACAATCTTTTATAAAAGTCTCCCACCCCTTTAAAAGCAGTTTCCTTTCTGGACAGAAAAATTCTCCTTCTCATTCCCGTTCATTACTCTTATTTGTGCCATGAAACATATGTTTGAATGTACTCAGACTTCTCCATGAGGAAGATGGCATAAAAAAAGGCCAGGAGAATTCAGAGATGGCCCAGGAACTCATGAGTTCTGAGTACATTATTCAACTATTATCTGTTATGTCTTCCTTCAAACTTTGCCAAACAGTAATCACCCAGAACGTGAAAGGGGAAATTTATTTGAAATCCGCCATTTCCACTCCCAGAGACTCTGATTCCGAGACCTTAATTCTGAGCTCTGGAAACCGGGGATGATATCCTTAGTCACGGCTGAGCAGAGTGATCATTAGGTTAATAACAACCCTCCAGTGCCATTTCAGTGTCTCTCCCTGGACCAAGAGACCTGGCTCGCCTTCACTATAAATGCCCTCGGCATGGTTTGCAGCATTTATTTTCGATGTGCAAACATCAGATGCCGAAATTGCATTCCTCTTAAAACATCCATGGGAAAATCCTCCTAGCTTATGATTTTAAAGCTAAGACAAGTTTCCCATGTGCTGTTACTTAAAACTCACCCCATTTAATTAAATCATCCAAAGAACTTACATTTAACAAGTAACGTTCAGTGTTATTTCAAAACACAGGGGGCGAGAATGGGAAAGAAGAACTCACCTTCACTCCCAGAAACAGCATTGCTCGAGCCTGCCACTGCCAAGGTCAACAGCACCTGCCAGAGATCCATACCTGTAGGACCTGCAAGCACACGAAAAAGAATCAGACACAGCCAACTAAAAGCAGACCATTATCGCTGCACACTATTTAAAAACTAGCTGAACCATGAATGAGCGGACGTGCATGCCAGTTCTTGAGGGAATCCTGGTACGTCTTTTGTTGCCCCGAGTCTCATGAGGGCAAACAGTAGGTTTATCATAAATTCCACTTCCAGGGGAGCTTGCATTAGGAAACAGCATGGACACGATAGAGATTTTCACACCCTGGCCTATAGCCCTAGAACTACCTCACCACAAAAGACCCCCCCCACCCCCAACACACACAACTGCTTCAATAACAGGACCAGGCGGCTTCACTTTAACTAGATCTGGAAATAGAAAAACTCGTCAGCAGGGCCTTGAGCCAGACAAGCCATAAAAGGAAAAACACAAGAACACATTGTAATAGTAAGGCTTCTCCAGTGCGCTTCCCCGTGGATGAAAGAGCTCCACTACTCGTCTGAAGCCTGCACTGACAAGCCATCATGGGATGGTTTAGCTAGAAGACAGCAAAAAGGAGAAGACGAGAAGCAACATACTCGGAAGCATCAGTGCTGCGTAGGTGGCCTCCTCAGGACACCTGGTGTCCTGGGTTCTCTGTTCTAGGAGGAGAGTGGTCTCTGAAAGGCCCAGGAATGTGACCACCCCAGACTCAAAGAAAGGTCAGTTCGCAGCCTTGCTAGCTATTTGGGATCGCAAGTGTGTCCACGCCTGGGTCCCTTCAGTTTGATGAACAGGGGAGATGTGCCTTGGCCAGCACACGCCATTACCTGGAGGAAATAAGCTTCTTTGGAACCAATAATCCAGGTGTCCACTTCTAGATCTCTGAAGAGACAAGCCTGGGCTGGTTTAAAATGAACTCAGCACACTGTCCTTTGGGCTGCGGCTACCTCTGACAACCAATGCCAGCTCCTTTCCAGCTCAGCCGCATGATTTCCATAACATTACATGACTTCCTCATGGCTCGGGCACACCTGAACATCGCCCCAGGCTCTCCACCAGGCCTCCCTCCGGCTTCATTTTCACTGTTACACATCCTTGACAAAAACGAAACAGCCCTTCTCATTACCCCTAATCAGGCTAAAGTGATGAACAAGAACGTTTGTTCTCATGGGTACTGGAGTGAACAGTGTAGTCCTTAGTAATGCTGAACAGGCATCAAATGTGATGTTTCTTATTTTCATTTCCAGATAGCGGAAAGCCCATCATTTTTCTGTTGTTGTTGTTCCATGTGATTTTATGTTCTTGAAAAAGTCTAAGAATACCCACCTCTGCATAAACTAAGCATCTCCCTGTGTCTGAACACACACGTGTGTGCTGAGTGTGTAAGGAACGGCCTCTAACACTGCCTCCGGGGGTCACCAGCAGAACCGAGCGGGACCCTGCACAGGAACACACTTGGCCAATTACGAGAGTTCATGCAAATGTGGGTTATGGTTATTGTAACATCCATGTTTTAAATTCCTCTGAGCTAATGGCCTTGAATGCTCATCAACTTTGTAAACGTGAACCTCAGAGCATCTCTCCTTAGATCCTTTATCAGTAGGTGAATAGGCCGTGTAATCCAAGCTTGAAGCTTCCCGAAGAAATACGTAAAGAGGCTAAAAATAAATATGCTAAAGGTTGAAAATGCCATCCTGTTGGTGACTGGATATTTCCTTCTAAAATTGATTTAAAAAAAAATTTTTTTTTTTAAAGTAGGAAAAGCGTGGAGGAATTGGGCTGTATGCATAGTGTTAGTTTTACTAGCAATCACCCAATGCACATAGTGTCAGGTAGAGAAACCTCCCTTGGCACGTGCTCTCTGGATATCAAGGTCGTAAAAGAATTCGAATTCCCATGTAGGGTTTTTGGCCTCCCAACTGAATAAAGATATAAATATGTTTGCATTGCTCAGAAGGCTGCTTTCTCTGGTTTGGAAGTTGCCTTGTCAAATATTTCAAAGATACTTGGCAGATGCCTGACACGAGTGAATTTTGCTTCCGACGGATAGGAGTTGCCTCGCTCCCATGCCCAAACTTTTGAAGGCTGCTGTCTGCAAATGAACTTCACAACTCTTCCAAATGATCACAACCTAGCTCCAAAGCACGCGATCTACCTCTTACACTGAAACCAACAAATCAGAATCTTCAAGCAATCTAAAAATCACACTATTTCACACTCCCACGGTCAAAGAAGAAGGTATTTAAAACTGCCATTCTCCCACAGAGGAGCTGAGAACCAGTCACCACACTGAGAGCATCGTGAACTGCCCCAACTGGAGCTCCAACTAGGGAGCAGGGAAGAGGATGGCGATCTGGAGCAGGATTTGGGAAGAGCTCACTGCTTCCTCAAAACCAAGTTCCGCTTCCCCAGCTGCTGGCTCGGTGGGGCTGACTGTGAAAGCTGTCCCCTAGTGATCTGTCCCAGGGCCAGCACACAGCCGGGCTAATGGACACTCTGTTCATTTGACTGGAACCTGCCCTCTTCTGCTTTGCAGGACTCCCTATGGCAGCTTCTAGGTAAGAGGATCCTTCTTTACTAGGTGTTCGCTGGGAGAAAACTGCCCTAGGAGAGGACAATGTGCCAAAAACACACAGTATGAAAGAAACTTCGGGGTCGTCCGTCAATAATGTGCCAGATGGGAGCAGGAGAAAGTCCCATTAGTTCCCTTCCCCAATATAAGTCTCTCTGTAGAGGCAGGTACTGTCCAGAGGAATCTACCAAACACATACCTTGGCCGACTGGCTTTTTAAGTTTGCAATAGTTTTCTAGGAAAAACCTCTAAATTTCTGCTGATATGTATGCATTCTTGGGCGATAGTCTCATGGCAAGCTTTTTATTTGGGGTGGGGTGGTGGTTGGGTGGGGGAGACAAGCTTCCATTCTTGCATAATGGAACTCACGCCATTTCTACTTTCAAAGCCTGAGGCATTTTGCCTGACCTCCCCCACGTCCCCCCCAACTTCCTCAAGGGAGAGCCCGTTTGTTGAAAAGCTGGTGAGAGTTTTAATTCTGTAAACTGCCCAGCAGAGGAGCCTCTGAATCACAGTCAGGACTTTATTCCTGGCTATAAAACAGTACATAAACACATGAGAAGAGATGGGAGATTAAACACAAGGTTTTTCCCAACATGTTATAACCAACTCCAAGCCAAGAAAGCAATTAGTTCAATTCTCTTTATTTTTAAAATTAGCAAGTATTTGTTGAACTCCTAGAATTGTACAGGGCACACGGGAGAATACCAAAGCAATCAAAATAATGGTTTTTTACCTCAAGAATTAAACAAGATAGGCAAATCAAATTGGGAAAAGAGGAAGCATACCTGAAAATGAAATAAAGAGCGGGTGGGCTGGTTGGGGGAGGCACGACAATCACCCACTGAACTGAAGGGCTTAAAATTAGATTTAAACGACAGAGAAGATTGTGATAGGTAAGGAATAGTGAGGGGTGGATGTGAACTTAACATTATGGGTAAACACTCAGATGGTACCAAAGTCCTGGGTATGGCTCTGGTCTGATTAGTGCAGAGTGGTCGCTGGAGGGGAGAGACAGAACAAGGTTTGAATTTATGAATAAAGGGGAATGAAATTGGATGGTAAGAGAGGACTAGGCCAAAACAGCAGTTCAATTCATATTTTTTTTAAAAAGATTAATTGGTTAATTAATTAATTTAGCGTGAGGTGAGGCGAGGAGCAGAGGGGAAGGAAGAGAAATCCCCAAGCAGACTCCCCACTGAACTTGGAGTTGGTGGCGGGGAGTGGGGGGTGGCAGAGGCTGGATCCCACCATCCCAGTTCCCCGAGATCAGGACCTGAGCTAAAACTAAGAGTCGGATGCTCAACTGACTGCATCACTCAGGGGCCCCAGAAGTTCAATGCACATTAATCAGAAAGTCACCTGAAGTTTTAGGATAGGTAACACATGTACAAAGTGGATTTTTCTTAGGATAAATCTGCCCCTCATACTTTCTTAACTTGGTATCACTGAGAAATACGGACAAGACTTGGAGATGAATGGATTCTGGAGATAATAAATAAAATGTGTCTATCATAAATGAATGAGTCTATAGTTATATGTGTGGATGAAAGATGGTGATATTGATAGAAATCAAGATTTGGGGATCTAAGTTGCTCGGGAATGAGAAGATTAAATGACTATCTTGGGATTTGGGGTGTTAAAGTGATTTAATAGTGATTTAAAGGCTTATAGAAGTATAAGATATGTCTGGAGGGAAGTTGATGGTAGAAGACCCAAGACTGAATGAGAGAGGGAAGTCAGTACTGGATTTCAGAGATATTTACATAGAGATGATAGATATCAGATGAATTTAATATGAAGACTAGGCTATTTCATGAAGAGCCCCCCACATAAACTTTATTAAAAGTAATATTACAGGGGCACCTGGGTGGCTGAGGGGGTTAAAGCCTCTGCCTTTGGTTCAGGTCATGATCCCAGCGTCCTGGAATGGAGACCCATACCCATTGTGTTCTCTGCTCTGCGGGGAGTCTGCTTCCCCCTCTTTCTCTGCCTGCCTCTCTGCCTACTTGTGATCTCTGTCAAATAAATACATAAATACTTTTTTAAAAAAGTAATATTATAAAGTATATTAAGCCATATGGGGGAAAATGTGCTCCTATCTGGTTCGTAATTTGGCAAAGACAAAAGGAACCACCACCTAAAGCTATCTACACCCCCTGATTTGTATAAGGTTTTTAAAAGGAGAGTGGTCAACAGCATCTGTAGAAGAATGTCAGCATATTTATAGGTAGAAAAATATGACAGATTGAGGAACTTGTAGTTTGCCTTAACAAAGACAAAATACCAATATGGCAGCTGAATTGATAGAAATGATATTTCCTCAATTTTTTGTTTTACTGATCTAGCTGTCATGATACGAAAAAGGTAAGAGCTGATTAAAAAAAATCCCCACAGAAGCAGAATCGTTTTTATTGCAAAACCAAGACTCTAGTCAGATAACATAATAAACGTGTACTTTCGATGCAAGTGTTCCTTAGTAATGAAATATTGCAAAACCGGATCTAGTTGATTTCCTGGTGAAGCTGTTTTAAGAATTTAATGTCGAAAAACAGGCGAATCCAAAATGGTATTTGAAATGACCCATTCTAATTAGTACCAGGCATGTATTTGACTAGTTTGCATTTGTTCATGTTATTACCCACTTTTTATGGTGCTGTTTATTTGAAAATTGGTCAGATCCAAACTGCCTTAGGTCAATTTCTTTCTTTCCAGTTAGGGAGAGAGAAAAAGTTCACAGCCATTACTGACATACCTACTTTCACTGACATCTTTTCCTTTCTCAGGATCCATTGGGGAATACAGGATGGGAAATTATTTTAAATGTGTAATGTATGAGGGGAAAAAAGGCCATTAGAAGTAGTATATATAATAAATCTCCTTTTTTTATAAAACATTTAAAACATAGATCATATGTACCCAAGGTGACCAATTCAGTTATCATCAATCATCAGTGGCCACTGAGTACTGCAAATGTGGCTAATGCAACTGAAGAATTAAATAAGTTAAATTTTTATGTAATTTTAATTAAGCATTTAATTAAGTATATTTGAAACAGGTTGGGATATGAATCTAGTTTTTCAGCTATGGATTTTTACTAAATCCAAACAGATCAAGTATCTCTGATGCAAACTTAGAATTCAAATTAAGATGCGTTGTAAGTGTAAAACATAGATGGGTTTTGAAGGCTTGGTACAAAAAAACACATGCAAAATACTTCAACAAGGTCTATGTTTACTGTAAGTTACATAGTTACATAAGTTACTATAACTCGTATTTTGGATTGCTGTTAAATAAACATATTATTGAAAACCAACAATCCCTATTTCTTTTTATTTTTTTTACACATGACCAGCAGGAAATTTAAAATCATGTATATGGCCTGCATTATATTTTGTATTTCTCATTGACTATATATATATATATATGTATGTATGTATGTATTTTAGGGTCTGTACTTGCATTCAGAATCATTAAACTCTTACAGTAGGCATATATGTTTTTGTAGCAAATAATAATACGAAATTTTGTACTTTTTTTTTTAAAGATTGTATTTATTTATTTGACACAGAGAAAGCATGCACAGATAGGGGGAGTGGGAGAAAAAAATAAAAAAAAATTTTTTTGAAAAAAAAATTTTTTTTATTTAAAAATCAAAACCCTGAGCCGGGAGCCCAATGCAGGGTTCCATCCCAGGACCCCGGGATCATGACCTGAGCTGAAGGCAGACACTTAACTGACTGAGCCACCCAGGCACCCCTAAAATTTTGTACTTATAATGACATAGAAAATCTTTATAGTTACATTTTAAGAGCTCATCCAGAATACAGAATGATAGGGACTGAAGAATTAGGCATGATTATATTTGTAGGGCTTTTTTTTGGGGGGGGGTGCATACCCAGTACGCCTCTGTTTACCTTTAGAAGGGTGATAATTCAAACTGTTTTCTCTCCTTGAGTCATAACCAGTGGTGCACTGATAAATGTGTAACAACTGTCTCTCTGGAATTAAAGAGAGAGAAAGAGAGAGACAGAGAGAGGACCATGATTGGTGTAAAAACCATGGTGTAAAAACCTCCACCAAGGCTGATTTTAAGTCACCGAGTCACCGACCCTGGATTCCCTGAAGTCAATGAATGTGGATTTGCAAGCCAGTACATCAGCAGCTGGGGAAGTGAATGATGCTATCTGGGCTCCATGTAGGTAACAGGTCCTAAGATGAGGCAATCTACTGACATTGACAGAAGATGTAAGAGACAGTACCACTGAGTGAACCCTGGACATTTGATTTCATTTGATGCCATCTGTTCCACTGTTAGCTGACCATATTTAGTTAATGATCACTAACAGACACTTTCCCAAGTCTTTAGAAATTAACATCAGCCTCATAAATGCCATCCTTGATCTTCATGTACAGAGAGAGTGAGCTTGGGGTTCAGAGCATGTATTGGGGAGTCGGAGAGAGCTAGGTTCAAATCCTAGCTTTACCAAGCCTGTTTACTTTTCCTTAATATGAGGGTAAGATTATTACCTTTTTCATAGGAAAATCAAGAGGAGATTAAACGAGATGATTTATTCAAAACACTTAGCATGCCCTCCGCATCTATCCAATAAATACATTATTAGACCCTTTCTGATATCAGTAATAAATAGATGATGTTTTATAATATTCCTGTGGGGTGGACGGGAGGGGAGTCCTCATTTATATACCATGACATGGAAGCCTAGGGAGGTAGTAAAGCAATCAGCAAATGTGTTCTTGGGTAGCTACAACATGTAAGTAAGACTCCCTTCTTCAATCATGCACTTATATCACATAGGGGTCCCAGGAAAAGAAATAATCATCATAATGTAATGTGTGTGTCTCCTAGGCTAAGGCAGGAAGGTTACTCAGTTTTGCTTAGGTGTATGGGCAATTATACACCTTCGAAACAGAGGCCAATTGTAGGAAATAATCTAGAGGCTGACTTCACCTGTCATGATGATCCCATCTGCTTTAAGAAAAGGCTACGCTGTTGTTACTGGGTCCAGATCATTTACTTTGTGAATCATGGATTACTAGAGCTGAAAACTGGGAAGATGAAATCCAGTGATAAGACACTTGGCTTGAAGCTAGGACTCTCCCTAGGAGAATACAAAAGGCAGCTGGAATATAGGAATTTAGGTCTTCACCTCTTCCTTTCTGGAGAAGTTAAAAAACAAAAACAAAGACAAAAACTGACTTTTTCGGCACTAAATTCTCAGTACTACTCCCATTTTGGTGTGCATGGGTGTGTATTCTGCTGGGAGTGGTCATTTTTGGCACATGTGGGCGTTCAGTAGGACTCAGTGGCACTCTGCAGTACCCCCGGGAGCAACCATCCTCGTGGCCGGCCACCAGACCCACCCAGCCTCATTCGCACGGCGTGCCCACTGATTCACATGGCAAGAGTGATGATCCCGTGAAAGAGAAGTCAATAGCATCGGTGCTTCTTTGAACAGTGTGTTCCTCTTAACTGCATACTTCACATCACGGCACCAACCAAATCTTTTTTTTTTTTTTTTTTTCCAAAACAGAATGTGAAAAAGCAAACCTCTTACTGAATTCCTGCTGTTTCTCTTTCTGCAAGTGGATCTTTTTAAAATCTATTTTTTTTATTACTGTGATCAATCATATAGAACATGGGGAATATGCCTTAACCAAAGTCAAAGATGTTGGAATTTCTTTCAAACTCTCAGATGGAAGCTGGCTTTGTTCTCCCTCATTTAATAGGAAATACATAAACTGTTGAAGACATGATCTCATAGAATGAAGTCTCCAAACACCAATGTTATTATCTTGATGAGATGGTAATCTGACAATGCTTAGGACAATAACTCACAGCGCGCTAAAAGGAGCTACTAGCAGGCATGGATAACATACAGAGCAAGGACTGGGAGAAACTCTTCTTTCCTTTTATCAAGTCCAAAATGAACTTGTTCTTGTAAGGTAAACAAGTTGAGAAACCAAGAGTGAGGCAATGTGATCTTCTGGATGAAACATTTCTAGAGAGGGAGTCATCCACCCCGTGCCCGGGTGCCAGCCAGCCCAACGTGGCCGGACTTGGTAACTCGGGCAGTTGCTTATCACTGTGGGCCTCAGTTGCCCCATCTGTACCCCATCCCATGATGATTTTGTGATAAGGCAAATCCCATGCCGTGAGGTATAATGAAAGTGGCCATTCACTGAGGATGCCCCCTTCCGGGACGTTGCCAGGCGCCTGTCCTTCTTTTCTTCCAGCTGTGAGAAACCAGGGGCGAGAGGGGAGTCTCACTCACTCTCTCACTCACTGAATCCCCACCAAGCAGCCTTGGGCCTGACCCAGGGTAGACACCTACTCTAAAATCTGCCCGATGAATACGTTGGCCAGGGTCTTACTACTCCCCTTGAAGTTTACACAGACCTTGCAAAAGACAGCCTCATTTCAAACTGAAAAGTAAAAGCGTAGAGGAACTTTGAGGGGTCAAGCGAATCCCCCAGACAGTTAACCGTGTTTGACGTCTCCAAGGCCTGCCTTCCCCTTCCCATGCTTCGTCACACATGTGAAATTAGGCTAAGCATGTGATTAGGGGGATACCAGCGAGGCAGGAAAAGCTAGAGACAGTAAAAAAAAGAGAAGGAGTAAGGTTTACATTTGAGTTAAGGACAGGGGCAGACACCACAGCTGGTGCTCTGGACCTGTCAAGCACAGTCATAATTCATAAATGCTGACACAGCAGTTTCCTTAGGAGTATTGCTCAAGGGATCTAAGATTCATCTCTAGGCCTCAGAGTCTCTAAGAGCACCTGGTCAACTTTCGGGTACATTACTTAAGAGCTATAAAGTGTGCTCTTTCCATAACATGGGGAAAGTATCCCCCCTTCCCCCACCTCCTCTAAGCCTATATGTATAAAGAGAAAGAAGTCTATTTGGCCAGACTGACTGGCTGCCAAATAGATAGTGGACATTGGGCAGATCAATGTTACATCTCAGCTCCAGGAGTGTACATGAAACCATTTCCCTTTTCGAGACCACGGGAAGTGTCACGGCTTGGACTTGGACTGCTCCTTATTAAAGGCTTGAATAGAAAACGGCCTCTAGAACAGTGCTGTGTCACAGAAATATAATGTGAGAAGCAAGGGCCAGCCACGTATGTACTTTTAAATTTCCTAGTAACCATATTAAGAAAGAAATACAGGGGTGTCTGGGTGGCTCAGTGGGTTGAGCCTCTGCCTTCAGCTCAGGTCATGATCTCAGGGTCCTGGGATGGAGCCCAGCGTCAGGCTCTCTGCTCAGCAGGGAGCCTGCTTCCCCCTCTCTCTCTGCCTGCCTCTCTACTTGTGATCTCTCTCTCTCTCTGTCAAATAAACAAATAAAATCTTAAAAAAATACATAAAATTTATTTTAATTGTATATCTTATTCAATCCAATATTATCCAAAATATGATCATTTCCTCCTACAGGTGATATGAAAGGTATTGAAGTATTTTACACTTCTTTGTTCATACAGAATCTTCGAACCTAGTGTGTATTTCACGCAGCACGTCACAACAGGCGCTAGCCAGACTTTAAGTGTTCCAGAGTCACACACAGCCAGATGGAGACCACATGGAAGCATGCAACCCTGGGGCATGGAGACACTGTGGATGTCCACGCGGCCAGCTCCCTGGTGGGGACAGACTGTATCCATGTTTGTTACTACTCATGAGCAGCTTCTGAGAAGGGACCTTTAAACAGTTATTTTGCAAGGTCTAATTCTTCAAGTTCTGGAAATAAATAGTCTTGCTACTCTCCCTTGCTGCTTGTGACACTCTCACATTCATTTTGCATGTAATTACTGAGCACTGAAACCTACATCGAGTTAAATCATAAGCCTTTTGTTTGGGGCACAAAGCTGGCACAGAGCACCAGCGCTGTCTCTAGTTATGAGACTTTAAGCAAATCATTTCTCACCCTTAGACTCGGCCTCCTTATCTCCAAAACAGAAAGTTTGGAGCATATCAATAGTTCTCAGCCTTGACTGCAAATTAGAACCATGTGGGGAACTTAAAAAAACATGACCTATGGTTTATAGATAAATTAGAATCTCTGTGGTAGGGCCTGAGTATTAATCCTTTAACATTTGTTATGTGATTCCAAAGTGCAGTTAGGGCTGAGAATCACTGACCTAGTTCAAAGCAAATGTACGATGATTTTTCAGTTTGTGAAACAGTGCTCAGACGCCCCAGGGAGCCTTCCTCAGCTGAGTGGAGGGAGAGGGAAAAAAAAAAATCAATCTTTCCTATTTAGTTAACCAATAAGTGTAATTTTTGCAATAGAGGACTTTCTTTGTCACGTGGCTGAAATACTAAATATAAAGGTAGGAAAAGAACATATTACCCCATGAAATGGCAAGATAAAAAGAATACACATGATGGATGAAATCAGCCATTCATAGATAAGATCACTCAAGGAATGACAAAACATTATTTCAAAGTGTTACTCACGAGGTCCCCTCAAAATGAGCACCCCTGATTTTTCAAACACTAAGTTAGGTACTTCTCGGAAGGAACTCTGCAAATGTAATTAAGGTTCCTAATCAACTGATTTTAAAATAGGGAGATTACCCTCGATTACTGAGGTGAGTCTATGTAATTAGCCTATAAAAGCAGAAGTAATCAGTGAGATGTGGCAAAAGAGGAAGTCAGAGAGATGAGAAATCTGAGAGGATTTGATGTGCTGTTGCTGGAGGGGGCGCCACAGAAAGCCTGAGAGGCACTGCAGGTGGACTCTGGAGCAAAGACTGGCTCCTCCCGGACAGCAAGCTAGGAAACAGAGAAGACGGTCCTCCAACGTCAAGGAATGAAATGGGTTAGCAACCTCAAGAAGCCTGGAAGCAAATTCATCCCCAGAGCCTTCAGAAGGTAATAAAGCCCTAAAAAATATTTTGATTTCAGCATTCACTAAGCGGAGAATGCAGCAGAGCCATGCACGCTGTACCCATGCATCTTACCTACAGAACTGTGAGGTAACAAATATGTGTTGTCACAAACTAATATATTTATGATAATTGGTCAGGGAAGCAAAAGAAAACTAATACAATCTTTAAAAGTCCACAACAGAGTCCAAGGTTGACTTCCTAAACATTAATCAGGAAGATTATTATCAAGTCACCATTGAGACATGTCCCACTGGAGAAGGGCTTTTTAACAGAGCATAGAAATTTGTGACTTGACATCAAGACAGTATGGTACTGGCACAAAAGAGACACAGAGATCAATGGAACAGAATAGAAAACCCAGAAATGGACCCATATCTGTATGGCCAATTAATCTTTAACAAAACAGAAAAGAATATCCAGTGGAAAAAATAGTCTCTTCAACAAATTCTGTTGGAAAAAACTGGATAGCAACATGCAGAAGAATGAAACTAGATGACTTCCTCACACCATAGACAACAATAAATACAAAATGGATGAAAGACCTAAATGTGACACAGGAAATCATTAAACACAGGCAGCAACCTCTGTGACCTTGGCACAGCAACTTCTTGTTAGACATGTCTCCAACGACAAGGAAAACAAAAGCAAAAATGAACTATTGTGACTTCATCAAGATAAAAAGTTTCTGCACAGAAAAGGAAACAATTAATAAAACTAAAAGACAGCCTACAGAATGGGAGAAGATATTTATAAATGACATATCTGATAAAGGGTTAGTATCCAAAATCTGTAAAGAACTTACCAAACTCAACACCCAAAACACAAATAATCCAGTTGAGAAATGGGCAGAAGACATGAATAGACATTTCTCCAAAGAAGTCATCTAGATGACTAATGGGCATATGAAAAGATGTTCAACATCACTCATCTTCAGGGAAATACAAATCAAAACCATGATGAGATACTACCTCATTCCCATCAGAATGGCTAAAATGAACAAGACAAAAAACAACAGATGTTGGTGAGGAGGCAGAGAAAAGGGAACCCTCTTACACTGTTGGTGGGAATGCAAACTTGTGCAGCCACTCTGGAAAACAGTATGGAGGTTCCTCAAAATATTAAAAATACAACTACCCTATGACCCAGCAATTGCACTACTATGTATTTACTCAAAGGATATAAAAACACAGATTCAAAGGGGTACATGAACCCCAATGTTTATAGCAGCATTATCAAGCAGAGGCAAACTATGGAAAGAGCCCAAGTGTCTATCAACTGATGAATGGATAAAGAAGATGTGATACACACACACACACACACACACACACACACACACACACCCCACACATAGGACTATTACTTAGTCATGAAAAGGAACAAACTCTTGCCATTTGCAACAGCATGGGTAGAACTAGAGTGCATTATAATAAGCAAAATAAGCCATCCAGAGAAAGACAAATACTATATAATCTCACTCATATGTAGAATTGAGGGAACAAAACAAATGAACATATGGGAAGGGAAAAAAAGAGAGAGAGGGAAGCAAACCAGAAGAGATTCTTAATGATAGAGAACAATGTAAGGGTTGATGGAGAGAGGTGGGTGGGGGTGGGCTAAATGGGGGATGGGGATTAAGAGGGCACTTGTGTTCACTGGGTGTTATATTTAAGTGATGAATCACTAAATTCTAATCTAAAACCAGTATTATGCTATATGTTAACTAACTCAAATTTAAATAAAAATTTTGGGAAAAAATAATTATAGGCAAAAAAAAAATTGTGACTTGAGAGGCAATCTAGTCCAATCAACTAATGATAGATAAAGAATGCTAAAAAAATTAGACAGTATGTAATCTGTGACTTTGTCTCCTTTAACTAGTCCTGGCCAAGACTGCTTTAATCAGCCTATAAGAACGTCGCAGTACAGAAACACCTACAATAATCTCTCCGAGTTTGGTGATGTTCACACCTGAAGTCATTCTAAAAAACTAATACAATAATCAGCTGAAATGAAATTGCTTGACAGTGGAAATGGAGAATCAATGAATGAATAGGTATTCTGGTCTATTGGCCCATCTCCTAAGTTTGGCTAGTATAAACTGGGCCCTAGAGTCTGATCACCTCTCAGTCAACTGATGCAACTTATTTTTTGAACACATAAACCTGGACGTGAGATGATCTCAGGGAAAGTGAGAAAGACTGAGAGAGCCTGTCTTAATCAGTTTGCGGGTCTCGCTTCTCATCCCAACCTCAGATCTAACCAGGGAATTAAAAAACAGATGATGTGTCCATGAGAAGGTAAACAAAGACCAGGGTAAAAATGTACAACAGAATTGAATGTGGGAAGAGAAGGACAAGCAGCACGTGTTTTATGGAGGAAAAGGTGGTGTGGAAGGGGGAAGTAGAGTCTATTTTTGTAACATGTCCTCATAGCTAACATCTTGGCTCAGGAGAGCTTGTTTTCAGTCCTTTGAATTAAACACTCAACTCCCAGGAGCCTTCTGTTTTCTACCCGATGGGACCACCACAGCATAACTCAGGAAACCAAGTTCAATGGCCTGGCCGTGTTTCTCCTCAATCATTCAGCTGGTGGATGATGCCTGGAACGAGCAGGCTAAGCCAAACTGTGAACCATTTCCCAGAGACTGTCCACCTACCACAACATCAAAGAAACAAACACCTCAGTACCTTTTACTGTAATCTGTTGCGGAAATTTCAATGATTTCACATCTTGTAGAACAGCAATACAACATTCATCTTTCAAACTGAGAAGGAATTCAGATGAATGTTACCAATGAAAACTTTACTTCCCAATGAGGAAGGAAAGTTCGGGGAATCCCCAGGCGGCAGTTTACATGGTGCCTCATGTGAACACTGAAGAACTAGAGAGGAGCGGGTTCCTCAGGCACAGGGAATGATACCTTAGGGTGCCTGTAAGCAACTCAAGTATCTGCTGTCCGCAGTGAAGTCAGCGTCTCCTACCTGCCCCCAATCCGAGCCTCAAGAACACACAGCCTCATTCCTCACAGTTCTTTATCTTGCTTGATAAAAGGAGGATTTTGCAGCTACCTCAACTAGATGCTTTGCTTACACCATCCCTTCTCACAGGTAACTTAAGGCTGTAAGAGAGTGATTCTGCCTCAGAATTCTCTGTGGAACTCTCAGGCCTTAATCCCCGATCTTAACCCCACTGCCTCTTCTCTGCCTTTTCTTTCTTTTCTTTTCTTTTTTTTTTCCACTTGAAACAGCCTCCCTCATAGTCTATCTTCCCCTACTTCCAAGGCCACTGCCAGACAAATCACAAACCCACTTACACTTAAAAATTATGCTCCAACATCCTCGCCTTCCTGAAGCCTTCTACACTCCCCTGAAACGTAAGTGTTCACCCTCCTGTGCCTCCATACTTCTGCCATAAATCATGTCACAGTATCGACATCACAAGAGGACGAACCATTTGTGGAATACATGAGTTCTCAGCCTTTTAATCAGAGTTAACAAGAATGCCACACTGACCAACAGTTCGGCTGATATTCCAGAAATGGAAGCTGGATTTTCGTATGGTTTCCTCCGGGCTCTACAGCAAGAAGTGTTTAAATTTCCTTTTTCATTCAGTCATGTGTACAAGCAGACCGTATTACACTAATTTGGTTAAAATCTGTCGGAGAAGGTAGGGTTGAAGGTGGAATATGGTGAATTTCCTGGTCACGGCTTGGCGTGTCTTAATGCTTAGCTTCTCAGTCTTGCTGCTTTCACTTACAGACGATGGCAAAACCCTCCCCAAATCAGTTATATTCTCTCCTGCTCTCTCTCTCTCTCTCTCTAACACACACACACACACACACACACACACACACACACACACCCCTGGTACCAAAAGAGTAGTTGAAAGGACACAATCTATTGCCTCACAGAACAATCCCCACCCCGATCGAACTTTGCCCAGAACTTCTTTGAGTTCTGCCAACTGCAGGGAAGGCCAGGCTGGGCTGGAGCCTCGTGAGACCCATCACACCATCAGAGCAGAGCCAGCCAGCCGGACCAGAGGCGAAGGCAGCCAAGCATTAGAATTTGACAAAGACTATGAGTTGGACAGGCTGAAGAGAATGACTGGTGTATCCACCTCTTACCCCATGGCATCTCTCAGGAGCGCTGAAATGACAGCTCTCGGAGGCAGAGGCGTCCATCCGCTGTTTCCACTCACAGTGCACAGAAGCCTCCCAAGTGCCCGGGGTGTAGACTTTGAATATTTGTTAAATGCAGGACGAATGAATTCCAAAACACTAGTGCCCATCGGAAATCTTAACATGTTAACTGTAAATGTTTAACCATAGTATCAGCGGTGCAAAGCAGTAGACTAGAAAATGGTCAGTACTGCCTACATACTAACTGGATATTTCTCTCATGAATAGGATATTTTGGTTGACTGGACAGGAGGATGCAACACTTGGATCACGTGGTTTTTTTTCTTTTTAATTAGATTATAATAAAGGGAAGTAGGTGTCTCTATAAAAAAATCACAAGTAGACAAAAGGAGAAAAACATTAAACATTTAGTGAATGATGTACACAGCACAATAAACAGAATGACTGCTTTCTCATTCTAGAGCTTTCCGTATTTTTTGCTGCTCCTCACATGGTTAGAACAATCCTGATGACTGTCAACACTGAGGGTGGGCTGAGTTATGGTAAACACACGGCTAGGTGACCAACATTCCTGGGTGAGACCAACAGCCCTGGCCATACTCTCCACATAGGAAGGCTGCTCCTGATTTACTGCCACAGCCAGAATCAGCAAGACCTTTTGTTGGTTAAGGCCCCCTTCTGCCCGGCTGTCTTTCCTGTGACATGTCACCCACACAAAGCCCTGGAATAGAAGAAACCCTCACCGGGGAACATTCATTTGAATAGGTTCATTAACAATGTCGAGATAGGAGTCTCCCTGATTGTGAGGTGGAGGTTATTTGGATGAGCAGAAACAGCCTGATGGAGGTCTTTAAAGCACATTTCCGAAGCTGAATTCAGGGCTCCAGAAACACTTCATTCCTCAACCTGGTGCTTCGGCGGCATGTGTGACACAGGCCATAATCCAAGGAGCTCCCTGGCTGTCCACTGCCCCGGCCCCCATTACAATCTGTCAGCATGACCTCTTCAACAACCTTTGAATCCATTTCATCCCCTTTATCCTCTTACTGCTATCACCAAGTCCCAGCCATTTCGTTTCACCTGGACTGGAATGTCATCTTAACACCCACGAAGCTCCCTCCAATCTATTTTCCACACAAAAATTATGTTTTGAGACACAATTATGATTATGACACCCTTCTGAAGAAAACTCAAATGACTTCCCTTGTCCACAGGATTCATTCCACAGTCTATAAGGTGATCTCATAGTTACTAGTTGTGCTCAACAGTCACTCACTCTTTCAATTAGTAACAGAATCCAGTGCAAGAAGACAGGTCACAGGCAAGCCTGAAGCGAATTCTGGTTACGTGACTCAGTTCTGGCTGGAAGGATGTGAGCGGGAGTGGCCAGCGCTTCCTTCAGGGAAACCCAGGCCCCTCTGCTTCCCCTTCTCCACTCTGCTGGCTTGGATATGGATGTGCTGGGTCACCAAATACGCACATGAGAGCTACCTAGATCTGGGGAACACTTCTGGAACTCACTGTGAAGCGGGATCACAGATAATGTGGGTTTGAACACTGGCAAAGGATCCACTAGCCAGTGGTTTTCTGACCAGCTCATGTTCACCTATTTTTTTTAGGTTCAACTGTTAGAGTAGAGTTGGAAAGAGTAATCACACAGGACTTGTATCAAAACACAAGCTGGAATTTTATCCTTAATAGCTACAAAGAAAGAAAATTTACATGAATGCTTAACATTGTGATAGGGCTTTTTTACAAGTCTGAAGAACTAGGCCCTCCTTTTTTCCCCCTCTTTTCTTTTAAGTGAGTTATAAATCCTATTAGTGTGTTGGAACCAGAAGCATTTTTTTACTTTAGAACTTGTGAATGGTTTTATCTGGGGAGTGATTAAGGCCATCTAAATGGCCATCCCAGACAGACCGAAATATTTTGATCTAATAAGAAAACAGGGGAGGAGCGCCTGGGTGGCTCAGTGGGTTAAAGCCTCTGTCTTCAGCTCAGGTCATGATCTCAGGATCCTGGGATCAAGCCCCGCATTGGGCTCTCTTGCTTGGCGGGGAGTCTGCTTCCTCCTCTCTCTCTGCTTGCCTCTCTGCCTACCTGTGATCTCTCTCTGTGTTAAATAAATAAATAAAATCTTAAAAAAAAAAAGAAAAGAAAAGAAAACAGGGGATACTCTATCCCACACAATCCCACACTATCCCAAACCAAATTTCCATACCACAAGTTAATAAAAAGAGACAATAAATACTGGTTATACAAAGAAGAGCAGGGAAGGGTAGGAAATTAGGAAAAGGAGGCTGGCCTATTAGTGGGTTATATTTTTCCAAGTTTTGGCACCCACCTCCCCCAAACCAAACTTTACACTGAGCAGTGAATTCTGAAATGGTGCTACTAGGATAAGCATTAGGCTTTCTGCTTCCAACACAATTTTATTCACAGACACTTCATATTTGTACCAAGAAGGTGAGCTAAATCAAGAGTAGGAGCACACGAGGCTAGTGTGCACAATGACTGTTTTCCCCGAAGCCAATTTTATTCTTCTGATTATAAATGCACAATACTTCTTTCCAATAGAATGTCTAAAGACAGTTAAAAGCAAACCCTATACAAAAAGCTGTCTCTGTTTTTGTTTTTTCTTTTTCCATTTAATGTTAGTGTCTTTTAAGTAGGTAATACAGGTTTTAGCAATTCTGTGTGGATTCAAATGAAATCAACCTGCCTTAGCTAATATGCACTGATTAGATTGAGAATAAGGTCCTAATACCAATGGCTGACCAACAGGAAATACCTGACATTAAATGTTGGGTGACCCGAGCAGATTTTATCAGCTTGAAAGCTGAACTAAGAGGACAGGGAGCTTGAGGACATTATAAAAGAACCCACGAAGGACCCATGATGTATTGAGAGATACCCGAGAATGGCTATGCACAGCAAAAGAGATCTGATGTCATTACAGTAAATTCCCACTACATGGACTTACATGGAAGCAATCTCTTCCTTCCAGGCTAAAGGAGCATAATAGCCCCTGCCCACCCCCCACCCCCCAAATACCCCACAAAAACTGTGAATATAAAATTTAACAACTGCACTAACTAATACTCCCTCATATTCCTATTACTGGCCATTCAATTCAGTGTTTTTCAAACTATGAGTCCCGACCCATTACACTGCAGGATCATTTTAGTGGGTCAAACCCAGCTTTGTTTGCAGGCTTATTTAAACAAATAGAATGGTGCTATAGGGCTGAATGTTCATACCCTCTGCTCCAATTCATATGTTAAAACCTTGTCCTCAGGATGATATTGGGAGGTGGGGCCTTGCAGGAGGTGATCAGGTAACGAATGGGGTTAGTGCCCTTACAAAACTGGTCCCACAGCTTCCACTCTGTGAGGACATAGTGAAAGTGGCTGTCCATGAGCCAGGAAGTGGGCCTTCACTAAACATAGCATCTACTGACCTTGATCTTAGATTTCCTTGATCTTAGATGTCCCAGCCTCCAGAACTGTGAGAAGTAAATTTCTGTTGTTTATAAACCACTCAGTCTATGGGATTTCTGTTCTAGCAGGCAAAACAAACTAAGACGAATGAGGATGAGAGCGGAGGGGACTAAGACAGTTTCTTCACATGAAACTTTGTGTTGCCCAACATGGCACTGGAGGCTTACACTTTCAACTTCCTTCTTTATGCCAACAACTGCAATGGTAGGTTTATTTATTTATTTTTTAAACTAAGACAGTAGTACTGGGAAATGTGAAAGAGTACTTATAAGTCATGGAGGGCAGACTGAGGAGTTCCAAGACATGTATGATGGGAGATCCAGAAGGAGAGAATTTAATTCAACTGCAAGAATCAGTTTTGGAAAAGGTTATTCTTGATAATTTCATAAAGTTAAAAGAATGGAATGAGTTTTTGGATTCAAACCCCACAGTCATTATTGAGGATTATAAATAAAAATAAATCCACAATAGGGCATCAGGATAAAGAAAAACTCTTTAAAGGGACTTCAAATAAGAGGCAGATTATCCACTAAGGAATTCAAACAGACCTGCACCAGATTTTCCCTCACCAACAGCAAATGCCAAAATATAAATGAAAACCCTTCGGTGTTAGAGAAATAATCATCTGTTTAGAATTTGATATCTAGCTAAACTATCAGTAAGTCTTATGTTGGCTTGGGAAGAGGGGGGCATATAAAAACAGAGTTTACTACATAACGATCCTAACTTTTTTTGTTTGTTTGTTTTTAAGAGAGAGAGTGAGTGAGCATGAGTAGGGCTGGGGGAAAAGGGGCAGAGGGAGAGGGAGACAATCTCTATAGGCTCCATGCTCAGCATGGAGTGAGTGATAGGGCTCGATCTCATGACCCAAGCTGAAATCAAGACTCAGACACTTAACCGACTGAGGCACCAAGGTACATCAAGATTCTAATTTAAATAGTGACTAAAGGAACTATTTTTTTTTTAAAGATTTTATTTATTTATTTGTCAGAGACAGAGGGAGAGAGAGCGAGTGAGCACAGGCAGACAAAGAGGCAGGCAGAGGCAGAAGGAGAAGCAGGCTCCCCGCCGAGCAAGGAGCCCAATGCGAGACTCGATCCCAGGACCCTGGGATCACGACCTGAGCCAAAGGCAGCTGCTCAACCAACTGGGCCACCCAGGCGTCCCAAAAGGAACTATTTTTGCCAGAAGACGCAAATCATTTAAAATACACACCGAAAGTCTTTTTAAAAAAATTCTCTCCTGGGGCACCTGGGTGCCTCAGTGGGTTAAAGCCTCTGCCTTCAGCTCAGGTCATGATCCCAGGGTCCTGGGATTGAGCCCTGCATCAGGCTCTCTGCTCAGCAGGGAACTGCTTTCCCCCCATACCCCTCCTGCCTCTCTGCCTACTTGTGATCTCTGTCTGTCAAATTAAAAAAAAAATTCTCTCCCAACTATTCCAGTTATTATCCCTATAGTTATTAATCTATTTCTCTACTCCCCATTTAAAGCAAACCTTCTCAAAGGAATTGCATTAGACTCTTATTTTCAATTCCTCTTGTCCACCTTCCTAAACCCATGCAAACCAGGCCTTAACCTCTACCACCTGATGAAATAACTTTTGTCCTGGTCACTAATGACTTCACATCGCTAAATCTAGTGGTTACTTCTTAATCATCTCATTTGAGTTATTAACATACAACATAATGGATGGCTCTTTGAAACACTACCTTAATTTGGTATTTGGACACTATTCTCCATTGATTCTCCCACCCCACTGGATGTTCCCTCTTGGTTTACTGTGCTGTGGCCTCTTCATTTTTGGTACCACATAACACTGAAATACTGCCCCCCTCCCTGTTTTCACTACCTACACTTACTCCCTAGGTGATTTCATAAAGTAATATGTCATTAATATCATCTGTATAATTATGTTCTCCAAAGATATAACTTTAATACAAACTACAGGCTCATAATCCAACTGACTAAATAATCCCTTTGGGTGTTTGACAGGAATCTCAAATTTAGAAATCTATAACTAAACTTTTGATTTAACCCTCTTAACCTGCTCACTCCACAGTCTTGGTCATTTCATGTCAATATCACCTTCACCCTTCCAGATTCTCAGGCTTTTCAGTCGTACCATGAAAACTAATCCATCAACGAATTCTCTCAGATACACCTTCAAATTATATCCAGAATGTGATCACTCCCCACTATCTCTATCTCCCTCATCCAAGTCACCAATATTTCTTATCCGTATTATTATTATTTTTAAAGATTTTATTTATTTATTTGACAGACAGAGATCATAAGTAGTCAGAGAGGCAGGCAGAGAGAGAGAGAGAGGAGGAAGCAGGCTCCCTGCTGAGCAGAGAGCCCGATGCGGGGCTCGATCCCAGGACCCTGAGACCATGACCTGAGCCGAAAGCAGAGGCTTTAACCCACTGAGCCACCCAGGCGCCCCTCTTATCCGTATTATTATACAGATTATTGTATTATTGTTATACAGAATATTAGAATAGTTTCTTAATTAGTCTACATGCTTCTGGTCTTGAAACCTTTTCCTCAAATATATAAGCCACACTTCAAGGTTTTGCTAAAACAAGAACATGTCAGTTTTTTGCTCAGAGGGCTTCCCATCTCACTTTGAGTAAATGCCAAAGTGCTTACAGTGGTCTGAAAAACTACTGATCTCCCTTGGCCCTCTGCTCCAACAACAGTGGACTTTTTGACGTTTTCTGAAGACCTCATACAGCAAATGCTATTCCCTCTGCCTGGGATACTTTTCAGCCAGACTTTTATCAAGTATCCATTAAAATATCACTATGTCTTTGAGTTCTTTCCTGACTATCTAGATCAATAATAACTCTAATACCTCATTTTTCTCCATAGCACTTATCTTTATTTGATATGTCATACATTTACTTATTTACTGGTTTTTCTATATCTCCTCTTACTACAATTTCAATTATATAAGTTCAGAGATTTTGTCTACTCTGTTCTCTGCTATATTTCCAAGTACCAATAACTATGGCAGACCAAGAGAAGACACGCAATATGGATTTATTAGATGACTAAATAAACAGTGAGGAAACACTAATGTTGCTTTATGTGGCAGTGAGCAGCTTGACTTGGGGGGGTGCATGGATACATGGGTTTAGGGTAAACACCAACAATGTCATCACTGCAGCCTTCTACTGCCTTAAAAATCAGCAGTTGGGAGGGGACCCACATCGGGGAGGACTGAAAAGATCACACGATGAGTGACTGCTCACTCCACAGTCCTGGTCATTTAATGTCAATATCACCTTCACCCTGAGAAACTGAGTATAATCATACTCTTAGAAAAGTGAGAGGAATCGCATAGTTTAGGAATAGAAAGAGGCGATGTTATAGACTTATGGTCTGTGGAAACTTTTTCTCAATAGGCAGAAAAGGAGAATCTTTAATGCTAGCTAATAGCTATATGTGAAAAAAAAATGAAAGAAAAACGTCTGTATTTTTAGCACTGCAAAGAAACATTTCTGAAAAGTAATTATTGAAATCAATACCTATAAAAAGCAAGTCTGCCAAAATATGCTTTAAGACATTCTGGGGGGGGGGGATCCCAAAAATGAATATAATAAAACATCGTGTTCAAGTAACATTTAGACAAGGAAGGTAAGGATAGTTCAATATCAGGAAGCTCCAGCAATATAATCTACAGCATTAAGTAATCAAATGATTCTTCTACCATGCAGAAGACCTCTGTTTATAAATTTAACACTTATGATAAACTCTTAACAAACTAGAAATCCAGGGTTTTCTGAATATGACCCAAACATGTCACCCAAGATCTGTACCTAATGGCATACTTAAAATGAAGCTTTTGAAGCATTCTCACTATTATGCAGTACAAGAAAAAAAAGGGCTTATTATAAAAGTATACTATTTACATGGCATGGTACTTTGTAAGGATAGGAAAGTTGAGATCAACAGAAAAAAAAAGTCTCAAAAGGTCCAAAGCATACGTGAGATCTTGCTACACAACAGAGAAGGCAGTATGAATAAGGGAGAAAGAACGGAGCTACTCGGTAAATGGTATTGGGGCAACTTGCTTTTCGTATGGAATAACAACAGATCGATGCTTGACACCACACATACAAATTAATCCACGTAAACTCAAAGTCTATCCATTTAAAACAAGACTTTGAGAAGCAAATTAAAGTAATTTAGAATATAGGAGGGATTCATATATAACCATGGAGGAGAAAGTGATTTCTTAAGAAAGGCAGAAAAAGTAGAGTAATAAAAGAAATTTAATGATATCAAAATTTAAAAATTATCTGTGTTAAAAGATGACATGAAAAAATGCAATCAACAGACAGGATGTAGAATTTTCAATATATATAACAAAGTATTAGATATACATATGAAATATGAACACATACATAGATTTACACATGTTACTATAAATCAATAAAACAGACAATGAAAGAATAACAAGTAGAAAGAGGGGTGGTCTGGATGGCTTAGTCGGTTAAGTGACCAACTCTTGATTTTGGCTCAGGTCATGATCTCAGGGTCATGGCATCGAGCCCCACATCAGGCTCTGAACTCAGTGGGGAGTCTGCTTGAGATTCTCTCTCTCCCCCTGCTCCTCCCCCATGTGTTCATGTGTGTGCTCTCTAAAAATCAATTAAAAAAAAAAGGAGCAGAAACAGATAATTGAGAGAGGAGGAAATCCTAATGGCCCTGTAATGATGATGTCCCATTTTATGAATTAGAGTAATGAAAACTAAAACAATGAGAAAGTCATTCATATCCACCAACCCACACATAATTAAATCTGATAACGAGTGTGAGCAAGGGGCCAGGGAAGTGAGGGTTCTCATGCACTGCTGGCAGGAGTGTAAACTGGTGTGAGTACTTTGGAGAGCAATCTGGCAATGTCTACCGAACATGAAAATGCACATATCCTAGGACATGGCAAGTCCACTGATACATACTCCAGAAAAACTATTATATGTGTCCTAAGGGAAAAGTAAAAGGTTATTTATCTTGGTACATACCTCGGTATAACTTATTTTGATAAAACAACTGAATCAATTTAAATTCTGATCAGTATGGGAATGGATAAATTTTGACATTTTCATAAGATGGAATAATGTACAGCAATTTTTTAAAAAATGAACAAGGGTAATGTGACAACATAAATTCTGAAAACAAAATGTTTGACAGTAAAAGTAGCAATTGCCAGAATACCACATTCCATACTTAAAGTAAAATACATGAAAATACACAAACAATAGGGCACGTGGGTGGCTCAGTGGGTTAAGCCTCTGCCTTCGACTCAGGTTACGATCTCAGGGTCCTGGGATCAAGCCCCAAATTGGGCTCTCTGCTTGGCGGGGAGCCTGCTTCCCTCTCCCTCTGCCTGCTGCTCTGCCTACTTGTGATCTCTCTCTCTGTCAAATGAGTAGATGAAATCTTTAAAAAAATACACAAATAATTTGTGTTTCATGCATATAGCAAGCATGATTCATATATGTAAATATATAAATTTTAAAGTATAAAAACAGGACTGTACAAATGTCCACACGTGACAACTGTTTCTCTGGGGCAGCAGAGGGTACAGGGTGAGACTGAGAAAGGCAAAACTGAGAACTATATTATTTGTTTCTTTATAAACAGTAGCTAGGAAGCACCTGTGGGAAGAATGTTTATGTCTGAGGTATTCACTGGGGTGGCGGCTCCATTATTGTAGAATCCTTAGCATGTTAAAAAAAAATAACCGTATTAGAGAGCTCTAAATCTATTTCCCTGCTCAGAGTAAAAAAAAATAAGCCCCTACAAATTTATTCGGATAGAAAGATAAAGAGAGGTTCTGATAAAGAGTTCATATAGTACATTTACTCCAGGACAACACTGACAGGGGAGGACTGGAATGGTTACCCAGCTGAGTTCCAGTCACTGAATCCATGACTGTCACCCCTACTTACCCCTCATGGCTCACCATAAATAGTATTATATGACAAGGAGGGGGAGCTTTCTCAATCCTGGTTCCTAGGCTGAGGAACATTTTCCTCACAGATTCCAGAGGAAAACCACAGAGTGGACCTTCCAAGAAGAACAGCAAATCACATGAGATACTGTACAGGCTATGTCCTGTCCCAAGGCTTCCCAGAATTCTGGTGCCAGCTATGTCTGATTAAAAAAAAAAGAAAAAAAAAAGCTATATTTCTCATTAGCCTCAAAAAGCAAGCTAATTTAAGCACTTCAGTACTCTAATGAAAAACTCTGATTTGGGGCACAATGATTAGCAAATGGTTCTCAATCTCACTCCCTGAAAGTCACAAGCATGACCCATAAGCCCTAGGTAAGCTGGACAGGGCATCTGGTTTAGTCATGGCAAATTGCAACAATTTGAGTGTGTCAAGGCTGGTTCATTGTACCCAAGTGGACCACAGTGAAACCCGCTAGCAAATACCCATGAAAAGAAGGACCAAGACATTTCACAGACTACAATGTTTTTCAGTTGGTTGAGAAACATCAAAACGATAATACAGTAACCATAAAAGGGCAGCACAGGCAGAAGCCCAGTAATGTGATGATCCAGGCTGAGCTTCACACATCTGTGGTCATCTCATTGCTTACGTGCAAAAGCACCAGAATGCCATGTTCATGGTCTCAAGTGATTGCAGAAAATATACTGAGAAAGTCCGTAATTCATTTTCTTTTCCTGCTGCAGTAACCACTGAGAATGAACTCAGAAGGTCCTGCTGAGATTTCCTTAGAAAGAGAATCACTGGCTTCACTAAAAGGATTTTACTTTTAAAAAATACAATCATTCCAAATAGGCTTCCATTTATAGTTTAATGTATGCAGAAGTATTTTCCCTATATATTTATTCTGCATGTTGTATTGTAATAGCCTTTGCAAACATTTTCCACAGAACTGACCCGAGCCGCTTAAGTGCTTATCGAAGAAACACTCTATTTAACTATTCTTCTCATTGAAAGGATGAAAAACCAACAAGACAGACAATTTAGTTTGTGCCAGTATCTATCTCTGAATATGACAGAGCTTGTGCAAGACTGGCAATCCTTCTATTTTAATAAAAGATTTGGCACTGGCTGTCAGTTCTATAGCTGCAATTGAGTTGCATCAGTATTTAGAAAATTTAAAAGGCTGTAACTTTACATCTAATTTTTTCCCCTGAAGAGGTAAAGACTCTGTATTTTCTGAGTTAATATGGTACTTGGTTTATAACAAAATGGCAAAATATGCAACAGATAACGCCACAATTGTCACTCCACGTTACACGATGGCTCGTCTTGTCCTTTTAGCCAACCTGACAAAAGCTAACACTCTAGAAGACAGTGTGGACATTCTCTCCCATGTCACTTATTTCAGAGATTGAGGGTCCCCATTCATTCACAGATGTTTGAGGAAGTTTTATTGTAATCACATGCAAGAGTGGATCTCTTTGCTCATTTTGGGGACGATCACCACATCGTCCTCAGTGGTCTCCCTGCTGTCCAACTCTTAATGTCTCCAATACATCATTCACTCTGCTGTCAGGAATCGAAAGTCTGTCTCCAAACATGACATTTTCTTGTTTCATATTCTTTAATGATTTCCCATTGCTTAGGACCCTGAGCCCTTAGCTGATCGTCAAGGCCCCAAGCAACTGGTCCTGGTCTGTTTTCCAAACCATATTCCCCTCTACACCCAATTTCATCAACTTTGCTGGATGGATTGGCCCAAACTCGAACTCAGTATGTTCAATACCATCTGGCATACCCTCTAATTCCCTTCTCCCCACACTGTAGCTCTTTTCATCTTTTAAGATCCACCAAGCTCTCCAGGTCCACCCCAACTGTCTCTTCCCCTGGGACAGCTATCCCTAACCACTGAGTCAGGAGGGATTTTTCTTGCTCTGTAGTTCTGTTGTCCTTTCTCTGTTACCAAGCTCACTCAGGCTATCACGGCCCGTCTAGGGTAATGAGCTGTAAACTGTCTTCTCTTTACCACACTATCAATGCCCTTTGGACAGAAGAGGCTTAATAAATAAAATTTGGTGCTAAACTGACATTGCTTCATATTGGAAAACGTGCCTGTGTGATCATGTGGTTTACAAAACAAAATCAATTTAAAAATGATCTAGAGCTTTTCAGTTCTGCCCTCCTCATTCCTCAGGGCCCAAAGGGAAATAGATCTGACACTTTGGAAGCAAGACTTCATCTCTGCCTCCTCTGTTATCTTGCATAATGCCCTTAAAATCAAGAGCCCTGATAAAATGTTCTTTTTCTCCTCCAGTAAAGGAGGTCCGGTTAAACAAAAGGAGAGCCAACATTTCCCCACAAGGTGCACAGTTTTGGGTTCTGATCCTCTTTCTTACAAAGGGACAAATACCCTTGGGAATGAGAAAAGTTGCCCAACAATGACAACTCACCTTGGCAGCAGAAAAGAGTGATAATTAGACACCAATTTCTTTTGTAGGACAAGTCGGCAGTAGTGGGTGGGGGCTTTTGGACTTGTCATTTCTAGATCAGAGAGAAATATTTTGATATTTAGCAGCTTTATGTTGATCATCACAGGTAATATTGTTGCCAGGGTGGAAAACTGGTAAAAAGATGGTAAGACTGAATTTATCTGTATTCACACTGTCGCTTTTAAGCTCCAAATAGAGAATGTCTTTGATCAAGAGTTTTAAACAGATTGCTGAAAACAGAAAGTTTCTTCTGGTAAGTACTAACATGCATAAATTTCTTACATAATAGATGAGAAAAAAATTTTTTTTGGTATATGTATGTTTTTTTTTCTTGTGTTGACAGGAATTTGGCAGTCAATTGTGCACCACCCTTTACACAAAAAGTGGCTCAATCAACCACTGGCCTTTTCTTACAAATCTGGTAATCTGTGTCCCCTTAATAGAATAATGATAGGGATGTTTTCCTATTTGCAGTACAAAACTATGGAACAATGGAGTGTTTATTTTGGCCCAGTGACTTTGTACAAAGGTCCCATCTAAGTTTCCCCTTCAAAAAATCTTGCTTATAAATTCCTAACACCCAGAAAGTCAAGCTGAGAAAAACCGTGACTTTAGCATTTCCTTTTGGCCAAAATCTTTAATTTGGAGAATGCAAATAAGTCTTTCAAAATTATTTTTAAGCAGCTGAGAGGGCCTAAGAAGATGCCAAAACCTTTTCAACCCAAACTATTTCCTAAAACTGTCCCATTTTTGACTGAGTTAAGAATTAGAGAAATACATTTTATATAACTCTCAGCCCAAGTAACAATCTTCACTTTTAAAAAGAGAAGTCAATTTTTTTCTCTTCCTTTATTACCAGGTTTTCCCAGCAAATAAGTAAATAAGTAAGTAAATAAATAAACATTTTAAAAAATCAACTTCAGTAATATGAAAAATACGTGCCAAAAGTGTCTTCAGCAATCTGAATCTGCTTTTTAACTAGACAAGCTCTTTGGCAGATGAAAATCATTAGCAAGAGGAACTGTGGAGCTTTAAAATGTGCTGGAAAAGTTTCAGAGAAGATCTACAGCATAAATAGCTTTATAAACCCGAAGGAACGCTCCAGACGACACCTGGGGCATCAGGTTATCTGAAAGCCTAGAATAAGAAATACGAATTAAATCCTGAAAGAAGCATAGATAGGTATGTTTCTGGTGGCCACTGCTACACAAGGAGAGAGGAATGGGCTGGAGCTCGGGCAAGGGCACCTGAAGAACTGCTGATACTGTTGCCAGACGTTTTCTTCCACAAAGAGCTTAACAGACCATTTTCCGCGACCTCTAGCCACTCACACGTTCAATTAGTCATTCAATAAGCATGCGCGAGCGCCTATCGGACGCCATACACTTTCCGGGGCACTCAAAATCAGTGGGAAAGGTCCCCTATTTCATAGTACTGACATTCTAGTTAAAGAAAATTGACAAAAACCCCAAATAACTGGGGGGGGGGGGGAACACATGCCAGATGGAATAAATGCTATAAAGAAAGCAGAACAGGGTGATGGAGACGGGAGCTGAGAGCTGACTCATGTTACTGGGGTCACAGAAGATCTTTCAGTTGAACGGAGACCCGATGATGAGAGGAGCCAGCTATGCCAGAATCTGAGGGCAAAGCATTCCAGGCAAGGGAACAGTCAGGCGGGTGCTCGAGGGAACAGAAGGAAAGTCGCTGTGGTTGGAGCTCAGTCCTCAACTCATTCATCTATAATTGTGCACACTTAGGTCGCTGTAACATGTTCTACAAATTAGGGGCAAAACAAGGAAATCTAGAGACAAAAACATACCTACGCTGTAAAAGCACGAAGAGGTCTTAGAGTGCTTATGTGCCTAATAATGACCCTAACGACCCGATGTCAAGAGCCTGAGCTTCGTTCTGGTTGATTTTCCAGCACTGATAGATCTGACCAGTTTCTCATGATTGAAGGCAGGGACAGAGCGTGTAAGGCTCGCAGGATTGAGGAGTTCAGGATGTGGCCATGAGAGGAACTATAATTGCTTATCTCACAGGACCTCTAACCATCAAGGAAGTACTTTTCCTGATTCTGGAAATCTGCACAAGATAACAAGACATCTTGGGGTACAGTGATCGCTCTCTTGCTTTTGACTCCCACCTCACTCTATTATATTGGACTGTATATCATAGTCATTTCAGTGTTGTCTTCTTGCCATTGTGAACCTCTAAGGGACTTCCTGGCAGAGACTCTTACTGATTGTTCTCTTTTCAGTACCTAATACAGTGCCAGGCACATATGAGATGCTCAATAAGTGAAAAATTCCCCGGGATTGGCTTTGGCTTCATTAGCCCAATATTCTAATTACAGGTACAGTAATGGTGCCCAAATAATGTAGTTGTTTTTGTTTTGCTGTGTAAGCAGTAAATCCTTAAGAATTTCTCTGCTGGGGCACCTGGGTGGCTCAGTGGGTTAAGCCGCTGCCTTCGGCTCAGGTCATGATCTCAGGGTCCTGGGATCGAGTCCCGCATCGGGCTCTCTGCTCAGCGGGGAGCCTGCTTCCCTCTCTCTCTCTGCCTGCCTCTCCATCTACTTGTGATCTCTCTCTGTCAAATAAATAAATAAAATCTTTAAAAAAAAAAAAAAAAAAGAATTTCTCTGCTATTTGTCAAAGCACAGATGGGTTCCCAGCAATGCTTTGGCCCAAAGTAGATAATGACACTTGTTGAATGTATGCACGTATGTCGGAGTGGATAAACCTATGAACAAATTCCAGTAAGGACAACCACACCCAGAGCCGTTTTATTCGATCAGCAACGGGTTCTACCATATGCTCAGCAGTGCTAAATGCTAAGCTAAGCCAAGTGCTACAGAAACAACGGTGAGAAAAACAGATGGCCCCACCATAACAGAGCGATCGGCATGGTAAGGAAGCACACTGAAGACATCGCATGTGTACATAAGTATAAGACCCACAAAGGGATGATCAGAGAAGGCTTCTTGGAAGGCTACCGGAAGACATGATCAATTTTATTCAAAACGTCAATGCCACCACATAATCATGAAGTCTTTTTAGAAACCAGGCCTGTAGACATAGAGCAAGTGGTCAAGAAAGATGACAACTGATGGTGGCTGAAATTGCCTCTGGTAAGCGGGGATGGGTTACTGAGAAAATATGTGGAATCTTCCCTTTAGGCTATCTTTAAAATTAAACTAGAACTTTTCATGTGTCCTGATCGTGTGTGGTCTTGTTTAGAGACAGAATATACCAAGCAACCTAAAATTGTCTTTTGCAGGCATTCTTTACTATACTATGATTCTTTTGTTAGATGCTTTAAATGTAGCAGCTTGGCTATTTTTCTGAGGTATACCAGGAAAATCTAAAATTTATTTTATGAGTTAAAAAACAATGTGTTGCCCTTGTTCTCCCATCATTCAGGAAAAATAGCTAAGTGAAATTTTGGTCAAACTTTCCAAAAAGCCTTGGGCTGAGGACAAGCATGGAAAAATTCAAGCCCAAAGGAGAAATTTCCAGAAATTTAGAAGCAAGTGAAAACAGGGGGTTATAACAGTTCAGTACTTGCTGCCAGGAACAAAGTATATACGATATTATTTATTGCTGAAAGCTTTTCAGAGAGGCAGCATCTGGTTTCAGTGAGGTCTTGCTTTTTCATCCCATCCAGCAGCTGGACTGAGTGCCATAGCACAAGGAGATCAACCAATTGGCCAAGGTGACACGGCGAGTTAGTGACTCTTTCCAGATTAGACCACAAGAGCCTCTGGCTCCTTGAATGCCAAGAATAAGTCACATGACAAACAGAGAGTTCAACACTTTTTTATTGACTGGATTCTTCAGCTTTAATTTTCTATTTGTGTTTATATTTTCAGAGTCCTAGAGAATCATTCTTTCTCCCTTTTCTCCAGTGGACAGATCAGATATCAACTTGGTTTCCTGTGAATGCCAAAATTCCCCACCCCGCCCCCAGCCAGGAATTATTCATCTAGGCTGAGTGTACTAATGGCAAGAAAAGTCAGAAATGGTCATGCAACGTTCCACTCACACTGGGAAGAGGAAGATGGAGATTGAAAGGCCGGCCAACTCTCAGCAGAGAAGCTGGGCACTCTGCTTTGGTCCTTCCAAATGTGCCTCTGAGGCAGGGAAAATGCTGATGAAGGCGAGGTTAATCTTCACAGGAGAAAACGTCAGAGGCTATTACTTTTCTGCAAGCCTTTTTCCCTACCAGTGTTATCCCTCGCAGAGCCCCAGCAATGGAAAACACATCCCTTCCTTTCATTTGCATATGTCTTCCATACCAACAGGAGAAAAGGAGGCTCTGATTCCTAAGTGTATGTATCTCCCACATCCCCAGAAGACTATGTTATTTGAGTTGCAAAGGGAACAAACAAGCAACAACGATAGACCCCCATGGCTTCAAAATCTGTTTAAGAAGAAACTTCACATTAATAAATACCCAATGTGGTACTTAATTATTCTAAGAAGCAACGTCAACTACCATCAGTTGTCATCTTTATTGACCACTTGCTCTATGTCTATGGCTTGGTTCCAAATAACAGCGCATATATCCATTAACAGTATTAGTATTATACTATTAATTAAAATAATTATTAATATTATTACTAGTTTCATGAAACCAAAATACCATTCCTAGGAAAAGAAAGGGAAGGGAGGGCAGTGGAGGGAGAGGATTATAACCCTTCTTCTTAATGTGGAAACATCTAGCTGGTGGATAATCTAATATGAGAAGACTAGAGAACTCAGCCAGTTAGTCATGTGAAGGAATGTGACATATTCTAAAATGACCAAAAGAATATCAGGGAGGGAATAAGGCCTAATCTGGTTATCAGACTCTGCAACAGCAATAGGACCAGCATCAAGAGAAATCTTACAAGCTCTTGGAGTATACAACTGTGCCTAGAAGGCATACCATTTTTATAACATGAAACATATGTCCACTATGAGTGGCAGCAACCTAATTTCACTTTAAGTTGGAATGAACAATACCACGAAGAAACATATGACAAGTTCAATATTATAGGAGTTGGGAAATTTTTACTTACAACTTACTGCAGATGTCAAACACAATAGGAATAGAACATTTCATTTTGTTTCCTTTATATCACAATTTTCTCTTAATTGGAGCAGATGAAATAATTCCTGACCATAAAGAAGTGATAACATTTCAAGCATGAGAACTTATGTTCTGTCTCATATAGGCATTCTATTCCCCTTTAGCTTATTATTGTTCCAAAGAACAGCCATGAAAATATAAACATTGTGCTCATACATTTGGTATTTACTGAGTGCCTCCTATGACCTGGGGCCTGATTTAGGCCCAAAGGCTATAGTCATAAACAACACAGACACATCCCTATCCTCTTGCAGCTTCTAACTTGGGTAGTTCGATCTTATTTCAAAGTTCAGTTATTATTTCGATAAGGTTCAGTTCAGGTTTTAAAAGGGAAACCCCCACTCTGAGGAAAATTCTTAAGTTATGACTGTTTTTCCAAAACATACTTTCTCAACCCTCCAATTAGTCTATTGCTATTAAACTCAGAGATACGGTCATTCTTAAAAGAAAGAAGTAGGACATGATAAAGGGTTCTTTTTCTTTATGAAGATAAGTTTCTCAACTACAGATGTCTACTGGGTTAGCCAGTAGGTTCAGCTGCCACATGTCAAACTAAGAAATGGTCACGGAAGCCTGGATAGGCCAACTGGAAAAGATGCCTCCAAATATTCAACTTAATCCTTTCTCTGCCCAAAACTCTAAATGGATATCCTTAGCAAGTGCTGGTAAATAATTACACATTTTGTCAATAAAGTGCAAACAACCAGGTTAAGTTTGCCCCAAACCTGTCCACAAGATCTTTGGGCCAGCAGGGATCAATCTGACCACAAGGGGTGCCAGGCAACAGTCTAGGACATAAGGCACACAGGTCTACACTTCTGCTTGGGTGTAATTGTGAATGGTGATGAGCACTGAAGTGTTTCAAATCCACATGAACACACCTAAATGTCTCCTCTTAGAAGAAAACAAAAAGTAGCCATTTAATGTTTGAGATTCTCCTACATGATTTCTTTAGCTTTCTCTCGCCACCGCCGCCCACTGTGCCCCCCGCCCCAGCCTTGCCTCCTTTCCCCCTTAACATTTCTCTCCTACTGTCCCTACAATAACATGAGACACTCTTCCAGCTCATTTCAAGAAGCGCTGCAATCATCACCTGTCACAGGAGAGGACCCTGAAGCCCAAGGTCATACAGCTGTGAGGTAGCCAAAGCAGGATTCCAATGAGCCCATCTGATTCCCGAGTCCTTGACTGCTATGCTACACTGCCTCTTTGGTGATTCCTGACTTAAGTCTTCACGGTAAAGACGGGTTGTTTTAGGCAGTAAGTAGAAGAGTAACAGTGAGACATAATAAGTTAGTATTAATCTCTCTATACCCGAGAAAAATCCAACAAATTCGCTGAAGTACTTTAAAGGTGGTAATGAAGGGAGCAATTTATTAGGGTTATACATCTCAACTACACCAATTTCAGGCCTTTTTTTTCCTCCAGTTTTATTGAAAAATAACTGGTGTACAATGCTGTATAAGCCAAAAGCACACAGTGTGATGCTTTGGTTTACATACACTGTGAAATGATCAGTATGACACGTGCAACTAACAGCCATGTTCTCATACAGATACAATTAAAAAAGTTCTCCTTGTGATGAGAACTCTTGGATTTACTCTCTTACTAACTTACCTGTATATCCAACAGCAGTGTTAGCTATATTCATTATGCTGTACAGTCCATCCGTGGTACTTAATTTATTTTATAACTGTAAGTATGTACCCTCTGGCCACCTTCCCCCAAGTCCCTCTCCCCCATCCTCTACCTCTTTTTTTTCTAGAAGTGTTTTTAAGTGACATCATATAATATTTGTCTTTCTCTGACTTATTTCACTTAGCATAATACCTTTAAGGTCCAACCATGTTGTCCCAAATGGGAAGACTTGCTCATTTTTTTAATGGCTGAATAATGTTGAACTGTATACCACAATTTCTTTATCCATTCACCCACTGGTGGACACTTAGGACTGCTTCTAGGACTGGGCTCTTGTAAATAATGTTGCTAAAATATGGCTAAAATATCTTCTCATATCATTCTCACATAAAATATCTTCTCATAAAATATCTTCTCATATTAGTGTTTATGTTTCTTTTGGATATACTCCCAGAAATGGAACTGCTGGATCATACAGTATTTCTACTTTTAATTGTTTTCCATAGTGGCTACGCCAATTTACAATCCTACCAACAGTGCACCAAGATTCCTTTTTCTCCACACCCATGCCAGTCTGCACTATCTCCTGTCTTTTTTGATGATGACTATTCTAACAAGCATGTCAAATTGTGGTTTTAATTTGCATTTAATTTGACTAATGATGTTGAACATTTTTTCATGTACTCATTGGCCTCTGTGTATCTTCTTTGGAGTCAGGTCCTTTGCTCATTTTTTAATTGGGTCATTTGGTTTGTTTTTGCTATTGAGTTGTATAAGTTCTTTATATATTTTGAATATTAACCCCTTACCAGCTATGTGGTTTGCAAATATTCTTCCCCCATTCCATGGGGTGTTACTTCACTTCGTTGATGGTTTCTTTGCTGTGAAAAAGCTTTTTAGTTTGATGCAGTCCCATTTATTTATATTTTATTTTGTTGCTTACGTTTCACGTTTCATATCTAAGAAGCCATTGCTAAGACGCATGTCAAGAACCTTTATTCCTATGTTTTCTTCTAGAGTTTCATGGTTTCAAGGTTCTACATTTAAGCTGTTAATCCATTTTCAGTTAATTTTTGTGAGTGGCATTCAGATATGGGTACAACTTCATTTGTTTCCATATGAATATCCAATTATCCTACATCATTCATTGAGAAGGCTCTCTTCTCCACTCAGTATTCTTGGCTTCTTTGTCAAATATTAGTTGACTCTATATGCTTGGGAGTATTTCTGGGTTCTCAATTCTGTTCCATTTGTCTGTCTGTCTGTTTTTATGCCAGTACCATACGGTTTTGATTACTATAGTTTTACAGCATAGCTTGAAATCAGGAAGTGTGACACCTCCTGCTTTGTTGTTCTTTCTCAGGATTCCTTTGGCTTTCATGTTTCCATATAAATTTTAAGAGTTTTTTTTTCTTTTCCTAGCTTTGTAACAACAACAACAAAAAGTGCTATGGGAATCTTGTTAGGGGCTGCATTACATCCAAAGATGCTTTTAGTAGTAGTGACATTTTAACAATATTCATTCTTCCAATCTATGAATGCAGGATATCTTCCACTTATTTGTATCTTCTTTGATTTCTTTTATCAATGTCTTATTTTCAGAGTAGAGTTCTTTTAGCTTCTCACATTTACCTCTAAGTATTTTATTATTTTCATACTATTGTAAATGGGACTGATTTCTTTTTCAGAAAATTCATTATTAGTGTACAGAAATGCTACTGATTTTTGTATGCTAATTTTGGATCTTGAAATTTTACTGCATTCACTGATTAGATCCAACTATTTGACTGAGTATTTAGGATTTTCTCTATATAAAATCCCATCTTTGCAATCAGAGAAAACTTTATTTCTTCCTTTTCAATTCTAATTCCATATGCCTCTGTCTATCTGTCTTATTGCTCTAGCTATTACTTCTAACACTAAGTTAAATCGGAGTAGTGACAGTGGACACTATTTATCTTGTTCCTGATCTTACAGGAAAGCTTTCAGTCTTTCACCGTTGAGTGTGATATTAGCTGTGGGTTTGTCCTATATGGCCTTTATTTTTAAATTTTTTTTTTATTTAAAGATTTTTATTTATTTGACAGACAAAGATCACAAGTAGGCAGAAAGGCAGGCAGAGAGAGAGGAGGAAGCAGGCTCCCTGTTGAGCAGGGAGCCCAATGTGTGGCTCAATCCTAGGACCCTTGGGACCATGACCCGAGCTGAAGGCAGAGGCTTTAACCCACTGAGCCACCCAGGTGCCCTATGGCCTTTATTTTATTGAGATACATTCCTTCTATGCCTAAGTTGTTATGAATTCTTATCACAAATGGATGTTGGATTTCGTCAAATTTTTTTCCTGCATCTATTGAGACAATCATACAATTCTTTTCTTTCATCCTACTAATATGAGGTTTCACACGGATCGGTTTGCGTATGTTGTACCATCCTTACATGCTAAGGATAAAATCCATTTGGTTATGGTAGATGACCTTTTTAAGTGCTGCTGAATTTAGCTTGCTACTGTTTTATTAAGAATTTTTGCATCTATATTCATCAGGGATAATGGCCTGTAGTTTTCTTTTCTAGCAGTGTCCTTTTCTGGTTTTGGTATCAGGATAATGCTGGCCTTGTAAAATGAGTTTAGGAGTGTTCTCTCTTTTATTTATTTTTTATTTTTTTGAAGAGTTTGAGAAGGATTGGTGTTAATTCTTCCTTAAAATATTTGGTACAATTGCCAAAGAAGTCATCTGGTCCTGACCATTTCCTTTGGTGGGAGATTTATGACTACTGATTCAATATCCTTAACTAGAAATTGGTCTTTTCAGATTTTCTATTCTCTTCTAGAAAGTTACAGGTTTCTAAGAATTTTTCCATTGCTTCTAAGTTGTCCACTTCTTTCATAGTAGCCTCTTGCAATCCGTTGAATTCTTTATCATTAGATGTAATGTCTCCTCTTTCATTTACAATTTTGTCAATTTGAGTTCTTTTTCTTTTTTTTCTTGGATAGTCTACCTAGGAGTTTTTTATTTTTTTAATCTTTTCAAAGAACAACTTTTAGTTTGGTTATTCTTTTCTGCTGTTTTTCTGTTTCTTATTTCTCCTCTAATCTTTACTATTTCCTTTCTTCTGTAAATTTTGGGATGTTGGCTCTTCCTTTTCTAGTTCCTTAAGGGCACACACTTAGGTAGTTTATTTGGGATCTTTCTTGCCTTTCAATGTAGGCATTTATTGCTATGAACCTCCCTCTTAGAACTGTTTCTGCTGCATCTTATATGGTAGTATGCTGTGTTTGCAGTTTCATTTATATCAAGAAGCTATTTTATTTCCCCTTAACTTCTTTGATCCATTGGTTGTTGGGAGACTGCTGTTTAATTTCCGTGTGCTCATGAATTTTTCAGTTTTCCTCTTGTCATTGATTTCTGGTTTCATGCCATCGTGGTTAACAGAAGATACTTGGTATGATTTCAATCTTCTTTTGGTGTTGGACTGAATGCCCTGTATATGTCTGTTAGGTCCATTTGGTCTATAATGCTGTTCAAATCTGTTGTTTCCTTACTGATTCTCTGCCTGGATGATGTATCCATTGTTGAGACTGGGGAATCAAAGTCCCCAACTATTATTACATCACTGTTTATTTCTTCTTTTGGCTCTGTTAGTGTTTGCTTTGTATATTTAGGTGCTCCAATGTTGGGTGCATAAATATTTGCAATTGCTATATCTTCTTGACGTATTTCCCTCTTTATCATTACAAAATGACATTTTTTGTATCTTTTCACCATTTTTGGCTTAAAGTCTACTATATATGTATAGCTACCCCTGCTTTTTCTTTTTTGTTTTTTAAATTTTTTGGCTACTGTTTGCTTAGAATGTCTTTTTCCATCCCTTCACTTTCAGTCCACGTGCGTCTTCTCTAGGGATTAAGCGAATGTCTTAAAGCCAACATATTGTTGGATCTTGTTTTTGTTTGTTTGTTTGCTTTAAATGCATTCAGCCATTCTCTGCTTTCTAACTGGAGACATGAATTCATTTATGTTTAAAGTAATTACTGATAGGTAAGGACTTACTGTTGCTATTTGTTGCTTTTTGGTGTTTGTAGATTCATTATTCTATGTTTCTTATCCTGTTGTCTTTGTGTGTTTTGATGTCTTTTGTTATCAGTATACTTTGACTTCTTTGTTGTGTTCTTTTTTGTAATTATCATTGGATTTTCCTTTGTGATTACCATGAGGCTTACATATAGGTCTTAAATTTGTAACACGCTATTTTAAACTGACAAAAGCTTCAATAAAATACGTAAACTTAACACTTTTACTTCTCTTCCCCTTATAGTTTAAGGTTTTGCTGTTAATATTTACACGCTTTCATACTTATAGATAACTACAGATTACTGTAGTTATGGTTATTTTTATTACATTTGATTTTAAGTTTTAAACTAGAGTTTTAAGAGAATCGTGCACCACTATTACCATATTGTACAATATAACTATGACTATATATTTACCATTACTAGCAAGATTTACTCTACCTTTTTATGTTCTTATGATGTTTATCTGTGCCCTTTTTGAAGCTATAGGATGAGCTCCACAATTGCCTTGGATTCTCTGGTCAAGCTTACGAGATGATTGGGACTGAGTACGACATGCAGTAGTAGACAGGGCAATGAATTAGCTTCCCTGCCCTGCCAAGACAGCAGAGCCTATATAACTTTTTGGTTGAGGGTCCAAATCAGTCTAGACTGTGCATTCAGTTTCCTGGTCAGGTGAGACTACCAAGTGTGCTCTGCAGAACAGAAAGTCATGGGCTATGCTCTCTGTTCAAGCACCACTGCAGGCACAGCTGCAGAACAGGCTATGCAGCTTCCCACATGCCCTGGTTAGGTTCCCTGGTTTGACAAGCTAAAATCTGCATTTAGCAACAAGTGGGGTTATGAATTAGATCTTCTGCCTGGGCACAGAAGGAGAAGCAGCTCTAGAGTTGGTAAAGCATTCTGCTGGCTGTCTTAACTCAAGCAAACCTGCATCCCAAGTTCCCTGACCAAACAAGGCCACTGGCTTTGCCCTGCGAAGTATCAGCTCTGCCTGCTCTTGGCTCAAGGGCCACTGAGCTGCACAGCTTCCAGTAACTGTCTCCAGCCCTTCTGTCAGATGGGGCTGGAACATACTCTCCACAGGTGGGGCTGTCTCAGCTCCTTTGCCTGGGCAAGAGGGGCAGGAGCTGCTCCAGGCTGCTGTCGGTTTCCCAAACAGGCTCCCTGACTGGGAGGGGCTGGTGCTACCCTCAGCCTCGGCTATGAATTACTCCCCTGCCTATGCACAGTACAGGAATATTCCAGGCCTCGGTTCTGCAGATGAGCAAATCCTCCGGCTGAGATTATTATTTGGGCACTGTGTGCATGAACTTGGTCTGCTAAGATCCATGCCAAGTGTGGGTTGTTGCAAGTCCCTCCCCCTTTGTCCATCACAGTCCTATTCCCAGGGGCTAAGCCCCACAGATTCCCCTGAAATCCCTATAATGCAAGATCGGAGTAGGGGCTCCATCAAAGAAACCTACAATGCTGGGGTGGGGGGTGCTAACTGTCCCTCTAGGGTTCTCTTCCCACTACAGAAACTGAAGGCTCAAGGGACACCTCTTCCTTTGGTGCTGCTGGCCTGGGGGAGGGGCAATGTGGTCAGTGGATAGTGGTTCCTCTTACACTTCTCATCTGTCTCAGTCTGTGGTGTAGGGTCATTCTCCAGCTGCACCCTGTGTTCTAGGATTCCCTCAGTGACATCCTGTTCTTGAATAGTTGTTGGTTGTTCTTCTTGTGAAGGGGAACAACCTACGTCATCTTGGTGATGTTAACCCCAACTTCAAGCCTTTGTCTTTCCCATGTGGGAACACACCAACAAAAGTCAAGAACAAATACCAGTTAGAGGGTACCATGACCCACAGGAACACACAAGTAAAAAACAAAAATGTTCCCTACAATGTCACAGTTAAGCTCTGTAACCCACTCCAAAAGTAAGCCAAATGAAGCCTTTGTTTCTATTAACATTTTCTTTTGTTGTAATTCATTTCCCGGGTCCGGAAGGGCATAGTTCTTTGATTTATACTAAGCAGCTCGATGGAGAGAAAGCTGGAATAGCAGCTCCCACCAGATCCACACACCTAATGCACTCATTTACAGGCTCGGTAAACACTGACGACATGGAAGGATTCCTACTGCCTTCCTTTACCAAAGCTTTTACAACCCAACTCCGGTCTTAGTGCTTAGGAACGCTGGACCACCCACTAAATTTTGTCCAGCTAAATAAACAGCTACAGCTGAGAGAAGTACAAACTTCTGGGCTTACTGTTTTTAGATCCACCCAGTGTTCACTCAAGACTGAGTTGCAGCAGGTTACAGACAAAATCCAACAGAATGAAACTCGGCTCTTAATGAAGCCCTCCTGCCAAATGCATGACATCATTAGGTTAGTTCTCGACCTGGGTCTACCATCCCTCCTCTTTCCACTGGACAAACTGCCTGGCTCACAGAGGCCAGTGCTATTTAGATGAAACAGAGCATAATAACACTGATTCTGTGGAAAAAGAAAAACGCAGTGGCTTATAAAGTGAGTTCCATTAGTGAACTGGCAGTATTTAATGACAGAGAGACCGTGTACCAGGAGATGAAGAAGGAAAAACATGATAACAGCAGCTGTAAACAGTAGCTGTCTGCAAGAAAGAGACACCAGCCTATGCCAAAATAAACTACGATGAAAAGAAAACTGTTTTTACCAGTAAGGCAAAACTGCTTTCTGGATTTTTAATCACTTCCCTTTGGAGTCATTCTTTGATTTTCTGAAAGGGACCAGGTGGATCGTCTGTATGGAATTCTGATAAGATCAGGAGAAGAACCAGCAGCTAGTAGGTACTCAGCAAACATATATTAAAGGCCTACTGTGTGTAAGACATTGCATTTTGGTAAAGTCTGCCTCATGCTTTCTGCCCTTGTAGCCCAAGTACTCCCTGCAATTTCAGTCTCTGTTCTTGACACAAGATGACTATCCCCTCCTGGCCACCTTTTATGGGATTGTTTTAAGACTCAGTTGTGCCCATCACCTGCCCTCATTGTTCTTCCTCTCCTGAGATGTCACAAACTCCTAGTAAAAGGTCTTGAAAGGTCTCATTGGTCTTTAAAGGTCTTTAAAAGGTCTTTAAAGGTCCCACTGGTCTTTAAAGGTCTAATCCACTTTCAGATGACAGAGGCTTAACAAGAAATCCTACATAGCTCCTTTCCCAGATTCGACTGGGAGCATACTACTTAGAGGGATCTTCCCACAATCTTCTTTCCATCCTCCTCTCTCATTTGCTAATGACCACAGACCTTCACCAAAATTTTCACATGGCAGAGTTCGAGAGACGGGCCTGGGTATTACTTCACCAGAGATTCCAGTGTACTTATTGCCCTAGCCCCTCCTCTGACTTAGGCCCTACCCCAATTTCCCACTTCTACTTCTCAAACCCATACCTGGTTCTACTAGCTCTGTACTTACGTTGGACTCCAGGTACCTTTATCTCTCTGAATCATTTCTTGCTTCCTGCATCTACAACCATTTATGGCCATGATCATAGATTACTGGGACTTTGCATAAACCCAAATAAAACTTGCTTTTTGAGGATAAATTTTAACAGGAGGTAAGACAGGCTCTTACAGAAGCAAGGCTGGAGATCCCACCCAGCAGTCAGAGTGTGAATTTATCTTTCCAATGTGGACTCTCTGGGCCTTCCTATCCAAAGAGGTGATCCTGCTCACGGTGGATTTGCAGAACAAATCTGGCCTGGGGACCTGCACCCAGAAGCCACACACAAGCAATCAGATGTCTCCATGCAGAATCTACAACATAGGTGTTCAGATGCGTCCGCTGACTTTAGTAAATCTTTTACTATAGTTAGACACCTGTCTTCAAGACCAGTTCTAGTTCAAGAACATGCCTGACGTTGACTAGGAAAAATGACATTCCGAACATAGCAAGTTTTATTTTATTTTGATTTTCCTGTAAGTGATAAGATCATTTTTTCAAGGACTTACAGGATCGTAAAGAATTTTCACATTGGCCTCATTAATGTTCGTAACCAACTCATGCTTAATCACTAGGGAAAAGGAAGCAGGGAAAGGAAGAAGGTAACATACAGAAGCTAAAGTCACAGATAATCCCCAAACCTCTTTAATCAAGTTTTAACCTCTTCCTACTAAGCCCTTAATCAGAGCTGCAAAGAAATAACCAATGTGACATATTTAAGCTTTATCTCATCCATTTCCTCTCCCTGGCCTCTAGTTGGGCTGCTAATGAGCTGTGAAGTGGCCAAAGATAGCTGTCCGTCCACACAGGAGGGAGAAACTGCAAACTGGGTAATTCACAAAGTCACTTGGATACTATGGGAGAAGCCGTGTACCTCTTACTCCAGCCCTAGGAAATATGATGTCAGAGGCTAAGCAGGCATTTTTCTCCCAAGTAATTGCCCCTACACAGCTGAAGTCTCACCAAAGAGGCACTTTTGGTGTGATTGTTTAAAGTATTAGGTCTCTAGTCACCATTTGGTCATCAAAATTTGGCTTCATTGGTCTATTGAGATGCAGAAATGGGGAATAACTTGTCAGTGATACAGAACCTATTCATGATGGGGCTGGGCAACAGCTTCCGGCTGGGTAGTTTTCATCAGAAACCTCACTAAGGGTCTCTCTGACTCAACCTTATTTCTTTGACCATTAAACTTTTTTTTTTTTTCTCCCAGAGCCATGAGTTCAGGACACCAAAGTGAGAAGCTTAAGGTGTTAAAAAATGTTTGGGGTGGGGGGAACACCACTACCAGTCGAGAGATGAATCAGAACTGGCAGAAGCGACCTAAGAGATACCTGGCAACAGGATGTGCCAGAGATCTTAATTTGATTCGAAAACTATTTTTGGAGAGTTGTATGCTCTGTTATTTTTATTAATTAATAGTCTTATACAGCCAGTTGCTAATGGGCAACCTGTTATCCAAATGTGGGGCCCTAAAGCATTTGGATATACAGTAAGTTCTGCTGTAGAAAAACATGCAGAGGGACAGCTGGGAGGCTCAGTGAGTTGCGTCTGCCTTCGACTCAGGTCCTGATCCTAGAGTCGTGGGATCAAGCCCCACCTTGGGGGTGGTCCCTGCTCAGTGGGGAGCCTGCTTCTCCCTCTCCCTCTACCTGACACTCCCCCTGCTTGTGCTCTCTCCCTCTCTCTCTGACAAAAAATAAATAAAATCTTAGCCAAAAAAAAAGAAAAGCATGCAGAAACAAATATTGATGGTTCATTTCTACATATACATACTGTACACATATATACATATACATTATACATACACATAGTTCATTTATACATACATACACATACATATATGCATACACATAAATGAATATACATAAGTATAAACATATACACATATGCTCATGAAATAGCTTCACAAACCAAATCGGAGAAGAAATAAAGGCAGATGGACCATTCTCTAGGTAAGGAGGACATTCAGATGCATTCTAGAAGAATCTGAGTTTCATTCATCCCACAACGACTGAGGAAATGCCTTGCACATGCTGGGCCATGCTCTAGCCACTGAAGATACAGCAGAGAAAAACAAAGGAAGCAAATAAAACTGAAACCACATGGAGCTTATATACTCAGGCAATAAATGAGTAATATGGATCAGATGATAAGTACTATGGAGAAAAATAAGCAAGGACAGGCAGGGAGGAATGTCTGGAGGGGTGTGAGAGAGCTGTATAGGGGAGCTGACACTCTGAAGGAAACATGTGAAGAGAGATCTGAACGAGATGAAGAAATCCAGGAGGAGTCCAGGTGGGGGGAAGGGCTCGACGCATCTGAGAAAGGGCCAAAACGATAATAAGTGGGGACAGGCTGTTCTGTTACAACATGTGTTTCTGCAACAGCAATTAGCTCATAGATTCCTGATAAGTAGTATGATCATGTTGGTAGAGGACGGAAAGAAGATTTTTCTTAGGCCAAAGGATCTAGAATAGGAGTAGAATTCTAATCTTAGCAGGAAAAGAGAAAGCCCTCGGCTTGGCTGCTGCACAGGCTACAGTGATTTCAGCTCCATTTAAGAGAATTCAAAACGAGCACCCGTGCCAGAGCTATCTCCCCAGAAATGTGCCCCCTCCTCCCCGCCAAGCTCTCCCAAGCTATCCCTCAAGGCCCTGCTCAGTGTTGGGGGTTTTAAGTTATGTAAGATAGGAGAGGTCTGCTCCGTCCAGATTTTCCCATAAGCCCTGTTATTTTTAGAGACATTCTGCGGAACACAAAGTTTTACAGGACACAGAGAGTGCTATAGCAGAAACTCTGTCCCAGTGAAGTCAAGGATTACAGAGAACCAGACCACAAGGGGCCGCCGAGGCCACTGTGAAATGGGGAGGCCCTGGAGAACTTGGAGCGGAGGCAGGCGCTGATGTAATGCGCTGAAAAAAAAATGTCGTGTGCGTGTGGGCGGGGCAGGGGGGGAGGATCATAGGAGAGAGGAATAAGCAAGCATAGAAGCAAGCAGACCTGATAATAGCCTCTTCAATAACCCAGGTGAGAGAGGATGGTGGCCTGGACCAGGAAGGTAGGAGACGCGATGATGTGAAATGGTTAGGATTTGCTGACGAACCGACTTTGGGCAATGAGCAGAAGAATGGGGAACAGAGAGCTCCAGCATGTTTCAGCCTAAAAGCAACTGAAGGACGGTGGGGTCACCACCTGAGGTGGGGATGACTGAAGGCTGAGCCTACAAAGTTTGGTTTGGGTAAAGGCAATTCCGAGTGACTTACGTAAAGCATTCAAATGGAGATTTCCGCATGTCCAGAGTGCCTGGGAGATAATTTGAACTTTTCAGTGTATAAGGTATTCTTTAAAGCCACAAGAGAAACGTATTCACATTCCTATTAATAATGGACTTCCCGGCACCCCACTGGCAGCTAGAGTACATGCTAATATCTACAAAGCCTATGAACTTCATTTTAATTCTCGGTGCAAAAGCTTGGACTCCTGGAATGGGAGTTGGAAGTGCTCATGGTAGCAGAGCCCATCAAGCAGAAAAAGGTCTAAGGCCTGGTTCTTGGGTCATCGGAACGGAGGTTGGAGTAATGAGCAAAAACAGCAAAGAAAGTTTATAAGAAAGACCTGTGAGGTGTGAGGGCTATCAGGATAGTGCGGTACGTCCTGGACACCAAGTGAAGAAGGGGCACGGTGATCAGACAGGTTGAAGAGGATGAACACTGAGGATCTGCTACTGCACTAAACAATCAAGACAGGGTGAGCAAATGTCCCTGGGTCCAAGCACGGTTCCAGTGTCCATTTGCCCTCCTGCGGTCATCAGTGGAATACGGACGACTCTCCCAGGGACATTTATGCTGAAAAGAGGGATGAAAAACTAATGGGGCAGTGGCTAAAGACACAGGATCAATACCTGTTCTGTTTGTTTTTTTTTTAATAGTAGGGGGACATTACATGTTTTTACAGTGGCCGGAAGGATCCAGTGAAGAGAGAAAATAGGTAACGCAAGAGAGAGGGGGAGAATCGCTGGGGTCCCATCCCTGAGTAGAAGGCAAGAGGGAAAGCCAAGCATCCAGAAGAGAGGTTTGTCTTGGCTCTTTGCTAGCAGGAGGGAGGCACAGCATATGGGCACTGATGCTGAGAGATGATTTGTTGGTGGAAGCTTGTAGATTCTCTCATGGTTGCCTCTGGGTCCGTTTTGCTTTGCAGTAAAATGGGAAGATGGGTCATCTGCACAGAGGTGGGATGTGTCTGCAGCTGGAGAGCTCGCCAGTACAGGCTTCAAGCAGTCGTCAGATAGCACGCTTTCTGCTGGGACATGGGTGAGATGTGTGATATCACCGGTCATACCAAGAGGGGACATCTCTCTGAGGCTCACTACTTACAATCAAGCGCCCAACAACCCTTCCCTCAAATGAGGACTCTAGAAGACAGTTGAGGGGAGCGGGTGGCAGGAGTGTGGGAGAGGACAGTGAAATCGTATGCAAGTCATTCTCACGCGCATGCCGCCTCCAGGCTCCCTGCCGCTCTCACCCCATCCCTAATCATTCTACTTCCTGGAGAGATTCTTAAGGACTTTCCTTTTTTTGTCTTTAGACCTTCACCCATCAGCGAGTTACAGAACCAGCCCTCCCAGTCCCACCACCACATACAGTCTTGAGGAATGAGACCGAGACAGGCTGAACTGGCCAGTGATTCTGGTCTCTGTCAGGCATTTACAAGTGTCTTTTCGAGACAAGTATCGGAGAGTGGATGCTACCTCAAGATGAGATGAGGTCAAGGCCTTGAGTTTCTTGAATACAGCGTTCTTTCTGGCCAGCGTATGGACTCGGAAATAGCATTTCCCCTCTGGGCTGGTTATTCTCTTTGGCCCCACTGCCCTAGAAGATCCTTTCTAGGTCTTTCTCTCTGCTTACACCTCAAGAGGCTTGACTGGTGCGGGCTGAATCTCCTGGTGCACTCGCTGGCTGACTTCCTCTCGGGTTTAAAAGAGAGGTCACAGATGATTTCCCCACAATCCCTGTGTTCTCGCAGAACTGAAATCCCTTCAGGATTCCAGCTTCTATGACCTGCCCCTGCTCTGTGATGCCTGCTCTTCTGGTACTAGAGTAACACCATTTCCTCCCATGGCTGCTTCTGGTAGAGGAGTGGTATGTGCCCCCATCTCATGGCTAGAGTCCGAGTGCCCTCACACGCCTTGCTGGCGACTTCACCTCCACCCCCTCTTCTGTGTCTCTCCCCTTTATTAAAGTCTCTTGAAACTTCCAAGTTAGGCAATTTCTTGCCAGAACCTAGCTCGTCACACCATTTCAAATTCCACCATGGGTAACTTTCCAACTGCATTCGTGCGGAAGCTGCTAGACAGAGGAAGGAAAAGCAAACGCCAAACACATGTAAGATGTTCATTCATTCATTCGGTCAGTCTAGGTAAATATGCTAACACCTACATCCTGTTAAAACCAGAGACAAAACCTTTAAGAACCTCAGAATGACTTAAAGGAAAACAGCTCCACAAATAACTCTTTCCAATGAAAGTTTCACTTCCCGAATCAGTTACTTCCAAAGGCGACCACTCGCCACAAAGGTTTACAAAGGCCAGTGGTCACCCTTGTTAAAGCCTTTTTCTATTAACCTTGAAACTACAATCATTTTTCACAAGAGAACTGATTTGATACTGTAGGTAGCTGGTTATTATATTGAGAGGTTCTCCTAATAAAAGCCCCTAAGCTTGTTTCAGAGAAAGAAATACAGGGAATAAAAATTTTAACATATATATATATATATATTTATATATATATATATAAAAGAATTTTAACATACTTCAAAAATTTCTTCAACAGTAACAACTGGCCCATTTGATAGCTAAAATTTGTACTAAATGTCAGATTAGGAATGCAATCTTATATTTATCCAAGATTAGTAGTTTAGCTATAAAGACTGAGGTCAAAGAATACTGCTGTCATTTTTCAATAATTTTGCTTAATAATCAACTGCTAACAACTACATCCCTCTTTCTTTGTAAGGACCTAGGATCCTGAAAGTCTAGGGAAAAATCTGCTGCTATTATCCAGCTGAACTCAGGTCAGGGTGAAATTCCTAAAAGAGATCTAGGAGTCCAATAGTTCCTTATCTTAAGGAAAATAACTTTTCGTACTGACCAATGTCACCATGAAATAGACATCGACATTTCATTATGGTTTCATAGTCTGTAAAGTCTGCCTCGGACGACTAAAAATGTATTTTTGTTAAGAATTAATAAATACAGTTCAATCAAGTGATGGATCAAAAATGTTCTGTTGTGGGAAAGGAAGAGAACAAAGTTTATATGTTGGCAACTTTTTAAACCATTTGCTACTATAAAGTATGGTAAAATGAGCAAAATCAGACAAATCTCAGTTCAAATTCTGGCTTTGCCTGTGTTAGTTCATTAATCTTGGGCATTGTAAATTTACCGCACTAAGACCCAGCTCTGTCATCAAATATAGGAAAAAATATTCATTTCCTTGTTTCACAGGTACCATCAAACATGAGATATCCTATCTCACTTAGAAATGTTTTTTGGGGAAAAAATTACCACATTAAACATACTTATTATATAATGTATCCTGACTTAAGAAATACTAAACTGGATAAAATACAGCTTAGAAGATAGGACACAGGACAAGTTTATCTGACTTACCGAGTATGTTACATGGAATAAATAACAAAGAAAGTAAAGAACCCATGTGTCTCCCGGCTCCAAAGCAAGTCCTCTGTAAATACTGATGATTTCTTGCTAGCATTAGTATTATAATGAAGCATTAGTATTACAATGAAGCAGCATCCATTGAGATTTTTACTCAATATACTCTAGTTCAAAATAACATGGAATTGGGGCACCTGGGTGGCTCAGTCCATTAAGGGTCGGACTCCTGATTTCTGTTCTGGTCATGATTTCATGGTGGTGGGATCGAATCCCGCATCTGCAGGCCCCACACCCAGTGGGGAGTTGGCTTCTCTCCCTCTCCCTCTGCCCCTCCCCCTGCTCACATGTGCACCCTTGCACATGCTCTCTTTCTGTGTCTAAAAATAAGTAAGTACATACATCTTTAAAAAACAACAAAAAGACAAAGAAACAAAAGACAAAAACAAACTAACGTGTGATTTTGGAGGTAAAACACATTGTCCAGAGAGTGTTGTTCCCTTTACTTTATAGATGATCTACACATATGGTATGATCAAGTGACTTACCAAAGCTCTCTGATAACTGCAAATCAAAACTAGAACCCTGGTCTACTATTTGCCTGGCTAGAGGATAAGTGCTTCCTATGGGCCAGGCACTATACTAATTACTTTCTGTATAAATTATTGAGTCATGATAGCAACTCAGCATGACAGTGTAATGGGTATTATCATCCCATTTTACAGGAGAAAAAGCTGAGGCCCACACAGGATGAGGGAATCTCACAAGGCACGCTCTTGGTCAGAGTGCTGACCCAAACCCAGGTCTACCCGATTCCAAAGCCTGGACCATTTCCACTGAGCTAATGCCTCCTGCTTAACTTCTCACTTGCTCCTTCTTGGATTTTTTATTTTATTTTAAAAAATTAATTATTTTTTTTTCCTGGCAGAAATCTTATCTTTTTAATAAAATGATTAACTCCACAAGTGCAAGGACAGTGTTACCAAATTCTTTCAAGCAGGTAGGGCACAGGACTGCATCCTGGGTAGATGCTCAAGAAATGTTTTCAGAAGGCACGAAAGAATTTTTTAAAATTATGACTCGTAAAACCAAAAAGCCATAAACACTGAAGCCCTTGAAACTCACAGACTGTGGACGAAATTGCTCAAGTAATGACTTGTGTCTGGCTGCCATCCCTTTGGAGGAAGTACCTCCTTGCTGCTTTAATCAGTCTTGATTCATCAGTCCAAGGACTGGGCTTGAACAGAAATTCTCTTCAGCTCCAAGTAGAATTTCAGCATATTCTCCTGCTGGTCCTGTGCCAGTCCTGCTTTAACAGTCAACAACTCCCAGCACGCATGCTCAACAACCCTGAAGGCAAGGTGAGACTGGGAGGCACACAGGTGAAATGTGACTGTCCTTGAGAACTGGGAAACCACTTCCAACAGGCACATGTGAACCCACTGGGTGGTAGGCATTCAAAAACCTGGAGCAATTCTTAACTGAAAGGGGCAGGGTTCACTAATGCCTCTTTTCACGTCTAAGATGAATAAAGACCCTCCTGAGATAATGAGATGTAGAATATAAGGTAAGAATTTCCTAAAAGACTCTTGGGGTGCCTGGGTGGCTCAGTGGGTTAAGCCTCTGCCTTCAGCTCAGGTCATGATCTCAGGGTCCTGGGATCGAGTCCCGCATGAGGCTCTCTGCTTAGCAGGGAGCCTGCTTCCTCCTCTCTTTCTCTCTCTGCCTGCCCCTCTGCCTGCTTGTAATCGCTCTCTGTCAAATAAATAAATAAAATCTTAAAAAAAAAAAAAGAATTTCCTAAAAGACTCTTAGAAAGGTGATAGGATTAAAGTCCTCAGCATCCTTGTCCTGGCCTGGAGAAGAACATCATCAGCCCCTGCTGACGACCACGATAAGGTGGGCCATTTGAGGGGTGTGAAGGAAGTGCAAAGCCAGCTAACATGGGATCCTTTCCTATACTCTTCTGCTTTTCCTCCTGGAAACTGCCCTGCCCAGCAAGACCTCTTCCCACTAAAAATCAGGCACAAAATCTGGTCAAATAGACAAGGGCCCACAGTGAGACACAATCTGGTTTTATTCCTTCCCAGCCCAGATTAGTAACATCATCTACCCTGGGCCATGTATAGGAACTACTGTGTTTTGAGTTCGTCTAAGCCTTGCAGGAGAACTCAAAAAGACAATCCCACGTTCATTATGACTTGGTTTATACGAAGACCATGATGCTTAGCAGGACTATGGGCTGAAAGATGGACAAACACATAATTCAGTTTCATGGTGTGTCTAATCAGTACCATGCATAAATTCAGTGGATACACTTGGTGTATCCCTACTGCTGACCCAACGCTCTCCCTCTTATCTTCCCTCCTTTCCTTCTAAGCACAGAGAGGCCTGCTATTCTGAATCTTAATAAATTTTCAGTTGGAACATTAATAACAGTTTCTGATATCTTCCCCCAGATACGCATAAGGCTCCCTGTTTTATTTCCTTTAGTTCTCTGAGAAAATGCCACCTTGTTAGAGAGGCATTCCCTGACGATCCCATATAAAATACCAACTTCTTCGTCCATCTGCTCCACCTACCCTCTTACCCTATTTCAGTTTCCCTATAGCACTCATCTCTATGTGAGACAAGTCATATATTGGTTTATTGATGGTCTCCCCTCACTCAATGTAAACAATGGCTTCGTTTTGTTCATTGTATAATCTCTACCATGTATAACAGTGATGAGCTCGTAACAGCCTCTCCGTATTTGTTAAACGCATTAAGTCTTCAAAGGGATTCTTCATTTCGCATCATTGCCAAAAGGTGACAGTGTAGTCTACCACGGTTTAGGTAAAAATATCACATCTCTTTCAACCGCTTCGCTCCTGAAAATCTGGAAGAGACTGCATCTCCACTCCCTACCCCTGCCCTGGCAAAGAAGCATTACTTTAAGCGAAACATGTGCTTATTCTACTAGCACATTTCCTATTTTGACACTGTACCTGTTTTTGAATGAGATTATCCATGAGGTCCAAAAGAGGTCAAAGGCATTTCCTCAAGTCTTTTGACAACCTTTATACCACATTATAGGAAGAAGATTTCCTTTTATTGTTTGGGCACAGGGATAAAATTGGAGCATGGCCTGAGAAAACTTGGATCCACACCTGACCTTGGAGAATTCTGTTTCTGAAACCCTGGTAAACACAAACTAAAGTTGGACAGAGCCTGGGGCACCACAACAAGCATGTAGGAAGAGTACACCTTGTCATCCAAACTTCTACATACCAGAACGGGTTGTACCTTTCTTTTGGGGATGTTCTCAGATTCCAGTTGAACACTATGTAAATCCGATAATTTTCCCTTATGTCCTTTACGTCAGGAGTGGACCACATGCACAGAACATGAATACTACATATTCTCTATATAGCACAGTATATTCCTCCAGTTTGTGAAAGAAATTTGGATATAGAGATGGATAGCCTGTATCAGTGTGATGCCTTTGTTCCCATCACCTTAGTTTAGAACTGTAATCTGTGTGAAGATGATAATACCGCACGGAGGTGGGAAGAGAGATTGTGAGAATATCTGGTCTGACTCAAGGACAAATGAACTTTAAACCATAATTTCTTTCAAATAATAAAGTTCCAAATAATTTAGTAGACATAATTTATAAGCATGATAAGGCCAATTCATGGAAATCTACCATTCCCAACTGGTTGATACTGTGCAATCATGTGTTATAAAGAGAAAACAAATATAAATTTGGTGATCCTGAAGCAAAAGGTACACTGATGGTATCTTTAATTTTTTGAATTTGAAAATCGTTTTTTACTTTCGTCTCTGATTTCTCTTAACTCCCAAAACCTTGAAAATGGATGTAAGGGTATATTTTTAACATCTCACTCATCAATAATTCTGTGTCTCTATTGTTCTATACTAATTATTGAAAAGTTCAGGCTAGTGTCTGAATCATGGAGGTTCATTATAATAATGTTGCAAACTATTTTCTGGACCTCAGTACCTTGTCCTATAAACCATAAATGGACGTGAACTCTGAGGTCCCTCTCTATTTTATGAACCTCTAACTCCCACCAAGTTTTTGTATGAAATACCAGTGGTCAAGCAACACTCAATTTTTTTAAGTCTGGATAAATACTTTAAGGGTGATATGGATGATCTGGGTGACAACCCACCCTTCTGGTTAGTTTGACAGCAGTTAACACAAAGCATGGGAAAGCTACTACAAATTAGGCTTAGTAATCACCCACTTGCCAAACACAGTCCTTACAGGATTTTTCTCTATTAGCATTTTGTGCTAAGGCTCAGTGAAAACCTTTCTATCTTTAGGGCCTTTTTGTCACATACATACACATATACTCACACACACTAAAACTCATGTTTACAAATGTGAACACATTTCCTACCCTAGAGCAGTGGTTCTCAACTGGGAAGATATCCCCAAGGTGGTATCTGGCAACATCTGGGACTTTTTTTGGTTGTCACAAGTTGCAGGGGGTTAGGGGGAGGGGGTGTTACTAGAAGCTAGTAGGTCAAGGTAACAGACGCTGCTGAACATCCTACAGTGTGCAGGGCAGCCTCACCATAAAGAATTATCTACCCAAAATGTCAACAGCAGTAAGACTGAGAAAGCCAGGTCTAGAGACTGACGGAGGCCTGGCCAGCCTCAGACTGACGGAGGCCTGGCCAGGTCTTCGTGAAGTACATAAGAATGGAATTCCCCAGGGTAATCCTTGTCTTTTCAACTCTCATAGACACTCTTCATATTCATTTAGGGCTTCCTGAGTGTTTGAGGGAAGCTTAGATATTAATAAAGTGAGAGAAAAGTTAACTTAGTTGTAGGTAGGACTCAACTGGTTCTTGGATGTCCTTTTCTGGTCATGTTATAAAATAAGTTGACGGCTGCCTCTTCTTTATAAAACATTATTGAACATTTTGATATGATTGGACCTACAAGAGCAACACTTTGTCTCATTTTAACACACACCCTTGCAACCAGCCCCAGATTCACTGGAATCAGAGCTGACTTACCACTGTCTTCTCTCTATAGTCTCCGTGATGGGAATCAAGCTTTTAAGCAGAGCGTGATGCCTGTCAGACGCAAACAAGTGTGACCATTTTTCATGACCGAGTATCGACTCTCTGGCCCGGCCCCAGGAGAAGGGGCCAGTTCAGAAAACCAACTCAAGTAACTGAGCACATGCCTGTCAAACGCCAACACTTCTCAGTTCTTTCCCGTGTAAATTATTCTACCATGTATCCCGCACACCTGTGCCTTTTGCCACAGATGATGCTAAATTTAATCTCTTCTTAATGGTTTTAAGACATCACATGGATGTCAGTTGTAACTGCTTTATGCAGAGAGACAGAGACAGTGTTTCAAGCAAAGTGTTTCCTTCACTAAGGTTCTTGTGGCCGGAGAAGGCCAGCTGGTCAGTAGGGCTATTTTAAGCTCCCTGCCTTCACAAAGTCACCCGAGAAAGAGTCTCAGCATTTTCTACAGAAATAGGAAGAACTCCTGAAGTTCTGAAATGCACTCTCTCATCCATGTGATATGCTGTGACTTCTCCAAAACTTAACTTGCAGAGATGGGCCAATGATTTTTAATCTGATTCTGATACTGACTAACACTTATCAATGCTGCCTGTGAGCTACACTCTGAAAGGCTAAGTGCATTTCAGGCATTATTTCATTTCAACCTTGTAACAACCCTTAGGTAGGTCGGAGTATGTATCCATTCTACTCAGGGGGCTGAGGCAGAGGAATACTGAATAATTTGCCCAAAGGATGGAACCCAGATTCGAAACTAGGCAGTCTGAGCCCAGAGCTTTGTTTTAACCACAACCCCAGGGGCTGCAAAATGATAGTCCATGGGCTAAATGTGAACCATAATATAAATATTATGTAAGCCAAAGAAAACATAACTTCTGGGGCCATGTCTAAAGTCGGGTAGCTGCTGGGGCGCCTGGCTGGCTTAGGCAGTCGTAGAGCATGAGACTTGGCCTCAGACTATGAGTTCAAGCCACACATTGGGGGTAAAGTTTACTTAAAAAAATAATAATAAAATAAAATCTTAAAGTTGGGCAGTTTGTGCCTGGCCCAGAGGCTCAGCCAAGGGAAAAAGGAAGGTTGATATTCAGCCCTCACTTGACTAGCCCAGCCACGGGTCCTGGTGTGAAGAGGGGGGAGTTGCCATTTCCTAAGATGGATGAAGAAGGCAGATGAGCTAGGGGCAGCTCTGGCCTCAACACTAACTGGATTATTCACACAAAGCTCCACATTTATGGCTTCTCAGGGAAGGGAAGAGGAATGAAGAAGGAAGAAAGGAAAGGAAGGAGAAAGCTGGAACTAGCATTCCTCTGTGGTAATCATTTCTCTAGAAGGGACACACGCTTGCCTGGGTGCCCACTGGCTCACTGACACCTAATGTCACCGCCAAGACGCTATAGGCTTTCCGAGTTTGTAAGCTCTGCCCTACACCACACTTCCGGCATTCTGGTTTACCATCCGCTTCCCTCTCCTTCGGAACAAGGCTCCAGTGACAGGGATTCCGTTGTGTTGCCTGCTCTGCAGAGCCACGTCAAAGTCCGGCTCTCCCGAGCTGGTGGGAATTCCCTCAGGTGACCAAGCAGGGTGACTTCTGTTTTTCTTTGCAGGCTGAGATTCTTGTTTTTTTTTTTTTTAGGACACACTGTTCTCTTGAGGCTCTCTGCCAGACAGAAAACCAAACCAAATAAAAACACCCCCCACCCTCCACAAAGAACACAGAAAGGACTCTGTTGTGGGGAGCCAGGTGTGGGGCAAAGACTCATGCATTTGATACCTGCTCTCCTTAGAGCCCTTCCTCATCAACGTGAAGGGGAAAACCACCCCCACGAGTATTTACCTTTTGGAGGCATGACTTCTTCTCCTTACACCATAGTCGGTCTCACCCGGGCCTGGGGCATGTGGGCAGGGGATCAAGGAAAGCCACAGGGAATGGCGACTGGAAGATGGAAGCTAACTGCTGACTGAGCAGGAGTCACCTGGAGGACGCCAGAGAGTTCCCCATCCAGCTAGCGCTCCGACATATGCTACACTCGTCTCTGCAAGCTGATGCCATCCAGTCGTTCCAAGTGGCCTCCCGATGCCCTCACCAAAGGGACTGCTGGCTGGTCTACACAGACACCTGTTGCTAATATACAGCTAGAAGCCTTGGAACGCCATCACACCTCCCCACATTTGGCTGTGGACATCAAGCAGTCACCACTCCACCCTGGCATGCACCTTGTTTGAGCATGGAAGCCAGATGGAAGTAATTCTATCTGTGGGATCTCTGTCTTGTACCAGGAGATTAGAGAAGGGCAGTAACCTTTATTCTATCAAATTCATTTGAAATGAGGAAAAGCAAGACCTAGGAGAGTTTAGACCAGAAATGTTTCATTGTATCAGAATGACCTCTTGAGACAAAGACTGCCAACAGCCTATTTAATAACATTTCTCCCCCACTGCTATACCTACAGAATGTATTTTTATGGGAGTGGCAATGTGCCCGGCTTAAAACAAAATGAACCAAAACACACTGCACGTTTTCAGGTTCCCTTGCAGAAAGGATGGCCTTGTAATGCTAACTTATGGGATGTTAAGTTGAAATCACCACATAGGACATCCAGGAAGAAAAAAGGATGTGGCTAGCTTGTCTGTTGATCATCTTTTGTCCCTTATCCTTCACCTTCTTCTTGCCTGAAAAGATTGCGCCTGGATCTCCCAATGGAAGCCATTTCACGCGCGCGAGGAAGAAGAAGGCAACAGAGTAAGGAAGAAGACACGCGTGGCATCTGCTGATAGAGACTATAATTCTAGAGCACGGAAACTTGGCAGTTTACTTCATTTTTCTGAGTGTCAGCTTCCTAAAGCCCATGACCTCCCTTGCAGGGTTTCTTATGGGTGTTTAAATGAGATAATATGTATCAAATTGCCTCAGTCAACAAATCACTCCTTTGTCCCTTCCAATTAGATCTCCAAACTCAAGAGAAAGTTAAGCCAGACTGATGTATTACCCACTGACACTTTCAAAGTCGGCTTCTGTGTGAAGTGGTTTTTTTTTGGCATAGATGTGAATGAGTAAACTCGGTAAGTGAAAGAGTCCCTTCAAGGTGAGCAGTAGGAATCCAAAGTAAGTAGCAGACTGGGCCTGGCCAGGCTGGAGCAGAGAGAATGTATGGCCCTTGCTCAGTTTAAAACCCAAGAACGTCTGAGAGAAAGCAACCATCATGAAGTATACCAAATCCCCTTACAGCCCAGGACATTCATTACTCAAGGAAATTACAGCAAAATGAAAAAGTAAAAAGGGAAAGAAATCCATTATATGACCTGGGGCCTGAAGACCTTCATACAAAGAGAAGGCCTGTCATTCCCTCCCCCAATCACAAGCATACACATTGTTTTCATACCTAAGTGCATGTAAGGCACCTGTGAACAAGGGACTTTTCTGGTGTTTTCCACTTTTTAAGAAAATTATGAATTTCTGCAATTTCGCTTTTCTAACCAATGGTTCTTTGGCACCATATAAATCTGGTAACTTCTATCTCTTTCAAACAGCCATAAGCAAACTCTTACTGTGAAGGGCCAGAGAGTAAATATTTTAGGCTTTATGCTTTGTTGCAACTACTCATCTCTTATAATACTGGTAAGACATGAAGGAACAGATGTGGCTCTATTCCAAAGAAGACCCATTTACAAAAACAGGTGGTCTCTAGCTTGGCGGTTACTGCTTTCAAGGACACTGAAATCATGCAAAATTAAACAAGAACCATTCAGTAACAGGTAAGACTCTCTCACCAATGATCATCACCATGAAACCAACCAGAGAGCTTGAAGGAAAGACCAACAGAGAGAAAGGAATGGAATGGGAGAGGCAGGCATTCCGACAACACTGCAAACAGTGGCAACCATGCAAAGCCAAAGACTCCAGTGTTCTAAGGTTATTGCAAATTGTGATAAGGAAAAGCAGAGAGTGCAACCTGATGGCATCAAAAGGTGAAGATAAATATTCAAGAGAACCAAACAATCTGTGGACCACAAGAAGGAATGAATGAATGGATGAGTGAATGGGAAACACCATTAAGAATTTTAGCCATTCGCTCTCTAAGCACAGAAGAAGGACAAGAGGCAGATGCGAGGTGTGGGGTAGAGGCAGTAGCAGAACCTAAGGCCCAAACAGGCGCCCTTCAAACGTACAAGGCCCCCTTCCTCCCGGCCCCAACCCTGCTCAGCACTTCGCTTTCTTCCCTCCTTACACGCACAGTGTTCATATCATGAAAATAACCGTGCGTGGGATGGAATGTGGAGAGAGGAGCAAAAGAATGCAATGACAAAAATCAGAGGAGGCTCATCAGGCCTGGCACAGCTTTCAGGAAGGCTGGTCTTCTGGCTGTCCTCTGATCACGGACCTTTGTTTCTACTCTTCTCCATGCCCTGAGCTCCCTTCTGCCTTCTTTCGTAAATAACAACTCAATGCCTGTCAAGTACGAGGGTTATGACCATGTTCCAAGCACAGTATATACACGTATGTTGCTCTCTTGAGCCTCGTAACCCTGTGAGGTGGGACTTATTATTGTTCTCATTGAACAGAGGAGAAAACGGAAACACAGTTTTCATCTTCCCAGGGCGATACAGCTCAGAAGTGACATAACTGAGACTGGAACCCAGATGGTCCGGCTCGAGTCTACATTTTCAGCCCCTACTTTACCCTGAGTTCACAGTCTCCCTTCTCCACCTCCCGGAACCAGCCCTGACCGGGCAACCTCACACCCACCACTCCACGTTACCCTCCTGTGACTATTGGGATGTGTTTTTGTTTCTTCATTTTCTCAAGAAAGTAATTTAACACCACTTTCAGAGACAATTACCAATTTATAGAATGTAGAGAGAACAGAAAATCCTATCAAAGGATACCGTAGGGAAACAATCCGTAAAATGCAGACAGGAGCAAACTCTCCAAACAGCTGTTTCTTCAACAAATAAATTGAAGATACTAAGAGGCAGAGAGAGAGAGAGAGAGAGAGAGAGAGAGAGAGAGATTTGGAATTACAGATTAAAAGGGACTTCAAGATTTACAACCAATTGTGTCATGTGAAAATTACCTGAAGCCTGATTCAAACTATGAAAAACAAATTATGACATTTGAGACAATGGTAATTTGAACACTGGGTGTATATTCAGGGATTTAAAAGTGCTTATCTTGTACTAAGCGAGGTGATGGCTATGTCTGTTAACTAGAAGAGGGAATCCCTTCCCTAGGCACATGTATAGTAAATCGCTACAATGTACACTTCAAATATCTTACAATTTTATGTATCAATGACACCTCAGCAAAGGGGGGAAAAGAGGGAAACAGGCTCATCTGTTAGAGATTTATACCAAAATACTAATACTAATACTAATGCATAAAATTAAATGATATCTGGGATTTGCTCCCACATAATGCAGGAGGGGGAAAATGGCAGGGGTGGGGGAAGGAGATGAAATGAGATGCCAACATAAGTTGCAAACAACGGAAGCTGGCTAACAGATATTTAAGGGTTCATTACACAATTCCGTCTACTCTTATAAACTTGAAAATTTTAGATAACGAGAGCTTTATAAAAGTTTGAAGGAAAGACCCACTAGGGCTTAAAATTAGACTTCCATCAAGGAGGAGATTCTGGATTTATTGGTGTTTCATCTAGATTTACTGGTATTTTCATCTATGCATCTGTATATGCATAGCTTTTTTTTCCCCTCTCAGTGGGAATTTTACAGTTTAGAGGAAGAGTTTAAGGGGAATGCAAGCAGGGGAGTAAACTGTTCTTATTCCTGAAAGCCTGGGAGATGCTGGGATAACCTGCAACTTAATTTCTTAATGAATGAATTTCTTGAATGGCACTAAGGGACTCTCACAGAAATGAAACTTAACTCTCTGCCACCCCCTGGCCAATACTTCATCGTGCTGCTGACAAGCTCTGGGTAGGAAGTATGAGAAGAAAGAACATCACACCCAGAGGTCCCAGGATTGGAGAATGAAAAGGAAATACTGAGTGGAGGGGATTATGGGACAAGTGCACACACAACAGCGGTCACACGGGGTCTTGTTCAAAGCACCAACCCGAGAGACCTAGGTTTCGATCCCAGCCCCACAACCAAATGGCTGCGCAATCTTAGATGATCATTCCACCACTGCGATCCTTGACTGCTTTATTCATAAACTGAAGAACTTGGACTAAAATTCTTAGGAAGATCCACAGTCTGAGAGAGGGGGAAAAAAAAAAAACAACTAAGGATTTTGCTCTTGAAAGCCAGCCTGAAAACACTAGGCACCACACATTTACCTAGTTCTAGTCCAGTTGTGAGCTGCTCTGAAATGTCCCCACTGAGCCACAGAGCCCTGGCTTTTGGACAAAGAAACAAGGTAAAATCAGTGAAGTTTCGAAGAGACCATATTGGAGTAAAATGAAAAGTGAAAATTAATGTGCCCTACCTTGGGATCAGTGCTTCAACGAAGAAGAGAAATGAAGGATGAAAATGACTGGTGAAGAGTAAATGAGGTTTCTGGGTATCAACCACCCGTGGGTGCCAACTGTCCTGAAGGCAATCTGTCTTTCAACAACAGCAACTTATGTTCTGCTGCACAAGGCACACCTGACACTTAGGATCGTCACAGGCCAAATAATACAGGCTCAACTTCCAGAAACCAGGCCCCCACAACCCAGCGCATGGATTTCACTTAACACCTCAAGCTCAGGCCCAGTTCCAGATCTGCACCACGATGTCGAAGCATCCTTCACACCTTGGCCTTAAACTCTTGGCATGCCATCAGCCCTCCAGAAAGATCTGAAGAAAACAGTTGGTCCAGTTTGCTAAAAATGACCTTCCAAGAGAGAAAACATCATTGGAAATGCCGAAGAAGCTTGGCACATTGAATTAATGGACAATACTTTTGGCCTTAACTTGTAGGAACTGTTCACTAATCAAGAAGAATGAATTCTCTCCACTCAGAGAGCCTAATTATTTTTCTGCTTAGGCTTCCCCTTCCAACCTAAAATAGCTCTTCACAAAGCAGGTAAGTTTCTGACTGCATTGCCTCGACTGGTCTTGACAAGAGGAGAGATGAATCACAGGAAGAGCCTGGCACCATCTCAACTTGTAATAAGTCTTTACCAAGGGCTCAGTCATAGCTGCCCAGATCCTGGGAGCTCTTCCTTTCTTCCTTTATTTATTTAAAAAGAAGAGGGCCATTCACCAAGGATCAGTCCTACTTGACACTGGTAAATTAGCAGACAGAACTGGTAAATTAGCAGACAGAACTGTTGTCAAGAGTGGATCTATGGAAACAGTGAAGGCAAGCACGAACAGGACTGACCTGATCTTCAGGAAAGCTTGTTGATGGCCCCCAAACTAATCTGTAGCAAGAAATGGAATCCTCAACATAATCTCCCACATAATGAAGGCGGAGAGAGCTAAATATCTCTGAGCATCACCTCCACGCAAGGTGCCTGAAAGTTCTTATTAGACAGCCTCTAAGGTACATGGTTGATGGTGCCTGAGGAGTTCTAGACAGAACACAACATATGGCTCTTCCTTTTCCCCCTAATAAGTCTTGAATAATCAGAGTCACTTTCTCAATATTAGAACTTCAAACAGGGCTCCATTACATCTTGAACTATGTTCCTAGTACCCAGCAATGAAGATAAGAAGAGCAGGGATCAAGAACTTATGCACGACCTCTGCCCTCCCCCTAAAAACGACCATCCCACCCCTTCTAGTCAGTCAGGAAATGGCTGTCAACTGTTCCAACAGGAAGAGAAGTGTTGTGTCAACCGGAGACCCTCAGGGTCTGGTGTTGGTGATGATGTTCCCTATAGTGCCTGTGGTTCCTTTTGAGTTCCTAAAATAGTTCAGCAATAGGGTGGATGGAGGGTTTGGTCATGAGACACAGAATTAAGTACACGGTGCTCTATGGGACTTCTACTCTCAAGCATTTCCCTGGCTTGAGAACACCCATTCTCTGCTGCAGAGAACAATATTCCCAAGAAAGTTTAAGATTTACTTCCTGGGGGCACCTGGGGGGCTCAGTGGTTAAGCCTCTGCCTTCAGCTCAGGTCATGATCTCAGGGTCCTGGGATAGAGTCCTGCATGGGCTCTCTGCTCAGCAGGGAGTCTGCTTCCCCCCAACCCCCTCAGCCTGCCTCTCTGCCTACATGTGATTTCTCTCTGTCAAATAAATAAAATCTTTAAAAAAAGAGAAAAGATTCACTTCCTGTCTTCCAAGTGTTCAGTATTGGTCTCTAAAAAGGCTTCCGTGTGTTGACTACGTAAAACCATGTTAGCTGACTTCCAGATCACTAGACCCACAAAACCATGATGGAGGGTCTGCAGCATGACCACGATGTAGGCAAGATCAGGAAAATGTATCCACATGGCTATCTTACCCATATTATCAGAGTCTATCTTGGCCAACGCAAGCTGGAAGAAATAGTTCAAGCCTAATACATGTAGAGAATGTATATAAAATCGTTAAGTGGGTATGTGGATACAGAAGCAGTACTCCTAGAAATATTTCTTTTTGCTCTAAATTTATAAGCATAAATGGACTCTGAAAGTTTAGTTTCTTTTCTGCTACCACTGTATATGATCTGATCAGCAAGAAACAGAAATGCATGATCCTTATGGGTTAGATTCCCTCCAATTAGAGATCATGGTCCTCTTAGAAAGTTATATTCAGTTCTGAAACTACGCATCTTGCATGCCCATGTAACTACAAAAAAATCTTTTTAGGCATGCAACCTTCTGTAGAAACAGCTTTCCTTTTTCTTTTTTTTTTTTTTACTCAAAGCCTGGAAGTGTTTAAGTATTTAGGCAGTTTTTTTTTTTTTTTAAAGAACTTGATAACCTGATAAAATTTTTAAAGTCTAGTATGAAAAGAACATTTCCCCTAATAGGGTATACCGAATTCCTCCTCCATTCTTAAGAAAAGCTGGCTTTCTTCTAAGCAACAGCTTTTGCTGAACACAGTGAGTACTCCGTCTCCCCATCTCCAGTGACCTGCTTGGCACCAAAACCTGTTTTCTACCTACAAAATCCCTAAAACTAGAAAGCATCCTCAGACACTCATGGGAGAGGCGGACTAAGCCCTTTAAATACACCATTTCCATTTTACTTTAAATGTACCGAATAATGGAGTTTCTATGCAGTAAGACAACTTCTTCCTGACAGTGTGGATTCTGACTTCCCGTTACACATTCCATTACTTTACTTGTGGTGATCTAAACTGCTTTTGACATTCTTTGATGCCTCCACCCTTTACATGCCTGTAGGCTTATCTGTGTTTTAAGTTAACTGTTGCCCATTGTTTGCCACAGTCCCATTGAACTCTCAAAATCTTTACCCAGACAGCACTGTTTTTGCTTCCCTTATCTTGAATTCAAATGCACACAAAAGTCACCCTTTCAGGATGGCCCATTTGTAAAAGCTCCCTCTTAGGAGTACCTTTAAGCTGTGATACTGAAGTGGGTCCCATAAAATAATATTTAAAACATTCTAAATATATTTCTGCATAGATTTTTTTCTAAATAAGCAGCAGCAGCAGCAGCAAAAAGAAAATCTGGATTCTAACCAACATTAACAAGTGTGAGTTTGTGATTTAGCATTAATTTTGTTTGAAATCGCTCCTTCCTCTACATAGAAACAAAACCTCAAGCCACGTAGAACCACAGCCTCTTCCACCTCCTGGGGTCGCCCCAACTACTTCTGCCTACAGCAGAAAGACTCAAGACGCCTTCCCATTCTCAAACCAACAACAGAAACAGACTCCAGCTTCTAGCTACACGGATCAGAGACTCCGCTCCATCGATCCATTTCCATATGGCTTTAATCTAAATCATAAGTAGTTCTTTCCCCATATTTCACTTTACTTCTTACTTATTTCCACTATCCTTCGCTTTTCTCCATCCCAACCCTCACATTCCTCACCATTAGCGGCTCATTGCTTCCCCACCACCATCCCTGTCCGCATCTGCTAGCCTTACAAACTCAACTGGCCTTTTGCCTGATCATTAGGGTCACCATCTAGTAGCTTGAAAAGCTTCCCGGGGACCGTACAAATGCTCACAAAAAGGGATCCCTTTCTGCAGCTCTGACTTCTTCAAGTTGTTCACAGAAACAGAGTGCAAGGAAAAGCGGGACTTGCCGAACATGACGTAGACAAGAGGGGAAGTAGCGGAGAAAAAGGCGTGTGATTTTTCTTTTACTCCAGCGAGTCGTTCCTCTTCGATGAACCCTTAGTCGGCTTGCTGTTCAAGATTCCCATACCCCGTCATATCTAAAACTTCCTAATCTTTTGCCCTGAAAATGCTGCACGCATTCCAGTCTTCATGCCTTGGCATGACCCGCACCTGCTCTCAGGAATGCCCTCTCCCTCTGCCTGCTTAGTGACATCCGACCCACATGTCCTGTCTCAGCTCCAGCCCACCCCTTGGACAGCAGAACCCTCATCCACACCCCTGTCTCCTTGAGGGCATAGGGAATTCTCTGACTCTATTCACTTCGCACTTTTCCTGTTCTGCCTCGTAGAGTAGAACATATATAGAAAAAGTTCTAACGTGTTCTGGGAAAACAGCAAACAAGTACAGATCTAGGGCTAAACATTTCATATCCTCAAAAGAACTCTGTCACAGGGCATCAGTATCTATATTTTAGAGAAAAGGAAAGGAAACCTCAGGAAATCTAAGTGACGAGCCCAGGACCATACCAGCCTCTGAAACCCATGACTGTTTCATTTTGCTAATTGCCTCTACTGCTGTAGTGAAAGTAAATGCTTTAAAACCAGCCTACGTCTCGTCTGTGAGCACTTAAGGAATATTCAAAGAAGCTTACCATCAAAAGAGATCGCATTTCCCCAGTATACCACTATAGAGGAGGAGAGCCAAGAGTCAGAAGAAAGCAAGTGCGGGATTAAAATTTCTGCAGATAATCCACCAAGTGAATGATCCACGGGCATGATAATCCAGTGTTGGCTACATAGCCAGTTCCCAGAGGTCTCCTGCTGCATTTCACCATGTCCGAGCACAAACACCAGCATTTACTTCCACAGCCATTTCTGCTCATCCAGTGAACTTTGCTGGGCCTGGAATTAATCCTCGGTGGATGTTAGAAATATTATGACAACAGCTGGCACTGTCATTTGCGGTGTCCAAAATGGAACGTCCATTTTTTTTTTTATTCCCCAAGGGAGATTTATGGGTTTCTTTTCAAGTACCAGGCTTACTTCAAAATTAAAATATTCACTTTCCCCTCAACAGCTGGATTCTTCTGAGTATTTAAAACAAAGAAACATGGCTTTCTGACAACATGCTGGCCCCTGCATTATATAGGCTGGGATATATATATATATATATTCATGTTTTACACCCAGAGAAACGTGTTTCTGATTGTGATTTTGGAATCTGTGCAAGAAAAAGGTATGATACAGTGGACACCACCATGGTGCTTTTCAGAGGGATGGAGAGTAGTTTATATGAAAAAAAGAAAGAAAAAGAGAAGAAAAATGACTCAGTTTTCTGTTTGTTTTTCTTTCTGAAAATCAGCATGGGAACTTTGGTGGAGAAAGACCAGGCAGGGTATCGGGGGCCAGGCTGAGGCTGAAACACTGTTCACTGGGGCAGCGACCTCTGTGGAACATGGGTCTCCTGACCACATCTTTTATTTTGCATCCACAGCCTGGGCACAGCAAAGCGGCATGTGCTAATGCAGGCCATCCCAGCTGTCACAACTGCAAATACAATCAAGTGAACTTGAAAACAGACCCCTGCCAAGCTCATTCAGGTTTCTAGGCCCGGGTTATAATCCGTTTCTGCAATTCTGAAATAGACTGAGATCCTTCCACACCCTGGTACACACTATTCATAATGTCATTCATGTGGTGATCTCATTACAGGGATTAAATGTGGTGCTCGCTTCGGCAGCACATATACTGAGATTAAATGTGGTCTTAGGCAGCGCACAACCTAATCTTTCTGGAAGAAATAAGGTAGAAGCCACGGGAGATCATATAAACCATTTCAGGGCTTTAATAAGCAAGTATTGGATCTCTGGGAACATTTCAATAATCAGAACTTAGCCACACCATTCCACAAGCTCAGAAGTTCATTCCATGTTTCTCCTTCCAAGTTCTACTGGTCAGCTGCAAGTACTTGCCCAATTTCTGTACTTTTCCATGTGGGAGTATCTCTTACCAAAATGTCCTTGCTATATTTTTCTTTAGAATCTACTGTGACTGTTAGGTTTTTTTCTTTTCTTCCCTTCTTTAAAGAGAGAGAGAGAAAAAGGAGGGTGTTTAAATGAGATTTAGAGTTCAAAACTAAATAGAAGGGCATTCTGTCTAGCTGGGCATAACCAATGCTGGTTCTCACATGTTTATTTTATGGCTTTGTCCTACTTTAAAAGTCTTATTTAAAAGATGAATGGCCATGACTTCAGAATTTGGAGAGAAAAGCAAAATGCCTAAGCTCAGACAGCCAAATAAAACTCCAGTGATAATTCCTATCAATGTACAATGATCTCCAAAGCAACTCACTGCACAACAGAACAAATGAAAGAAGGCCACATGATGAGCCTTATCCATGCTTCTGTATGATAACTCAGATGATTCTGTAGTTGCTGCTGCATGGCTAAAAATATGCTGCTCAATAAAACAGCAATCAAGGCATAAAACAAGGGTGTGTGTTTAAGGGGTGCCTGATCTACAGACTTAGAAATTATGTAGTGCAAGACATTATGGTCACTCATAATTTATATTTCTAATAGAAAAAAAATAAATTCTTTATTTTAATCCCATATTCTACTTCTTTTTTTTTTTTTTTAAGATTTTATTTATTTATTTGTCAGTGAGAGAGAGCACAAGCAGGCAGAGTGGCAGGGAAAGGCAGAGAAAGAAGCAGGCTCCCCACTGAGCAAGGAGCCCGATGTGGGATTCGATCCCAGGACCCTGGGATTATGACCTGAGCCAAAGGCAGCGGCTTCGCCTGCTGAACCACCCAGGCACCCCCATACTCTACTTCTGTTTTCACCTAGCTAATTATCATCTTACATGATAATAATTAGTACCAAGAAAGTGAAAGAGTCCATGATTAGGCTTGAAGCTGTTTTTTGTTTGTTTTGTTTTTGTTTTTTTAAGATAGGTAAAAGGCTGTAAAAATGAAAAGAGGTCCCCACAAATGAGCTGGGAGAACACTAGGAAGGCACAGGATAGGAGCAAAAAAGAACAGCAAGGAAAGAGGAAGATGGAGAAGACAGAGCAGGTGGGAGGGAAAGAGGAGGGATAGGAAGTGAGGGGCAGAAAGGACAGACGTGAGGAGCGGAAGGAGCAGGCGCTCGGGAGGCCCCACTCGCGTGCACGGGGAGGGGCATGGGGCAGTGCAGCAGGTGCAGTCTGGTGTTGGGCAGAAGCAAGCTCTACCACGGGGTAAATGGATGAACTTGGGCAAGTCTCTTCACCTTGGGGATAACAACGTAATCCCCTTTACAGGTTCCTGGGAGAGGATTAATTGAAATAAGCCACGCAAATGTTTGGTACAGGGTAAACACTGCCTCAATGTTAGCTGTAGCCGCTCCGGGTCAGGTATGTAGTATGTGCTTGGCTCCACGGAGAGGCCCTCAACAGGCAGCTCACCATGACTCTCCAGCAGAAAATCGTATTAGGAAGAGAAAACGTGTGGGCAAAAGAATCTCTATTATGTAAAAAGAGAAACAGTGGATGGGTCTTCAATACGAACACACACACGGAAAAATTCAGAACATTCACACACTGAAACTCTGCCAAGTGAAAAGAACCGAGAAGTTAAAATAGCGGGCAGGTGGGATGTGACGTGGGGCTTGCATCAGAGTCAGCAAAAAGGGAGGCAACAGTTGTGCATGTAGTAGTTAAAAGGGTGGGCGGGCCTTAGAACTGCAGAGACCTGGCTCCAGCGAAGCCGTTCACTTAGCAGGTGACTCGGAGCATGGTACTTGTTTCCTGGACCTCTGTTTATGCATCTATAAAAGGAAACTATAAATCCCTACCTTATGCGATTGTTATGTGGATTCAGTGAGGAAATACGTAGATTTAGTTCAGTGTTTATATGCTAAACATGATGTCATTCTTATTTCATTAGAGTTCAGTACTATAGTTAGAGTTCATCACAGATTTAGAGGATTCTTGATAATGAGAAAACTAAATACAACCGGCTCACTAGGCTTAAAGAAAAGAAGCCAGGAGCCAGAATGCAGGGCATGGGGAGTAGGCGGGGTACATCCGCCGTGGTGGGGGGTGGCGGGCAGCAGTGTAAGCACCTTAAGGGTGGTATCAAGGAAAGCAAGTAGTTGTTCTCACTTTCTGAGATGGCTAAGATCAGCCTGAAAGAGTTTTAAGTTAAATGTTGGCAGAAACGTTTCACAATACGTAAACGTTCAGAGCCAAGACAGTAATCGTCCACAGATTAAGCTTCCTTTGGAGGGTTTTTAAAATATATAGGCAGTTATCTTTCCTAGGATTTTAAGTACTATTCTGCCTGCAGGGTGAAGGAATAAATAACCCTCTCGGTAGGGTCTTCTCCTCTAGGAGACGAATCACAGTAGAAATGTACTTTTAGTAGGTGTCATGGAAGAAAAAGGAACAAATACAGCCCAAGATTGTGAGAAACCACATCTGACAATCTGGTATTACGGCAGGTCACTTGTGTTTGATTTGTAGCCACTCGGCAATCTGTCCACAATGGCCTGTTTTACTGATATTGTATTTTGTGATCTCTATTTGTTCTAATCCTACTGATGAACAGTATTGTAGTATAATCTTTATTCAGTAAATTTGGAAACTAGGCACAAGGAAGTTAAATCAGTGTCCAAAACAACCATGGAAGATAGTGCTTTTGTTCAGCTTAAATCTACCTGTCAAAGCTTCATTTAAAAATAGCAGTGAATTGCCAATGAGTTATTAGACAAAGAAAAAAAATGTTTCCCATACAAAATACTGATGCTCTAAAAATATATTCAGGATTATATTCTATCTGATAAAAGTGCTCTACCTAGGAGAGAACCCTTCCATAGCTCTTAGAATCTGAAACCACTTTGGCCCATTAATGGGAAGAGGGTTCAATCATCAGAGTTGGCTAAGACTCACCATGAAAAATGATGGTCTAACCCTATGAAATTTCCTGAAGAAGATCAATGTCACAATAGTAATAGCATATGACAAGGAGAAAAAAATGAACACTGAAATATGGAGCTTATTAAGGATATCATTATGTAGAAGACTGTTACCTGAGAATTCGTTAAGTGATGATTTGGAACCCATCTTATAAATTAAAAATTTTAAAAAGTATTAAATAACAAGAACCGGAAATTTTTATAAACCATGCAGAGAAAGAGGAGGGAAATCCTGAACAATTTCACAGCATTAAATATTTATTGAAATAGCACCATCTGAATTCAAACAAATGAGACTTTTGAAGGATAAAGTTAGAGGTTTGTATTCTTTTACTCATGATTACCACTCATTCATTTGATTGGCACTGATTAAACTCAGAGCCCTGTATCAAAATGTTATGTTATTAAGGGTTCAAAAGTAATAAAAGATATGGTCTTAATTTCACAGAATATATATATATATATATACCTCAGATAGGAGACAATGTTTCATTTAGTTTCTGCTAGATAATTTAAAATCTAGAGTTATATGTAAATAAAGATAAAGTTGCATGTGCTTTAGGAATATAACCCGATTTTAGAAAATGAATAAAGCAAATAAGTTTCTATTTCTTTTCTATATCTTGCCCACATGTTTTATCTAATTCCTATGTATTCTAAATAATACCAGTACTGAATTAGAAAAAGAGCTAACAGTAAGAACACAGGTAGGAATGAGCTGTATAAATACCACTGGGTAAGATTATGATTCATTATAAGTAATCAAGATGAACAAAGTGAGATGAATACAAATGAAAAGTGTAAGTGACCATCAAAGGAACAGACAAAGCACCCTTATACAGCAAAGTTCTTAAGTAAGGAGAATAATCATTAGAATGCAAAGTTTGTTGTGAAATGTTTCAAAGTACACTTGTCCTCTCTTCTCCCACCTCCAACTGCTTAACGCAAAGCTGCAATGCCCCAGAGAGGAACACACTCGGGTCAGTGAACCAAGATTGCTAGTCACATACCTAGAGGAATCATCCTTACTAGAATATAGGAATGTACAAGTTAATGCTTTGGTGATGTGTCATCAGTGTCTTCCATCCACCTCCATAAAAATAAGCATGGCTTAAATTCTGCTGTCTTCAAGCTAATTCCCAAATTATAGTAGCTCAGTTTCTTTCTTTTCTTTTTTTTTTTTTTTTTTGAGACTTTATTTATTTGTCAGAGAGAGGGCGTGCACAAACAGGGGGAGCAGCAGGCAGAAGAGGCAAAGAGGCTGATATGGGATTTGATCCCAGGACCCTGGGGTCATGACCTGAGCTAAAGGCAGACCCTTAACCAACTGAGCCACCCAGGTGTCCCAAGCAGCTCAGTTTCTAACCAACTAAATTGAATCTGAAATTGTCCTGTATTCTTTTTTTTTTTTTTTTTTTTTTTTAATACTTGAGAGAAACCATGAGCAGAAGCAGGAGGGGCAGAGCTAGAGGCAGAGATAATCTCAAGCAGACTCCACACCGAGCACAGAGCCCAAGGTGGGGCTTGATCTCACAGCCCTGAGATCAGAACCGGAGTCGAAACCACAAGTTGGATGCTTAGCTGACTGCACCACCTAGATGCCCCCGAAACTCTCCTGTACTCTTACAGCAATAATTTTGTTTATAACCATTAAGCATACGAATATATCTTAAATACTACCCTGCGAGAGGAAATTTAAACAGTTGTGTTAGTAAAGAAGTAAAGGCCATAGAATGAGTGATATGAAAGATACACAGACAGATGGGCTACAAGTCCCGAAACAGACAAAGGGAGCTGGGATAAATGCTGTTGGTAAGAAGGATAAATGCTGTGGGAAGGGAATGATGCTTCTCTGAATTCTCACTCCCCAAAAGAGAGGAAGTTAATGATCCAGAGAGGTTTTGTGTGAGACAGGATGCCCCATCACATACCATGGCCTACCTAAATCACTGTTTTGTTTTGTTTTAAAGTTTTATTTATTGGGGCACGTGGGTGGCTCAGTCAGTTAAGCATCTGCCTCCAGCTCAAGTCATGACCCCGGGGTCCTGGGATCGAGCGCCGCATTGGGCTTCCTGCTTGTGGGGAAGTCTGCTTTTCCCTCTCCCTCTGCCTGCTGCTCTGCCTGTTGCTCTGCCTACTGTTGCTCTCTCTCTCTCTCTCTCTCTGTGTCAAATAAATAAATAAAAATCTTTTTTAAAAAAACGTTTTATTTATTTAAGTAATCTCCACACCCAACATGGAGCTCGAACTCACGATCCTGAGATCAAGAGTCACAGGCTCTTCTGACTCAGCCAGCCAGGCGCCCCCTAAATCAGTGATTCTTCAAGTGTGGTCCTCAGGCAAGCTCCACGGCATCTGTGAGCGTGTGAGAAAACAAATCCATGAGCCCCACCCTTGACCTACTGAATCAGAGTCCCTGAGGATAAGGCCCAGGAAACTGTTCCAACAAGCCTGCCGTGCGGTTTTCTCCATATTAAGGTTGGAGAACCACTGACCTAAATCATCGCAGGGAGAGCAGGTCATCAGCTGAGAACCAGAGGGTGGGCTCAGGACCTCAGGGAGGAGACTCACAACAGCATTGAGGAGGAATGCAGGAGAAGAGAGGGGAGGAATTAATAAAAGGCCAGCTGGCTTGCACCAGGAAGCTACTTAGCATATCCTCATGAATTTATAAATCTTGTGAGAGGGCTTCTGCGTCTGTCTTCTCTGCATAGTAATAATGAGTCTATGTAAAACTGAATTCCGATTATCAAATAACTATGATTCTGGAAAGACAGCTTGTTTATGACTTAGGAATTGCTATATATGGCACATATATATAATATACACATGGGTGAGGGTGTGTGTGTGTGTACACACACATTTGTGTGTGTGTACACACACAAAAAATGAATCAAATTAAACAAAAAAGAAGAATGTCTCCAGAAGACAAGAAGAGAAAATACATTGGAACAACAGATCAGAATGAAGCCCATTAACTCTTCTTTGTGACCCTGGGAAAATTATTAAACTTCTTTATGGCTCATTTTCTCATCTGTAAAGCTGAATCTAGCATTTCTTATTCAAACAAAGTGGGGGCGGGGATAGTCCATTAATAACCACAGCACAAAGCATTATGAGAAAGGCGTTGATGGGGGTCTTCATTGATAGTTACAGAATTTCTTAGAGAACAGTGAGGAATTACTCAATAAAATTAATAAGTGAAATTAATTCTAACTAAGGAAAACAAGGAAGCCTTCACATCAGAGACTGTGAAGCTAGACCAGGAAGAACACGAGAAAGGTAACAGATGAAGACAATAAAGGCAGAGAGTAAGTGCAGGGCACGCACAGGGAACAGAAATAGCCCAGTGCGGATTTGTAGACATGAGGCTGTGCTGAGGAGGGAGAAGGTCTCTTCTAGCTTTCCAACTCATTTTTCAAAGATTTTTTTCAGCAGCCTGAAAATAATGGGCACATATGATAGTGTACTTTTATCAACCACTTTTTTCATTTTTGAACAGTTCATAAATACTGAATTTTGGGTAAAAGCTTCTCCATAATTCTCCCTGGCTGGCTTTAAAGTAAAAGAATCAGGGCTGTAGATTGTCACAGGAGTGTCCAACCCTTCCATTTTCTATCCCCGTGGCATGGGGATCACAGGTATTCCCGGGGCCACTTGGCAGAAGGACTGCTCACCTTTTTGCAAAATCTCGCAGCTCCAGAGGCCAGAGTTTAAACTGATTCCACCATAGGAAAGGAAGAACACACTGCAATGAACTTTTGACTATCCTTTTATAAGCAGACCAATTTTTAATTCTCGTAGTAGAATTTGTATATTGACTCTCTGGCAAAGAGCCCTTGCTAAGCACCCTTTTCTTGTCTTGGGTCAAGTCTCAGGAGACCTGAGTGAGCAGAAAGCAGTTGTCCTCTTGAATTTGAAAGCAGTTCCGAGCTCTCCCCAGGATTGCTCAGTTACACTTAAGACAAAAGAATCACAGGCTCTGAATTTCCGGAAGAGAACACACACAAGAAAAGTATCTCTTGCAGGGTGATCGGATTTCACAATTCCAGGACAGAGCAGCAGGCCAATCAATCACAATACCATACCTCCTCTTCTAGAAAACGTTTCTGATCAGTCCCTTTTCACAACTCCGGAAAACCTTCCAGCTGCCAGACTGCAAGGGCATCCTAACGGTGGACACCTATCCATGGCTCTACTTCAGGAAAGAACGAATCGCTATTTTCAGTTAATGAATTGCACACCAGGCAGATGAGCCTTGAAAGTTTAGTCCAGTGAACAGCATTTCACTAAGTTCAAGGTTTCCGTGGAATGAGTCACACGCTGGTCTATAAAGAGCACTTCTCTGGCCTTTTTAAGTCTGCCCACGGTCCGGAAGCTCCCAAGGGAAACACCCGCCCCAGAGCACCGTGACCGGTCGGCAGGCTGACCGGAAGATACCATGAAGCACCTACTTTGTGCTCAGCAGAGACAACGTTGGTTGGTTCTAAACACATACCAAAAAATCGGAGTCATATCCTATCCCTGAAATAGAGCCCAGAATGTTACAACTGTTGGTTTTTAATCCTTTCTCTGACCACACTCTGCCAGAATGACAGTGAATTTTGAGAGTTCAGATCAGGGCGAACTGGTCAGACTCCTCTTCCCCTTGCTTTATGTTAATGATAATGGTTTGAACATGGGCCAGGCCTTCCCTTTGTAAGTTCTTCTCAGCTCTTGCTACAATACTTGGCCTCATTAAATGGGCATCCGTTCCAGACCTGGTCCCCTCCCTGAACACATTAACTAGATATTCAGGAAATAGCGGATATCATGAATGATTATTGCTTTCCTCAATCATCCTTATCATCATCTATACAAGATTCGGGATATGGTGAAGAAACAGGTTTGTCTTTTGTTTCTCCACGTCCAAATAAAATGAACCTTTGAGAGCTCACAGAATTGTAAACCGATGAACGGGGCTGAAGGGAACTTTTATTCATTTAGCACAGGCTCCTTGGGCAGAGTTCTCATTTGCAAGTGGTGCTGACAATTTAAAAGAGAGTAAGTGTGAATGCCAGCAAGAACCACAAGTGTGTGTGCGCAGAGGTGGGGTGGACGGCAGAAAAGACAGACCATGGCCTCCCGGGACTTCCCCGACAGCCCATCAGAGACAGTTACCCTCTGAAGCACAGTAAATCGTTGGAACCTCAGAAGCCTCCAATTTCTGTTGAATTTCTGTTGGCCATTATTTCTCCCTCAGAAGGGAAGTTTGAGAAGAGGCTTTACAAGTATATAAAATGGTGGGGGGCAAGGGGGGAGGAGGATACAGTTTTCAAACAATTTTTCTCTTTAGTCAGCAGTTGTCTCACCATTATTTTCACAATTAACTCAGTTTGCATTATTTTTAAAAATTCACGACTTTAAAAATTATTTAATCGGATGTATTTTTCTCAACTAATATGTGAAATTGTTTCATGTCAAGGGTGTTTCTGTTCAAGACAGACCCCAAAGACAAGGACAAAAGGCTCTGTCTCCCCACTGTCAAATATCGGTAGCAACACAGATTCCTATTTACTCTCCCTCATGGCATCTCGCCATTTTTATTTCTGACTCTGATATTTTGGCTCTGATTCACAGGCAATTTCCAACTGTTAGCCACTCCATCCCTATCCCAGGGGAGGATCCATGTTTAAAACACCTGAAACTTCCTCCCTTTCTCTCAGCCTGCCTCTCTGCCTACTTGTGATCTGTCAAATAAGTAAATAAAATCTTTAAAAATAAAAAAAATTAAAAATTTTTTAAAAAGTTTAAAAAACGGGGGGGGGCGCCTGGGTGGTCAGTGGATTAAGCCTCTGCATTCAGCTCGGGTTGTGATCTCAGGGTCCTGGTATCAAGCCTCCCATGACCCCCATCGGGCTCTCTGCTCAGCAGGGAGCCTGCTTCCTCCCTCTCTCTCTGCTTGCCTCTCTGCCTGCTTGTGATCTCTGTCTGTCAAATAAGTAAATAAAATCTTTAGAAATAAAAAAATAAAAATAAAAAAAAATTTTTTAAAGTTTTAAAACACCTGAAACTTATGCAATGCAAAGGATCTTTTTTAAGGGGAAAAGAAAATTAAATAATGAATATAAAATACCCATGATCACTTGAAGGCCACCCAGGAGAATGAGAAGCACAAAGGACGGAAGTTGAATTCGAAAGTGACATCAATTTTAACAATTACAATTGAAATACAGTGTGTTTTACATTTTACAAAAACAAGCACCATGACAATACATTTCTAAACTCTTCCCAGGACTCTGCAAGGGGCTTGTGCAAATGAGCAGCCTAAGGCTTTAGCTTCTAAAGTTTCACAAGAACCTGCCTCAATCTTCCGTTCTAATCTCCATCTCCACCCTAATGCAAAGTGGGGAGTTCTAGCCCAAGAATAATCCTAACCCCCTTTATTGGTTTCCCTGAACCCACAGAAAGACTAAGCTCTGGAAAGAGAAATAGTTCACATTAGTGCTTCATTTTTTCTAAGGTAAATACCCAGAAGTGGAATTACTGGTTCATAGGGTACTTCCATTTTTAGTTCTCTACGATCCCTCCATACTGTTTGCCACAGTGACGGCACCAATTTACTTCCCCACCTATAGTGCACATGTTTCCTTTTTCCACATCTTCACCAACACTTTTTATTTCTCGTCTTTTTGATGCTAGTCTTTCTGACTGGTCCCTTGATAGATGCATAGGTAAAGATGTGAGGTGTATATACACAATGGAATATTACTCAGCCATAAAAAAGACTGTGATCTGGCCATCTGTGAAACAGGGATATCCACAGAGGTTATTATACTAAGTGACATAAGTCAGGCAGAGAAAGACAAATACCATATGATTTCCTTTATATGTGGAAATCAAAAAACAAAGAGCCAGACACCTAAATATAGAGAACAAGCTTTTGGTTTCAAGGGGCAGGGCGGGGAGGGGAGGAGTTGAGGGGTGGAAGGCTAGGCAAAACGGGTGAAGGGGATTAAGAGGTTCACCCTTCCAGTTAAAAATAAGTCACAGGGATAGGGGGGCGCCTGGGTGGCTCACTGGGTTAAGCCACTGCCTTCGGCTCGGGTCGTGATCTCAGGGCCCTGGGATCGAGTCCCGCATTGGGCTCTCTGCTCAGCAGGGAGCCTGCTTCCCTCTCTCTCTCTCTGCCTGCCTCTCCATCTACTTGTGATCTCTCTCTATCAAATAAATAAATAAAATATTTAAAAAAAATAAGTCACAGGGATAAAAACTACAGCATAGGAAATAAAGTCAATAACCTTATAAGTTTGTGTGGTGACAGATGGTAACTAAACTTATCACAGTGAGCCTACAGGAACATATATAATTGTCAAATCACTGTTGTACACCTGAGACAAATATATGTGAACTATGTTTCAACTAAAATAACTTTTAATTTAAAACAGTTCAAGAATTAAAAGTGAAAACAGAAAAAATATTGTAGAAAATTAAAATACCATTCCTCAATAGCCTGGTTTCTCCTCCTCAACATGCTACCCACGCCTCTTCCATCACTTTGTCCAAGCAGCCTGTGCTCATACGAAGCACATTAGCATAATGTTCCTCTTCATGGAATATTATATTTAGTGATCAAAATTTAGTTCTCAATTCTCAAATTCCCCCCTTCCCTCTCCCCACCCCCAACACACTTTTTTTTTTTTTTTTTTTTAAAGTTTGAACAGGATCTTCCATTGTGGTTCCTGGCTCAGGTCAGAGAGAGATGGTTTATTCAAAAATAATTTGCCAAAGACTTCTGCAGGCTTCTGGGGCTGTTTGTGAAGACTCTCACAGAAGAGGTTTTATCAAAGTCCAGTGTGGACTGTGTTCCAGCAAGTGACTGGCTCCCCAGGTGGTGGCTCAAGGTCATGGCCATCCAGAAGAAGGCTTTTCCACAGTTAGAAGACGGGCCTCTCTGAAGCACATTGGCAGACAGACCCACTGTAACAGACCATTCTAATTCATTTACCAGCTTTCCTGAGCTTTGCCAGAGAATAAGGCCTCATCTTCAGAAGGCACACTGTATGATTCACCTAATTAGGTTCTGGTTATGACCTACTATGTATCCAACACAGACCCAGAAAACAAATTCTTTCTAGCCACAGAGAAATATTATTTCTGAGCCATTCATACCTCTCCTCCTTAAAGCAGTTTCATTCTTAACCTCGGCTGCTTATGTGGCAAAAATCTCATGCTGATGGTCACACAGTAATTCACCCCATCTTTAATCATAGTTGACTTTTTTTTTCCAGTTCTGTTATTAACTGTTTTTGTGGAAGTATAATTAACATACAGTATTACATCAGTTTCGGGTACACAGTATAATGACGCAACCATTCTACACATTGTTCAGGGCTCATCAAGAGGACTCTTCACCCATCCCCCACCCACCTCCCCTCTGGCAACCACCAGTTTGTTCTCCGCACTTAAGAATCCGCTTTTGTTTGTTTATCCTTTTTTCTTTTTCTTTTTCTTTTTTTTGTCCACTTTTTTCTTAAACTCCACATATGAGTGAAATCATATAGTCTTTCATACTTGTCTTTCTCTTGTCTGACTCATTTTCCTAAGCATCCTGGTCCAGGTCTGTCACTACCCAAAGGAATCTACACATTTAAATGCAATCCCTGTCAGAATACCAATGTTTTTCACAGATAATACTAAAATTTGTATGGAACCACAAAGGAACCCAAAGAGTCAAAGCAATCTTGAAAAAGAATAAAACTGGAAGTATCACAATCCCATATTTCAAGACATACTATAAAGCTGTGGTAATCAAAACAGTATGATCCTGGCAAAAAAACAGACACATATATCAACAGAACAGAACAAACAACCCAGAAATACACCCACATTTATACAGTCAATTAATCTACAACAAAGGAGGCAAAATACACAACAGGGAAGACAATCTTTTCAACAGATGGTGCTGGGAAAACTTGACAACTACACGGAAAAGAATGAAACTGGACCATTTGCTCACACCATACACAAAGTCAACTCAAAAGGGACTGAAGATCTAAGTGTGAGGCCTGAAACCATAAAACTCTCACAAGAAAATCTAGGCAGCAATTTCTTTGAAATCAGCCATAAAAACATTTTTCTAGATAGGTCTCCTCAGGCAAAGGAAACAAAAGCAAAAATAAACTATTGGAACTATGTCCAGGAAAAAAAAAAGCTTTTGCACAGTGAAGGAAACCATCACTAAAATGCATACTAATGAATGGGAGAAACTGTTTGCAAATGATATATCTGATAAAGGGTTAATATCTCAAATACATAAAACACTTATACAACTTAACACCAAAAACAAACAAATAATCCAATTAAAAAATGGGCAGAGGACCTGAACAGACATTTATCAAAGAAGACACCTAGCCAGCACACGTAAGAGGATGCTCATCATTACTTCTCATTGGAGAAACGTAAATCAAAACCACAATGACAGATCACTTCACACCTATCAGAATGGCTAGAATCAAAAAGACAAGAAATAATAAGTGTTGGTGAGGATGTAAAGAAAAAGGAACTCTCATGCTGTATTGGTGGGAGAGCAAATTGGTACAACCACTGTAGAACACAGCATGGAGGCTCCTTAAAGAATTAAAAATGGGATTAATATATGATCCAGTAATTCCACTACTGGGCATTTACCCAAAGAAAATGAAAACACTAATTTGAAAAGCAATATGCACCCCTAAGTTTACTGCAGCACTATTTACAGTAGCCAAGACATGGAAGCATCCCAAGTGTCCATCAATAGATGAATGGATAAAGAAGATATATATAGATCTATCTATCTATATATATGTATATAAAATAGCCAGCCATAAAAATGAATGCAAAATTGCCATTTGCAACACTGACTTAACATTAAAGTAACAAGCATAAGGGCAGCATCGGAGGAAATATCTAAGTCATGAAATCACAGAATACGGGAACCATCAAAGTGATCTGGTTGGACCTCCCATCCAGCAGGTAGGAGTCAGGTCCCCAGAGAGGAGGACAAGAACAAAAGCTTGTTCATCTGCCTGCAGCTGAAGAATCCACTCACGCAGTGTCGGAACACAATCCGGATCCTCGCCAATGTGACTGGGGTCATGTTCCAGCACGCAGAGCTCCTCCTCTTACATGGCAGGCAGTTTCCTTAGGGATTGATTCTAATGTTTAGAAATACCTCCTTATAGTTGTTCACTTCTAGGCCATAGTCCCCCAACTACCATGCCTATTCCAGAAGCAGCTAAGAACAACCCTCCTCTTACTCTACCAATGACATCCCTTTTAACTCTTATGAGCAATATACCGAGTTCCACTTAGGCATCTACTCCTCTTTCTACTATTAATCATTTGGCATGGTTTCTTGCCTTTTCACTTTTCTGGCATCTGCTTCTTCTTCTTCTTTTTTTTTCTTCAAATTTTTAAAAAGATTTTATTTATTTATTTGACAGACAGAGATCACAAGCAGGCAGAGCAGCAGACAGAGAGAGAAAGGGGGAAGCAGGCTCCCTGCGGAGCAGAGAGCCTGATGCGGGGGCTCGATCCCAGGAACCTGAGATCATGACCCAAGCTGAAGGCAGAGGCTTAACCCACTGAGCCACCCAGGTGCCCCTGGCATCTGCTTCTAAATGTTCTCTAATTTGTCATGTCCCCCGTGAAACATCTCACCCGGACCTAAAACTATTAACCTAGATGTGGTCTATGCACATTTGTATTAGATATTTCTATTTTTGTGTAATAGAATTTAAACTGTCCACAATCAAATTAACTTTGGGAGTCAATTGTGCCAAACTCTTGGCTATAATTAAGCTCATGACCAAGTATATTTAAAACCAGAATGTTCTCTAAACTAGATTCTCTAAGAGATGATCATGTGCCTCCCAAGATCAGGGGAGCTCCCTCTAGAGGGAGTTAAGCCATCTTACAGTGATCATCTTCCTTGATGTTTAATGGATGGAATCCCATAATAATCTGCCCCACCCCAGTTTTGAGCCCCTGCAGTTTGTCAACCTAAGGTCAACAAACTCATCTTCAAATTTTGCCAAATGTCTACATGCTTCCATGCTATATAAAAGTTGTCTTGAAATTAAAGACTACAGACTCGTCAGTGGAATGGTCATCAGCCTTAAAAAAAGGTCATCTACCCTAACCCAGGTTAGGTAAAGCTCTATAAACTTCTTATATTTTTATGACTATCTCCACAACATTGATAGAGTTCCAAGGCCTATAGTGAGCATTAAGTTGTTATTTACTAAACCATTGGATAAATGAATGATGAATTCTGCTCTCACCCCCTCTTTAATAACATTGATTGATTTTCAATGTATTTCCTTCCCTAAATCACTCCTAAAAGTTCTAGTTCTATGCTACGGCACTGAGCAGGGATAATATTCTTGCCTCTGCCATTGACAGATTCTGTTACCTTAGAAATACGTGTAAGCCCCTCGAGATCCTTGTTTCTCCACCTGAACAATAACCCCAACATTCGGTGTATTTAAACAAAGACGGGTAGTACATCCTATGGACCAGGCACAGTTCTAAGCACTTTAAAAATATTAATTCATTTGGGGTGCCTGAGTGGCTCAGTGGGATAAAGCCTCTGCTTTCGGCTCAGGTCATGATCCTGGGATCGAGCCCCAAATCAGGCTCTATATTTGGCAGGGAGCCTGCTTCCTCCTCTCTCTCTGCCTGCCTCTCTACCTACTTGTGATCTCTCTCTGTCAAATAAATAAAATCTTTAAAATAATTAATTAATTAATTAATTAAAGCAATAATTCATTTAATTTTCAGGAAAACCAAACTGAAGGACAGAAAGGTTAACTAGTTTTGCCAGGATCATATCATTAGCAAGGGGTAAAGGTGGGATTTGAATCCAGGCAGTCTGGCTTTTGCATGTGGTCTCTCCACATGTCTAATGGCATAATGTTTGGGTAGTAAGGGAGAACCTGATCTTCCTTGGGTAGTCCAGAAGATCACCGATCACACTGCTTACCTAATAAGTAAATCTCTTGATATATAAAAAGCTGCTTGATTTTTCATTAGTTCCTCAGAGAGTAGCTTCTTCTGGGTCCTATTTTTCAAAGTTACTAACCAATGGAAAAATCACTCAAAATACAGTGCCTTGAACACAGAATGGATGCAAATGCCTTGAACTGATTTGGATTCCCTCCAGTCACCACTGTTGGAAGTATTTACCCAAAATGTTAAGAACCATGAGAGTCAGTTGACCTATAGCCAGAACAACAGCAAATCAAAAAAGTGCTACGCCAGGCACCAGGAATCTGAGGGAAAAGGAAAAACGCATTTCCTCAGAAAAACATCAAGGTACAGACTCTTCCAGAGCTGAGCACAGGAGCACGGGCCCAGCTGAAGGTAGGAACAGAAAGATACTCAGATATCTGCAGGCAGTTTACAGTGGCCTCCAGAGTGACGTAGGGCCTCATGAACAAGCACTTCCCACCTTGTTCCAGGCCTGTCCACATCCACACACTCTTGGTCGGTGAGTTCACTATGGTTCAGGGTTTCCTGGGGGCTCACTCCTCTCAGGGCTCTTATCCCAAAGGGTTCAGGGCAATGGAATTTTAAAAAATAATTAAAGCCACTTCACAAAAGCTATAAACAAACTCTTTAAGAATGTGGACTGATAGGAAGAGAAGGAAAAGTGGGAAGGGAAAGCGGCCACAGAAGCAGTCCTACTGAGGAGCATAGTTTTACTCCGAATTTCAATTCGAACTATTCTTCCAGCTGAAGAAGCAGCAGGCTATACTGCACAGAGCAGAGCCCTGAGGGGGATGTTTCTGTCTCACAGCATACTTCATAGAAGGCAAGATCCTTCCACCCAGGACTAGGGTGTGTGGCAAAATAGTCTCTAAGTACAGAAATTCTCTCTGAAAAAGTTTCCTTCTGAAGGGAGTTTATGGTGACCAGCTCTCATCATCGGAAAGACACTGATGGGCCTCTGAGTGACTGAAAGTCACACTTCAATTGAATGAAGCAGCAGGACAAAGCAATACAACACGTGCATCCAATTAATGTTGGAGATGAAAGGATCCACCAAGGTTCTGGAGGGACTCTTTTGGGAATACAGATACGAATGTGGATTTTTACCTCTGGCTGATCGAAGTATCCTGACATGGTAGACAAAGGGAAGAAAGAGCAGTTAAACCACTGCAAGATAATTCGAAGCAAATTCTGCAATACATATGCATATCCACATTCGTTCACACACACACACACACACACACACACACACACACGGAGCTACATTCCTCTTCACCTCTTTCAGAAGGTGAGACTGTTAGGTTGTTAAGATAGGCTAATTCTTCACATGCTTTTCTAAAAGATAAAATGAATATTTGCCCCCCAATGAGTAAGTGTTCCTGGGAACTTTCCAGAAAGAAAGTCTACAATGTGAAAACCAGTAAACAGAAGATAGAGCAATAGCCCAGATAAAGTTCAAATGTGAGGCCTTGAACACAGCTTGCACTTCTTCTGGTACCAAGGGCTCCATTTCCCCGTTGAGGAGGTGACACACGTATCATGGGAACTGAGCCCAGAAATGCCCTGGGTCTCTGGATCTGCTTTCCTGGCAGGTCTTCCCTGGGTTCTGGGCTGATTGTCCTGGGAATTAGGGGTCTGGGTGAGAAGGTGTGAGACCGCTGGCTAGAGGAGAAGGTCTCATGAGAGTCTAAGACAAGGTGCTTGGACAGGACTTGCAGAGGCTAAGGTGGGCTGTAGCCATGGCAAGGAGAAAGCAGACCTTTCTCCTGCTACCATGAGATGCTCTCTTTCTCCCTTTGTCTCTTCCGGATCTCCTCAGAGACCGGCTGAGGCAGGTAACCGACTGGTCGATGTGGAATATTGGACGTGAATAGATCCAAGCCTCAATTTCCTGATCTTTAACCTGGGGATAACTATACTGTCTCCTCTATCTCAAAAGCTTGCCAGAAAAATCCCAATGTGTATGATCTACCTGCTATAGACTGAATAGTTCATGTTCCCCTCAAATTTATATGCTGTACCTGACACCCAATATAATGGTATTAAGAGTTGAGGCCTCTGGGACGTGATTAGGTCACGCGGGCACAGGCCTCATAGATAACATTAGTGTCCTGAAGAGAGGGCCCACAGAGCCCCCTACTCCTCAGCCACATGGAGACACAACGAATACATGGCTGTCAATGACCCAAGAAGCAGGCTCTTGCCAGAGACTGATTTTGCTGGTGTTTTGTTTGTTTGTTTTTAAGATTTTATTTATTTATGTGGTAGAGAGAGAGAAGAGAGACAGTGAGAGAAGCAACAGAAGCAAGGGAGAGGGAGAAGCAGGCTTCCCGCTGAGCAGGGAGCCCAAGGCGGGCTAGATCCTAGGACCCCGAGATTGTGACCTGAGCCGAAGGCAGAGGCTTAACTAACTGAGCCACCCAGGCACCCCTGCTGGTGTTTTGATCTTGGACTTCCTAGCCTCGAGAACTAGGAGAAATTTCTGTTGTTTACAAGCCACCCAGTCTATGGTATTCTGCTAGAGTAGTCCAAATAGAGTAAGACACTACCCTACTATTGTATTTCCTCTTTTATCTACAGCTTATAGGCCATACAAATATAAGGAATAATTTCCCTCCATTTCTTACTTCCCCATCAGGCTATCATTAGACCTGGACCCACCTTTCCCAATTAAAAAGTGGGGAGATGCTGTTTGTTAGCAGCGAGTAATAAAACAGACAATACCTGCCTTGTCTCAAGCTCTCACATTGCCTCTTTCCCAAGACAAGACAACTTCTTTCAGGAATAAAGTTATTTGGAACCACCATTTAATTTATCATAAACTCATAATAAAATATGACTCCCTTTCAGGGACTTCAAAAAACCAGATTGAAATTTACCTTGCCCGACATTTACAGACATTCTAAAAACAAATTTGTTCTTCAAAATCACCATATTCAATATAAGAAAAACAGCCTCTGTCCAAAGTTACTGTTCTGGCTTTGCCAACCTGACGGCAACCTCCGGGGCCCAGCTGTGCTCTTCTTCCCCTTGACTGAGATGCTCATTACTGACCAGTGTATCCCAGTGCTTTTCGTTGTATCTGATTTAGATGGCAAGGAACTGGGGTCTGTGTCACACTGTACCTATAACGCAAGCACCTTTTGTTTTGTTTTGTTTTTTTTTAAGATTTATTTATTTGTTTTAGGAAGAGGGAGAGAGCGCTAGCGATGGAGGACGCATGAGCAGGAGAGGCGGACGGAGAGAGGATCTTAAGCAGACTCCCCGCTGAGAACAGAGCCCAACTCAGGCCTGGATCTCACCACCCTGAGATCACAGCCTGAGCCAAAACCAAGAGTCGCAGGCTTAACAGACCGGGGCACGCAGGTGTGCCAGTGCAAGTACTTTTAACAGAGTGATCATTCTCTGTGTTCAAAGCCACAGAGTTGGGGTACCTGGGTGGCTCAGTGGGTTAAAGCCTCTGCCTTCGGCTCAGGCCATGATCTCAGGGTCCTGGGTTCGAGCCCCGCATCAGGCTCTCTGCTCAGCAGGGAGCCTGCTTCCCTCTCTCTCTCAGCCCGCCTCTCTGCCTACTTGTGATCTCTGCCTAATGAATAAATAAAATCTTTAAAAAAAAAAGCCACAGAGTTGCTCAGTGGGCAACAGGAAACATTCCGCAAAAGAGAATCTCCTCCCATTTCTTCATTATTTTCCTGCAAATAAATCTATTCCAGCACACCTTTCCAGTCGGTTTAATTCACTCACTAGGTTCACTATAGCCTGGTCACTTCTAATCTGGGAAGAGTCTGATTCTCTTTCGTCATCTGTGATGGTGAAGACAGAAGATGCTCGTAAGGACAGACATTAACAAGTGCCCTGTGTGTATCTGTGCAGACAGTCATGACTGAGAATACGGACTCTGCCAAGGACACCAGGGATCCCCTGGCTCAACCCCCTCTGACCCCCTTTATAACTTAACAGAATGAGAGAACAACCGCTTCCGGGCCTTTTGGCTAAGATCAAGTGTAGAACCGAGACAACATGGCTGAGGCTTCCCTTCCCTTCAGTTTCTTCTTCCAATCCATTGGCCCACATTTGCAGAATGGATTTATGACCTTCCCACCTTTCTTCTGCTTCCCACTTGGCCTCTTTCCCTCTCAACTAGGTCCACGTCTCTCAGGCTGCCACTGATCCATCAGCTACCACCTTCCAGGGACATCATTCACACAATGCGTCAGAGCTTTTCACAAAGGTGTTTTGGAGCACATATCCACACTGCCAATTCCTTAAAAATTCAAAAGTAAAAATAAACTTACAAGGAAGCGCTGCATATCAAGCAAAAGGGCAGTTTCAATCAGAACAAGACGAGAGTAAATCACTTGTTGAATCCAGAACATGAGCTCCCAGTCACCATGACATCCCCCGCACCTGGAGCAGAACTAGCACATCATAGGTGCTCAATAAATACACACTCCATGGCACAGTCAGAAGCAGCCAGAAGACCGTAGAGGCAAAGTGCATTAGAAGCCAGGGGACCTAGGATCAGTACCGGCTCTGACAAAAATAACTTGTGTGGCCAGGAGCAGATTTTTTCCTTGGTAAAAAAAAAATCAATGGATCACCACTAAATTATTTCTAAGATGTTTTCTATTTTAAAAATTCTATGATGATAAAATGTATGAATTGCGGCTAAAGGTTGAAGGGCTCTGAAGAGGTTTGTGGTCGAGCTACCCGCCTCTCGCCTTTATTTTATATTTCCAGAAAGATGATGCACTATCCCATTGGAAAATTTCCAAGAAAATATCTGAATCTCCTATTGTCATCTACTGTAAGATTTTAGTAAGAAAAAAAAAAAATCATTCTCAGATTCATCCTAAAATCCATTTCTATGTTTATATTGCTGTTGATCAATTTAGGACTTAACTATTCAATTATAAAATTCCACAATTCTCATAATCTTGGAATGTAATTTTATTTCCAATGCAAGTATTAAAAGATATGGCCAATAAGGCATAAAAAACATTTTCCCTGAAGTCTTATCATTGACTAAATCATTAAGCTTGTCTACTGTGCTTCTCTGTAAATATACATTTATAGCAGGACTTGATTAGTTTTCTACCAAGAAATACATGTTTATTAAATTATATCTCATGCACCAGGACTCCTTATTTATCTTAGTAATTTTTAATGGAAAAGTAAATGAAACATTATTATATAAATGCTTAGAGAGATGACAGTAATTTTATTCTAAATTAAATAAAGAAAAGGTTAAATAAATATTACAATCTTTCAGGAATTACAGTATAAGCCTTAAAATCATAAATCTCCCACTTACTTTTTTATAACTTATGCTTAAAATATTTATCAGTGTAATACTGAAACGAAGCTCTCATTAATTATTTCCTGGCAATTTCCTGTTTTTTCAAAAGTTTAAGTTAGATGACATGTCAATTCCCATTCAGATCTTAAATATTATATTTTTAAACACATTCTAGCTTTCCATTTTAGTAATATATTTTTATGTCACAGGAAATGCTGACATTTCAACCTTTTATCATAATCTTTGGATTTGAGGGTCTCTTTATATATACATGTGTTCTCAAGCGCACACACACACACACACACACACATTTTGTTGTCAAATATCTAAAACAAAGTACTCAGTCTCATAACCAAAATAAACCAGAGACAAAGGAAGAAGCTTGCTTTCAGTAATAAGGAATGGCAAATATCTAGATAATCTCATTATTTATTTGAAAATACACCTTCTCCCTAATAAAGAAATAATAATTTACACATTATGACAAAGTAGTTAAGCATACATGTGGATTAAGAAAATCATTAAAATCTAAAATCCCCTCTCACCTTACATCTTTTTTGGGTAAAAGGTTAACAAACAAAATCCCAAACAAGTACTATTAAATTTAATTTAGCTTCATTTTTAATAAGAAGTGACTTCATAATTCCCATAGCCCTGCTGAAAAATGAAGCCTATCTCTGACTCAGAGAGTCTGGGCTGAGAAACATTAAAGTAACTCTTCATGGCAGAAACACAGCCATCCCTCGTCACTGACGAGAGAAAACCAATAACTCAAAGAAGCTTTAAGCAGAGTAATTCCCAGTTTCACATTAAGGTCAGTGTCTGTATCTGGGTTGGAAATGCGAACATTAGATCTGACGCTCATTTTTAAGACCCTCCTTCCAAAAACGTGGTTCGGAACAGCTTCATCAGAATTCACTTCTTATGAGCCAGCTTCTGCTCCCTGAGTACCGGGTCTCTGACAGAGGAAAGCACATACTGAATGGATTCGGTATATAAATTCTTAGGTAGGGACCTGGAGGTGGTCTGCCTGAGATGAAACTGAAGAAGGTAACACTCATTTTCTTTCTTTTTTTTTTTTGAATAAATATTTTATTGATTTATTTGAGAGAGAGCATACGTGCATGTGAAAAGAGCACAAGAGAGCATGAGCTGGGGAGGGGGGAGATGGCGGGGGCAGACTTCCCGCCGACACAGAACAGAGCTCGAACCCAGGACCCTGGGATCATGACTTGAGCTGAAGGCAGACGCTTAACCGACTGAGCCACCCAGGCATCCAGTAACGTTTTCTGTGCTTTTCCACACTCCTCAACTAGTTCCCACCAGCCTTTCCTGCTAGTACCCCGCTTGCCTAAGATTAGGGGCTCACATCTCACCTTCCCTGGATAAATCTTCAAGCATTTCCTTTCCTCTTTTCATGTTCCCTTCTATAAGGAGTAAAAGTGCTCTGGTGATGAACCCAGCACGAAGCAAGGTGTTAGAGGTAGAGCTGGAACCAAAGTCCCACACAGCCCCATTCTCACGGAACTGACGGACTACCATGGGAAGATGAACACAAATCAAATAATAATACGGATAAACATACAGCCAGCCAAGGGGGGTGCGGGCACGCCTCCCCCAGGAAAGGACAACTGAGCGGATCGTCATTACGAAAGGGGGGCACAGTGCAGAACAAATAGTCTCATGACCTGAAAGATGACAAGGGTGACCACTGCCAAAAAGGAGGATTGCAACATAAAGCTGGAGAGGCCGTCAAGTGCCAGACCATGTGGCTTTTCAAGAAAGAAAGTAAAGATGTATTCTAACAGCACTGGGGAACAACTAAAGAACTACCAGTCAGGACCTGCCCTTCACTACTGTGGGCTCCTCTTAGAAATCACCTGTGGCACTTGGCTCTCCATATCGGCAAAGAAGGAAAATGCCCCTCCCAGAACGGAAGCATATCCCAGATATGGAACTCAAGGGATCGTCCTTCCGGTCCTCAGCTACGTGACTGAAGGTGGGGTGCTGGGAGGTGGGTTGCTGGGAGGCTACACACCTTAGGACACATTCAGGACCGTGGGAGTACTTTCATGCCTCTCACATGATACTGAATAAGGTCCTGGATGTCACCTGAGGAAAACACACTAGAGCTATAATTTTGCCAACTCGTCTTCATTGATTCCTAATGAAAGACAGCGATTCCTTACTGATGGATACTCAAGTGAGCATTTTTTTCAATTTAGCCTGCATGATGAAACATGTGGTTTCTTTCAGATTCCCTATTAATCCATCAACTATTAACAAACATTCTGTATTGCCTTTGGGTTGATCAATGGTATTTGCAGATTTAACACCCCGCAGGTAAAAATGTTAAGTTTAACATGAAAAAAATTATCGCCATCAGTCACAGAACTCTTCCACAGAAGGTGAATCCTTTGCAAAGAGGAATAAGCATTCCCAAAGAACAAATGTTGGCATGATTAAGATCCATTCCAAACTTACTGACAATAAAACTAACATTAAGTGCCTACTACAGGTCAGCACTATGATAAGGCACGTTACGCGATTTCATTTAAAACTCACAACAGGGGGCACCTGGCTGGCTCAGCAGGTAAAGCAAGCAGAGTCCTGGGTTTGAGCCCCACGTCCAGTACAGAGATCACGTAAACAGTTTTTAAATAAATAAAAACACAAACAAACAAAACTCACAACAAAACCATTTGGCAGGTGAGGAAAAAGTAATGTGTCTATACAGCTAGTAAATGTTGGAGCAAGGATTTGAAATTTTAAGTATTTACTTACCTACATAGTAAATTTAAGCAACCTACTTTGCGATGCATTGGTTTGCTCAGGCCATCAGAACAAAATACCACAGCCTGGAGGACTTAAGCAACAGAAAGTCATTTCTCACAGTTCCGAAGGCTGAAAATCCAAAATCAAGATGCTACCAACTGGGTTCCTGGGGGGGGGGAGCCCTCCTCCTGTCTTGCAGGGGCAGCCTCCCAGCTGTGTGCTCTGGTGTCCTGTCCTCTTCCTGAAGACCACTAGTCCTACTGGATTAGGGCCCCACCCTTATGACCACATTTAACTTTTACCATCCTTTCACAGGCCCCATCTCCAAACACTGCCACGCTGGGGGACAGGGCCTCAACACAAGAATGTGGGGGACACAGATATTCAGCCCACATATAACATGTGGCTAGACCACGGTAAGAGCAGGAGTTGAGCAGAGGCCTCAAACACCCATGATCACTCCACTTCTCAAGCTGTCCCTCTCAAAGCGGGAGGGGGATTAGTTGAAGCTTCAAAGAGCTAGACATCATTAGTGCAGTAGGACAGTAGGATGTATTCATCAAGTCTCCAGCCTTCCACACGATGAAGTAGCTCATTCATCTCACTGTCCGAGCGTCACACTCATTAGTCTTCCATTTCTTCTTTACCTTGATCACAGGCTCTTAAAAAATGAAACTAAACGAAAATTTTCACCATTAAACCGCAAACTCCCCTGTCAAGCATTTCACCCCAGGGAGCAAAGTTTAGTAAAGACCTTTGACTGAAACACAGGGTAGCAACAACTGGCATTTAGCCTTTGAAACTGAAGTATAAACAAGCAGATAATTCATTATGTTGAATGTAGTCAAAAGACTAATTTATTAGTGCCAGAAAACAGGTATTTGGTGGTGTGATTTGCATAGCTTCTCTAGTTTGGCATCATTCTCTTTCAACTTAGACATTACTCAAGAGGTTGGAAGGAAAAACCCTCTTCCTTAAGCAGAAATTCACATTAATGGAGTTTGAACAAATAAGAGTCATAACTTGCATTACTAAGTAGCCCTTAAAAGTTAAGACTGAAACCAACATACAACCTCAAAATACAGACATTAAAAAATTAAAACTCCTAAATTTCCTTTCTGTAGATCTTGAGAGATTAGAGTTCAGAACATTTATCCTTCACTATATTTATAAGAATTAACAAATACTGGGCTTTATGTGCGAAAGAACTTTATGAGAAAGTTGTTTTAAAATATTTATCCTATCTTACAATATGAAAAATAAGTTTCTTGGGCAGCTGAAGTATTTACTGGGGAAGGTTATATTTCCTGGCCTTTTTCAACTTGTTGTCATTGTTGAATTCACTGCAGTAATTACATGTAGTTTTCGGTGTAGTAAGCATGCACACATCCTACCTACCTATGTAAGCTCATATTTATATACACATGTCTGCGGCTGCATATACATACCTACATATGTACACACATACACGGGGACTGGGACCCACAAAGAACATAGATCCCTGTTTTCAGCTTTTTCCTTTTGTAAAGGCTGTTATCTGTACCATAAAATCAAAATCAGTTATGACGAGCACACAAGCACACAGGACCACATGAATGAAAGGTTCAACTCACAATTTAAATTACTTAGTAGATGAGAGACACTGTGCCCACCTTCCCCGTCCACCCCTGGCAAGTCCTTTCCTGACCAGTTAGCATGAGCTGTACAAGGAGAGGCGCATTTCCCGCGTCAACTTACAACAAGGCCAAACGCACACAGAAGCAACCTCTCGGGACAAAGAGTAGACAGGCCTTCAACAGGAGGAAATCATCTCTCATATTATCCAGTTGCCCTGAAAACAGGCTGGCAGGAGGTGCCTCAAGCTGGCATGGAAGGAGACTGCTGTGGGAACCATGCAAGAATGAAATCAACTTTTAGCTGGGGTTTCAGAGACAAAAAAAAAAAGCCCCCAAAACTCATTGTCCAATCAATCCAAATACCTTGAGTGGGATTAAATCTCTAAAACGGAAAAATCCCCATGGATTACTGTCTCTAAGCACAGGTAGGTCCACTTTATATTCTCCATCAAATGAATGCATCAGTAGCTAAGATACAGATGGGTATCTTCTAGACTTGAGCAACGACATTTTCATTCGTTACACACTTGATCCTGGAAACGTCCCTGTGGGCTGAGGTTAGGCAGATATTATAATTCCCGTTTTCCCAACGAGGAAACTGGGGCAGAGAGGCCCAGGGTCATGTGGTTAGTAAGTAATTCGTCTGTGTTACCTGTGCCTTTTTTTTTTTTTTTAAGTTAAAAGTAGGAAATACAGGCAATAAGCTTAAATTGAAGATTTTTTTTAAAAGATTTTATTTATTTATTTGATAGAGGTCACAAGTAAGCAGAGAAGCAGGCCGAGAGAGCAGGGGAAGCAGGCTCCCTGCCGAGCAGAGAGCCTGACACGGGGCTCGATCCCAGGACCCTGGGATCATAACCCGAGCAGAAGGCAGAGGCTTTAACCCACTGAGCTACCTAGGTGCCCCTAAATTGAAGATTTTTGAAGTTACATGGAATTTTGTAATCTACCACATGTGAACAGTATCAACAGATAATAAAAGTATGTCCACTGAAGTGAGAAGAGGAACCAGGGGGGAAAAACATTTAATCTAGAACAATGTGTCTTCTCTTTGTCAAAAACAATACCAACAAACTGCTAAGAGAGGTCTGGTTACACAGGTTAATGATCTCACCCTGGCTTTAAAATACAGGGAATCAAGTAACTGCTTTGAGCCTCAGTATTCCTCATCTGGAAGGCATGATAATAACAGGTATCTTATAGGTTATTTGTAAGGAATAAATCAGCTATTTTGTAGAGCATTTGGAACATTCCTGGCACAACAAGTGCTCATTAAATGTCATTTTTATTACGGTCATCACATGTAATATACCACAAAGTTGATAATGTAAGTTTTTCTTAACAGAACAAGGCACAAAGGATTATCTTCACTTTGGGGAAGAGGTCCTGCACAAATCAAGTGCATATTTTCAAACCCTATTAATTCAAATATACCCCCACTTAAATCTCATGCCAGGCAGCTGCCAATTAACCACACAAATCAGTCCTCTCTCCCACCCAGGTGTTTGCTCTCGGGCAGACACAGCAAGAAAACATAAGGAAGCTGAGGGAGGGCAAGAACCCCAAGAGCCTTCTGCAACCCAGCACAGGAAGAAGGGAGCAAAATCTCCGATAATTGCCTCTTTGCTCCCTAGGGAAAGCCGGTCACATCCCAACTAATGATCCAGCTCCCAAACAGGAAAGAATGAAAAAGAGGGGAGGAGGAAGCTTCATTAAAAATCACCGGAAAATGAATTAATACTCTGCTGCCCGCCCCCGCCCCCGCCCCGGCCCCGAGTCGGGTGTCCTCTACCCAGTAGTACAGAGAGTTCTGCTGTTAACAAGATGCATCTCCCCCTCCACTGGACCCTGGGACTTTTCCATCTTCAAACATGAAGTTCTCTTTGATTTTATACCACTAGTTTATACATAAAGGTGTCATTTGTTTGCTATCAGTTTTCTGGCTTTGGAAACAAGCAATTCAAATAATTTGAGACTTTAAGACAATCTAGTTCCGTTTCACAAACGGAAATGTTTTCAAGAGCTAGGAAGGTAACACAAACGGATGAAGTCGGCCCGGTGGAAACTAGTTTACTTTGTTGAAATTTTTGCCAATCAAAAATATAAACTTAATTATTGCCCAATCTTGCCTTTTTTTTTTTTTTTTTTTAAAGAGAAACTGGACATGTTGAAATGTTAGCAACAAATTTAAAAAAATAGTTAAGCTCTGTGCGCATGTTCAGAGAAAACTAACTTACAGATTTCCAGTTGGGACCTCCAACCCAGTCCAGCTTCAAACAACAAAAAATAGAAACACTGGGAGCTTTAAAAATATGCATGCCAGCCTCCTTCTCCAAAGGCAATTCTGATTTCATTGGTCAAGCGTAAGCTTTTAGGTGATTCTATTAGACAGCGCTGAACACCGCTAACCTGGTCTAACCTATTAATGCTACAGATATGGGAACAATGGCCCAGAGATTAAACCAACCTGCAGCTCGTGGAGGGGCAAGAACACAAGTTCTCAGACCCCTAGGCAGTTAGCAAAACTCTGATACAAATGCAACTTTTTTGCCAGTGAATGCGAGTTTGGGTTTCAACAATCTATAAAACATTTCCAATGCTTCCCCAGCAGAGGTGTTAGTTTTTGATGCTAGAGGTTTCCCCACCCTCCCCCAAATCCAGTGACTATCATGCAATGTTTACATGGACTACGAACTTCAGGAAAGCAGAGAGCTGTCAGCCCCTCCCTCACCTGGGGGGTAAGTCAGTGTCTCCATAAATACTGAGTCAATGGATGATGTTATTAGGATTTTCAAAATTCTATTCCCACATAAATGGGGAATCAAGTTCCATGAAAGCTCAAAAATTAATCTCATGTCCGTAACTACGTCTGATTCGGAGGAAACACTTGGCCGAGTCCTGGCTTTAACAGGAAGCTCCCTTCCATCACCCGACAGAGAGCCACAGACAGTAAGCGGAAGACCCAGCAAGCTTTCCACGGGAACCTGTATCACTGGGTTTAAAGCTTCCCTTCCCTGCAAAGCACAAAAGGCACAGACAACGCTACTCAGGTCACTCTCACTACCAATGACTCCTCGTATTTATTTTCCCTGGAGCTGAACCCTTGCCAAGACCAACAGCCACTGCTTAAATACCCTGTCTGGTTTCCTGACTGCCACTGCCAGGGTCTTGCCGCGTCCCCTTGACTGTCTGCACTTGAAACAGTCCTCTGCCCGCACCGCCGGGGCCCACAGTCCTCAAGCACCGAGTACCATAGCCCCAGAGACACGGTGATACATACCAGGCTTTCCTTTCATCCTCTGAAGATGTTGGCAGCATCATACTCATTGTGCAAGAGTAAGACAAGTTATTGCTCATTCGGTTTATTATGAAAAATACACCTCCACCCGCCCTGTCAGTTACCACAAGGCGAGCGTCTCTCCCTTACCGGGAGCTGTCTTTCTCCAATAACAAATCCGATCATGTCATTTATCTGCAGAAGGTGTTCTGGTACAGCTCCCTACCTGGCCCTGGACAAAGCCCAAGATCCCTGACACAGCCGAGGAACCCCATCTCCTTTTCTAGCCTCATTTCCCCTCGCTCCCCTCAAACCACCCTCTAGTTCAGGCACTTCAAAGCGCTCCTTTCCCTAACACACCATCTTCTTATATTTATTTACTTATTTTCAAAATTTATTTATTTTAAACATTTATTTATTTGGGAGATTGAGCAGGAGGAGGAGGGGCAGAGAGGGAGGGAGAGAAGTTCAAGGAGACCCCCCACTGAGCGCGGAGCCTGGAGCAGAACCCAAGAGGCAGAGGCTTCCCCAACCGCACCACCCAGGCGGCCCCACCATCTTCTTTCATATTTCCCTGCTTCTGGGTTGTCTCTTTAAAGAACACACTTTCCCCTTTCCTCAGCCTAATGGCCTCTTCCAGAACATCCAAGAAACACCTCAAAAGGCACATTTTCTGGGAAGCCTTCCACGACTCCTCAAGGAGTAATGGGTCCCTGCCGACCCATCTCTGGGCCCCCAGTTGGGCCAGCTGTGAGGGCCATGTCATGCCTCTAGGCTGTGTTCCCCAAAGCCCAGGTCTGCTCTTGGTCCTATCCCTGGGGCCTGACTCACGCAGGCGCTGAGTTCACCCTGATGCTGCCGTCTGACCTGTGTGGGGAAGGCAGACAAAGGTGGGTTTCCTGGGCAGTTCTGCCTCCCGTGGTTTCTGTCCACAGCGAGCCTGCTGGTTTCTGCAGCTCTTTTACTTTCACTTCAGTTAGGAATCTCATACGTTGGCCCCATTTTGAGTCTCTCTTGTAAAAGAAAAATACTGTAAGCTCTCACTTACACATGGAATCTGAAAAAGTCCAACTCGTAGAAACAGAGTAAATTGGTGGTTACCAGGGGGTCTGGGAGGTAGGTGAAGAGAGGAGATAGTCACCAAAGGGTAAAAACTTTCAGTTATAAGATGAGTAAGTCCTAGAGACCTAACGTACAGCATGGACTATAGCTAACGATACTGTAGTACATACTTGAAAATCGCTAATAGAGTAAATCTTAAATGCTGTCATCACACACACCAACACACACACACGTAACTATATGAGGGGATGGATGTATTAACCATCCTTAATGTAGTTATTATATACGTGTGTATTACTGATACATGATATACACATCAGGTCATCTCAGTGTGTACCTGAAGCTTACACAATGTTGTTTGTTAATTATATCTCAATAAAAACCTTAAAATACATTAAAACAAACTAATAAAAAAAATTGGCTCCCTTCCTTAAAGTACACGGAGCTTTAGTCAGACGCTCCTTGTTCGGAACTGTAGGTGACATATGGGTAAATGCTGAACTGAGTACATTTTTCAAATCAGAAGTCAGACACCATAGGCAACCTCTGTTAATATTTATCCAAGGCTCTTTTGCTGTGATTTACATTAGGAGACATCAGGAACATTTTCACAAAACTCCCCACCAGAGATTGGAGGAAACAGAAAAGCCCACTCATGTCAAGTTAATAAATTAAGAAACATTTTTTTTGAAACCCCAGTGATCACCAGACTACCACATCTTTTCCCGAGCAGGACACACTCCTACTGTTCTTCCAGGACACAGAGCTGACTGTGGGTGCTCTCAGGGTGGGAAAATCTTCTAGGGACACCGCCACGCACCAACAATGGTGGCACAATTCTGACAATGATTCTGACTTTTGACTAATCGATTTTTCTATTTCCTGGGCTTTAAAAGATACCACAGTTCTCTCACTACAGGCATCAGCAATCATGTTGCCTTTTGAAACCTGTCTCATCAGACCAAGCCTCGTTTAGCCTGAGAGCACCCAACAAACTTTATCAAATACGGAACAAATCCATTAATTACTAATTAGCGAATGCCAACTGTGGGCTCACTGCCTAGCACATGGCTAAGCGTGTGGAAGAAATGCAAGAAAGTCAAGGATATGACGACAGATCATAATGAGACTTTACACATTTGGTCCCTTCCTTTAATTTTCTCAGCAAGAACTTACGAAGAGCTCACCACGTGCAAGGTGCCCCAGGGAGGCTGCTGGGAGCTTGCAACATCGATCCTGGAGGCAGGCCACGGAAGGCAAGACAATGCCCACAACCAGCTCACGTGAGAGTCTCAGTAACTGTGCCAATGACATGCTAGGGAAAGGAAAAAGGAGCTTGTCGCTGGAAAGGCGACAGGGAGGGGCATGGGGAAGGGTCAGAGCAGATGCTGTGGAGTTTTGCGGCAATTGAGCTCAGCCTCCAAGGAGGAGAATGAGAGAATGCAAACATGGGAGACAGCAGGGCTGTGGTGGAGGGGACCATACGCACAGGCAGAAATGAAGGAGAGATGTGGAGGGCAAACGGGGTAGTTCCGTTTGAAGCTCAGTTGGGGTGGGGTAGGTTGGGGTAGTATCACAGGGCTGAGTACCAGGCTAAGGGATCGGAAAGTCCATCCATAAGCTTGTTAGATGATTTTTGAGAAAGTGAGTGGATGAACAACATTCACAATTATTTGGCAGCTTGTGAGACAGAATTGAAGGAAGCTACAGAAGGACCGCCGTGGCTGTTGGTCCTGCTCCAATCCAGGTGTATGAGCTGGAAACAGCAGTGAACCTTCTGGTTAATGTTTACAGCTACTGCCAAATTGAGATCTACTAACTGCTGTGGTGTCTTGTTTCACAAGGCTCTGGCTTCAAACACATTTCTATGAAGTCACCTGTCACTGGCCCTGAGCAGTATGCATGCTTTTGATGCACATGGAGCTACTCTAAGTGGTGTGAAACAATGCCGAAAAATATGTACAGAAAAATGCTCACCGTCTCAAAGAAGACCAGACTTATGGTACAGCATCTATACTCTGCATAGCCCCCAACATACACAGTGTTTCTTCAAATTACACACTGGATGGAATTCAATTCTGTTGTTGAATCCAGAGAAGACAGTACTATAACTCTGGTGTGATGGTTAAAGTTTGTGTTAACCTGACAGGGCCACAGCACCCAGATAGAAGGATCCCCCACTTTTCCAAAGTTCACATTAATACCATTAATTTCATTAATACCATTAATACCATTAATTTCACTTTTGTGAAAAGACCTACATTTGCCCTTGTTCTCACCAATGGAAGGAAATCCGAAGAGGATTTTTGCTTTTACGAGAACAGGGGAAAAGTGAGAATACAGTGTTTAGCTGTCCATTTCCAAGGCAGTGCACACCCCAAACAGTGAGGGTGCCCCACCGTGGTCCTTCACCGGGAGCTATACTCAGCATCTCAGCTACAAGCCACCAAGGCTGTGAAGTGTATCTGTGAGCTTCTGTGCTTAACCTTGATTTCTTTCGTGCACCTATTAGCAAGATATGTCCTATGGGATTAGAAAAGCCTAAAAGAGGTTATTCTGGGGACACTTGAAAATTTTTCCATATAAATTAATGATAACTGCTTCTTTATTTTATGCCATTTTAGTGTACAAAGGTTTTTACAGGAATGCTCTACTTTCAGATAGTGGGAGAAACCTGTATGTGGTCAAACATAATTCTGTTTCTGTGAGGGTGTTTTTGAATGAGATTAACATTCAAATCAGTAGACTCTGAGTAAAAGTAGATTTTTCTCTGTAATGTGGTGGGCCTTATCTCATCAGCTGATGGGCCGAACAGAAGAAAAGACTGACCCGCTCTGAACAAGAGGGAATTTTGCAACAGACAGCCTTGAGAACTGAACTGTAGCATTAGTTCTTCTCTGCCAGCCTATCAGCCTACCCTGTAAATTTTGGAGTTGCTAGATTCCATAATTGTGTGAGCTAATTCCTTAAAATTAATCTCTTTACACACACACACACACACACACACACACACACACACACACTGGTTCTAGTTCTCTGGAGAACTCTGCTAACATACTGGTAAAACATACTAATATTTTTATGTAACTCCATTGCTACCTGAATATTCTTATGATGGTCTTCTCTAGGAGATGACCTTGATCTGTATAGTGGCCATCTATTTGACAGAAAAACAGAGATAAGGTTTCTGGCAGAAGCACGTAGCAGTGATGATCCTTGTCACTGAATTCAGGTAAAAACCTTAACAAACCTTCACAGTGATTTCAACAAGTAGAATTCTCAATTGTTCCAAGATGAGTAGATTGTAAGAGAGCCACCAAGATCAAGAATCTGGGCTAACACCGGGCCAACCAGGCCCCAAACAGGACCTGTGCCACACACTCAGACCTCTGCAGCCAGACACTGTCTGTGCCAAGCGAGCCACGAGGTGCCCCTCCAAAGAGACTATAGTCCACAATTAGTCATCATGCTTCTCCATCTAGTTCCCATCAGCCAAACCTCAAAGCCTCTAGCCCCAGGTAATTCATCCTGACTTATACCATCATCCCTATAATAAACTTTCTTCTTAGCCTAGGACATCAAATATCACAGAGAATGAGCAAGAAGGCAAAGGTTATGACTTCAATTTGTAAAGAAGGGAAGACGTAGTTTCAGTCTCTTTGTTTATTTTAAAGGCACAATTCTTTGCTTCCTCTTTTCCGAGTTTTCATGGAATTCACACTGCTAGTATCTTTTGCCATCCTGGGCTTCATAACAATTACATCGGCATGGGAGGTCCTTTTTCAAAAAAGCACCGGAATCACCTGAGGAGCTGTAAATAATCTAGGGGTCCTACTCCCAGAAACTTGTATGTAATTGGTGTGGGATGCTGAGTCCTGTTCTGGTCCCTGACTTCTGCTCCTACATCACCTTTAATCAACCACGCTCACTACGACCTTCACACAGCTCTCACCTCCCTCCCTCTCCTGTTTCCTTCTTGCTTAACTGGCTTTGATTCCTGACTGATCATTTTCATGGCTCCCTTGCTGCTGCCATCTTCCCATCATCCCTCTGTGTCAAAGCCCTAGGCCTAGATGATCCCACTTCCTCTGTACCTGTGGAACTGTGGAACACCTGCAGAAAGGGGCATGTATACTGTCCGACTCTCAACAGTGGTACCGGCCTGAATTTGTGATCATCAACCTCAACCAGGCTTCCAAGTAAGGACCAGCAATCCTATTAAGCTTTACTAATGTATTCCCTTTCCTGTGCTAGCTTGTTCTCTCCTCTTCAAACATCTGAAATTCTCTCCTTTCTTTTCCAGTGCCTCACCTCCTTCCTCTTGCACACCTGACTACCTTCCAAAGCAGATAGAGGCCATCGAACAGAAACCTTTAATTTTCAGCGACCACACCGCGGCACGCACACACATCCCTCATCCTTCTCTCCCAGGACAGAGGAGCTGGAACCCTTTCTCCTCTCTAATTACTCCCATGTGCTCTGGACCCAATCGCTCCTATCTTCCCAGGAACCCTGCATGATTAAGTATCCATCTTCTCTATCTCCAAGCCTCCCCATTGCTTTTTTCCATCAACCTTTAAACATACTTGAATCCCCACCTTCAGAAAATCGTCCCTTAACTGTTTCCTTCTCCAGTTAATGCTCTGTCCTTTTGACTCCCTTGACAGTCAAATGTCATTTTTTTTTAAGTTTTTATTATTTGACAGAGAGAGAGAGAGAGTACGTACAAGCAGGGGGAGCGACAGGTAGAGGGAGAGGGAGAAGCAGGCTTCCGCTGAGCAGGGATTCTGATGCAGGGCACCACGGGGGGGTTGATTCCAGGACCCCAGGATCACAACCTGAGCCAAAGGCAGACACTTAACCCACTGAGTCACCCAGGCACCCCGAGAGTTGAATGGCTTGAGTTACCTCTATCTGTTGTCTCCTTTGCTTCCCACCCATTCTCCAGGGTGCTTCACTCTGGTCTCTGCCTCTGCCACTGCACCAGGATAGCTCTCCTTAAAGTCCTGTAAGACGTCTACTCTACTAATGCAAAGGACATTTGCTGGACTTTCACTTTAACCTTATCAGCATTGAAACTGTTCTCTTTCCTTGGCCTCTCAGATGACATTCTATCATCTACTCTGTCACATTTTTCACTCTTATTTGCCAACTTCTCCTTTACTTAACCTTTAAATGTTGAAGTATATTAGGGCTCAAAGAATGCCTTCTACTCTGATTCCATGACCCCCTCTGTGATCTTTTTTGTGGCTTCAAGACTGTGTGTAAACCACTAACTTCCAAATATCTCCAGATACCTCCTCAGATTAAGGACCCAAGACTATGTTTCCCTGTGGATGTCTTAAAATGGCCTCCATTCAAGATGTCCCCAAACTAAGCTACTTTCTCAATCTATACCTGGTGTCCCTCCAGTGTTGCCTATTCACATTAAGAAGCCTGACACCGGGGAGTTGGTCATGATATCCCTCACCCAGTAATATCTAAGTCAGCACTAAGTCCCATCTACTCTACTTCATAAATAATGGTAAATCTATTGACCATAAATAATGACAAATCTAGTTACTTCTTTCCATCTCTCCCATCACCACAGTGGGCCAAGCTACCAACACCTCTTCCTGATATAATCTATCTCCCTAGATATCTCTTTCTATTCCTCCTCCATTCATTCTTCATAATAGAGCCAGGTGACCTCCTTAAAATGCAGACTGATGATGTCACCCCCTTGCTTCAAGACCTTCTATGGTTTTCTGTTGCTCTTTTGATACATAAGGAAAGTAACACAGTCTGCAACATCATGTAAGATATAGCCCCTTCTCTGGCCCCTTCTTAGATCATGCTCCTTCCTAATCTCTGAACTCCGATCACACTGTGTTCAGTTCTCAAAAGTACCAGGTATCTTCCTGACTCCTGTTCCCTCTGCCCAGATTGTGCTTCTATCCCCTCCCCTCAACACACGCTTCCACTCTTGTAGATTTCAATGGTCTTCTTTCAAAAGCCTTCCCTAACCACCAAGCCCTAAACAGATCAAGCTGCCTTATACTTTGATTTCATGTAATTTAAGACCAGTTTTTAATTATACTTGGTTTATGTCTTTTTCCATCCTAGACCATGAACTCCGGTAGGAAAGAGGTTACTTCTGGGTTGTTTATCAGAGTATTCTAGAGACCAGTCCACAATTCCAGGAAAGTGTAGATTAAATTAACGAGTGAGCCTGTGAGTAGGTGAGCATGTGAATGAATGATGTGGGGCTAGATTTTTGCACTCAGGCTATCGATATTCCTCTTTATCTTCCCCTGCAGCACAAACCCATGAATCAAGGTCAAGCATATACTATCAAGTTCAGTTCAATATAAAAGTGGTTCTGAGAACACCGGATATAAACTGTGTGGAGGGAAAAAACACGGAAAGGGAAGGACTCGGAGAGTCTGATCTGCATTCTCCAGCTTAGTCAAAGAAAAACCAGCATCTCTACCTTATTTTCATTTTGAATACCAAATAAGAACCAGTCTTACCTATTTCATGAATGGATTCCTTGACTCACTTAGCTCGTTTTATAAATATATAGGAAAAAAATAACTTCCACCTAACTTTTTAAAGGACAATCAACTAGAATCTTCTGTAAGGACTTAGCGTACTCCAAATTCAGTACCTCTGCATGCACTAAAACCAATACTAATATACCTCCCTCCAGCTTTCAGAGTCCATCTTTAAATAAGTTCATAGTACTATATCCCCAAGTCTTATATAAATTCCTAGTCTTGAGCCCAAAAGATATTAATCAAAGTCCAAGTCATTTATTAAACTGCAAGTGGCCATAAAGTAGAGTTAATGCAATTTGTCAGGCAGAGCAAACCAAGAAACGACTTGACCTCTGAGCTTTTAGGACCCTCTTTGAAAAACTGGGTAAAATCACCAGGGAAGAGGTTAAAATTCAACTTTGCTTTATGTCCCTCTTTAAATCATGTGAAGTGCAAGCATGGTCCTGACAATTTACGATTATGAGTGATAACTTACCAAACAGAATACTTCCTGAGTTTTCCCATAAGGATTTTTTAAAGTTCAAAATGAACGTTACATTGGCAATGTAATTATTATAAATAGCCTTCCTCTTTAAATCATGGATTTTTTAAAGCAGCTGCTATTTGAATTACAAAATCCCAAATCCCAGAGAAGTCATTGTAATGATTATGTTAATTGGGTACTAATATTTTACTGCTTGTATTCAGCAGCCTGTTTTCCCTCCCCTGGAAAATTCCTCCTAGCTGTGTATTTCAAAATTTAAGATTTAATGAAATGAAGACAATTTCTTATTTATTTTTATTTTTTTACGATTTTATTTATTTATTTGTCAGAGAGCGAGTGCTGGCAGGGGGTGGGGGTGGTAACAGCAGGCAGAGGGAAAAGCAGGCTTCCCTGCTGAGCAGGGGGCCTGAGGTAGGACTTCGTCCCAAGACCATGGATCATGACCCAAGCCAAAGGCGGACGCTCAACCAACTGGGCCACCCAGGCCTCCCAAGACAACCTCTTTTATAAAAAATAATTAAGACAGTGTTAGGCGGCCTTAGTTATCCACTGCTACATAACAAATTAGCAGCTTGGAACAACAAATTTTTATTATCTTACAGTCTAGGGCAGGGATCTGGCAGGGGTTTAGCTGGGTTGTTCTGGCTCAAGGTCTTTCATGAGACTGCAGTCAAGCTGTTGAGGGGAGGGGCTACAATCATTCTGCAGGGGGACCGGGCTTGAAGGCTCCACCTCCAAGGTCATTCTCATGGTGGTGGTTGTCAAGATGCTTTAGCTTCATAGTAGCTGCTGGCCTGGGAACCTAAGCTCTTCATTCCACACTGGCTGTGGGTCTGCCTTGCTTCCCTTCCATCTGGGTCTCTCCACAGGGCAGCTCAAAACATGGCAAATGCTTTCTGTCAAACTGAATGATCCAAAAGACAGAGCAACCAAGACAGAAAGCACGATGTCTCTGAAGGAGGTAGTCTCCAAAGCTGCACATCTTCACCTCCACTTGACTCTGTTAGAAATGAGCCGTGAAGTTTAGCCTCTTGAAAAACTTGTGAATGGTTTTAAAACCTTCCCATAGTGTGGTTAGAATGATTAGAAGCATGGGAGTTAGAGACCTTTGGAGTCTTGTCTGTGCTGCTTGCCAGCAGTGGGTCCTTGCACAAATTAATGAAACTAGGCCACAGTTCCACCAAATGTAGAATTTGGTGGCTCATAAGGGTTTTATGTGGGGTTAAACAATAAACAATATAACATGGAAAAGAAAACTGTAGAGCCCTTGATGGTGGTAAGAACTTCCTTAACGCTGCCCCAACACCAGTGATGGGTGAAGCAAACTACTGCATGCCCACGAAGCAGAGAACAGGCAGTCCTTTCCCCTGGAGGAGCTTATAGTCCAGGAGCTTGAAAGTAAATCCAAACGTGTACATATAACAGCTAATGAGATTTTCCTTCTAGTAATCGGAGGGCTTTGCAAAAAGAAGCAGTCAGAAAAGCAGATTCCACCTAAGGAAATTGATAAGGTGTTAAAAACATTTTTGAGGGCTTGCTCTTTTAAAGAAGAGAGGCAGTTTCTTCAAGTTCAACTTTTTCAGTGTGTCAAAGCCTGGCATCTTGCAGGGGTGGAGGCTTGTGGTGCAGCCGGCCTGACACACTCTTCCGGAGACCCCGAGAGCCGGGGGGAGCTGGTTGAGTTCAGCGGGCCAGCCTGCATGAACAGACTATGCCTGTAATTGCTTATACAGAGGGTCAAAGGTCACATGCCACATAACCCATCACATAAACCCATGCCAACTTAAAGCAGCCAGTTAAGTCAAGAAAACAGTCTGACACACAGGTCCTGAAAGATCATGTTTTTTCTCCTTCAAAAACGTGCAATGCTCTAAACATTAGAGCCTGAAGGCATTACTGTTCGGTCAACCCCTGCTTATTTCTTCTTAAAATAAAAAAGAGCCCATTTTTACATGATTGTCCCTTTGTATCTTCTTAGAAGTCAGATTTCATAGTGAGCCAATAATTTGTGTTTTACACAGATTGTGTTATTAGATACTAACTCTAGGCTTCCAACAACTTGTAATCAAAGTAAAAATAAACAAAAACCCTTAAAGCATATTCTTTTCTGAATGTAGAATTAGAGGTTAGAGAAATTTCAGCATTGGTTAGCCCAGATAATTCATGTTGTTTATCTTCCCAGAGTCAAAGCCCAAATAATTTATAAGAATTTTTCCTTCTGGATTTCATGTCCTGAGTTCTTTTTTTTTTTTTTTTTTTTTTAAAGATTTTATTTATTTATTTGACAGAGAGAGATCACAAGTAGGCAGAGAAGCAGGAAGAGAGAGAGAGAGGAGGAAGCCGACTCCCTGCAGAGCAGAGAGCCCGATGCGGGACTCGATCCCAGAACCCTGAGATCATGACCTGAGCCGAAGGCAGCGGCTTAACCCACTGAGCCACCCAGGCGCCCTCATGTCCTGAGTTCTAAGGCAGCCTAGACAAATTTTCAGTTGGGCCACTGCAAGTATAAAGATTAGTCAAATATTTCACTGAATGTGCCATATCCCTGATATAACACTAAAAAACAAACAAACAAAAACAAAAACAAAAAAAACCCTAATTATGGAAAGACAGAGAAATGGAGGTCAACTCTTCAAACTCAAACACATTGTAGGATAATTACAATATTATAGTTATTACACAACATCAATGCCCCACTCTTTAGAGATGCTTGCTTCCAAACCTGTTACTAGCCCTATATCAAACTTCATTATTGGGAGTATGGGTGACTTTCTGCAGAGCTCTGCGGTCAATGTATGTGGCTATCAAGAGAACAGGTTTCACAATAGTTAGGTAGGCTTTGAAAAAATTCACAGATCCCAGGCTGATGCTTCAGCGAGCTGACTCTGAAATACACCATGCACCCATATCCATTGTGGTTTGGGAATACAGACTTGTGGAAGACCACATGCCTAGGAGAATGGCACCCGGCAGTGCTAGGCAAGCAGAGAAGAATGGTAGAAACTGAATACAGAGGAGTAAGGCAGAAGACATGTTTTTCATCTCAGTGGTGTCATTTACCACCTGCAGAGCCTGGGACAAGGAGCTTAGCTGCCCCGAGTCCAACAGTCTCAAGGCTCCGTGATTCAGTCAGCAGAATTAACTACAACATGCACACACAATGCGGGGCACACTGGAAAGGCTGGGTCATGTCTGATTCGGGGGTCCTCCTCCACATTTAATGATCAGGATACATGCTGAAAATCCAATTTCCTCCAAGTCATCACACCGTTATGGGTATTTCTCGGCTAACTGATGGAGACTAAGCTACACATAGGTCTATGGAATACAGTTTTGTTCTTATTGTTGTTTTGATACATTTGTTTTGAGAACATAACCTTGTCTAATATGATATTGGATGTTGTCCATGTCATCGTATTTTTCACTTAACCTATAATTATAGTTACAAAGTTTAACCATTATAGTTACAAAGACTACTTCAACATGAGAAGGCCCTAATACCAGAGTGTATGCACAGTATTTAAATATCGTAGGGGCACCTGGTCAGCCCATGCAGTTAAGCATAGGACTCCGGATTTTGGTTCAGGTCATGATTTCAGGGTTGTGAGACTGAGCCCCAAGACTGGGTCCCCGCCCAGCACAGAGATTCTTCAGATTCTCTCTCTCCCTCTGCCCTTCTGCCCCCCTAAAAAATAAAAAAAAATAAAATAAAAAGTGTAAAACTAAATGCAATGTGAAATTCTGAATTGAATCCTGGAATAGAATAAGTACATTAGTACATAAGTACATTAGACAAAGTGGCTACTCAATATATCGGTGCTAAGGTAATTTATAGGGAGATAGTATAGCTGTCCTGGATTATCTTTGGTCCCTGGAAAGAACGCCTCACTCCATAGCATGAGGAAAGTCACCAAAATATAAATATGCTAGGAACTAGCACATGATAGCCACACATTTTTGGATGTGTGAAAGAGAAATGTTTGGAAGAATGCTAAAAAGCTTCGATTAACTACTAAAAGGCATTTCATTCATGTATTTAACCAAAAGTAACTAAGGATTTTATACGGGATATAAAGTGATCAAGACAAAAAGATTCCTACTATAAAGTTTGTATTTTGTTGGTGGAAATGGACAAACAACAGAAAAACAAATTAATAAACAAGGTAATACCATATAATAATAAGTGATAAGTGATGTCAAAACAAAACAGGATCATATGTAGAATGACCTCACTGGGGGAAGGTTACTCTATTAGACTGGGATCAGAGGGGGCCTGTCCTTTCTAAGAAGGTGACATTTGAGCTGGGGCCTGAATGACAAGAGAGAAAGCATCCTCTGAAGATAGACACACACACACACACACACACACACACACACACTGATTTTACTTTGTTGGATCTCCCCCACCAACATAACACAAAGTCAGGCCTGAAGAGTATAGAGTTCTCGCATAAAGTATTCTCTCTCTTTGCCCATAAAACACAGACTCTATAGTCACCAGAAAATAGGAGGCTTACTTGATAGATATGCATGCTAAAGAACTTATATTTACAAACAAAAAGACAAGATGTCTGGGGGTCACTTTAAAGTACTTGGGGACAGCAGCAGCATGGAAAGATGAAACAAAATTGGCAAAATGCTGATGACTCTAGAAGACGAAACTGATAAATTACTGAACACTACATCTGAAACTAATGAAATTAATAAGCTGGCTAGTTGAATTTAAATAAATTAAATAAATTTTTAAAAATTTTAAAAAAAGAAGCTGAAGAGGAATGGGTCCCTGAGGCTCGAAATACTATTCTCTTTATTTTGTATCTACTTAAAATTTCCCATAATAAAGAGTTTTTAAAAATAAAGCATATATTTCGAAAAGATGGAGAATCCCAAAGGCCACAGGAATTCCACTTCCCCAAATATTCATCAGCAAATTAGAGGGGGTCGAGCAGGAATGGGCTAGTGGAATCATTAAGGTATAAGGAAAACCTCTGACTTAGAAATGAGAAAGGTTACTGGATATCCTTTCAATGGAATGCTGAGGCCCCTGGGATTAGCTGATCCTATGGGGATCCAAGCCTTTGTCTTGGAGGAGGCTATTTTTCACTTGGAGGAGTCAGAAGTTAACTTACAGAAATGAGCCATAAAAATAATTTTTGTCCATACGGTGCAAGTCAGTTGTGTCCATTGCAATGTAATCGATTACTGTCCTAAGAACGGACAGATTGGATTCTGAAATTCTCTTCAGCATTCCTTTATATACATTTGTGGTTCTCTGAGTTCTCCTTTGAAATGGCTAGAATATTTTTTCAAGTTACTTCATTAATTAATATCCGTATGATTTTTACATCTGTTCATTTTATATCTGTAGGAGAATCATCATTTTACCTTTTTGGAGGTGCCAACAATGGGAAAGTGTGCACCTAGAGTGTGTCAAAGTCTGGATATCTCCTCAAAGTCAAGGACTAAAACACCCTCAGGATTTTGTGTGCATTCCTCCAAGTTTTTGTATCTTGTACCACATCACCATAGGCTGTTCTTTACCCACAAGGACCTTTTACCACAACACGACCCCTCCAACTGGCCAACCTTCAATTCTCCCTGAACTTACAGACAGTATCACCTTGCCTAATGAGGGTCTCCCAACACTGGCAGAAATCTCCCTGACAAACACATATATCCAGAAATAATTTAATATTGACTTTCAAATCCAAGTTTCAGAAGCCACCAGTAACCGATGTGGGTGTACGTGTCATTGCTGTTGTGCGGTAATAGTCTAGGCATACTGCCAGGGAAGCCGGGATTAGAGAAACTAATCTCTGGCCAGTAGTACTCTTCTGAAGGAGGGACATTTCAATAGTTCAAAAAAAGAAACACTTCAAGGACTCATTGAAGCCCTAAATTTGGGTGATTGGGGAAAGAAGAAGAGGGGGAAAAAAGCAGCAGTTGATATCAAGCAATCTTTTATGGGTAAAGGTATCAAGTCCCTGGGCACACAGCCTCTCAGAAGGGTGCGCACAGAAGTCCTCTCTTTTTCTGCAGCATCCAACATGGGCCACTCATTGTTTTGACTTACTTACACTATAACAGCTTGGTTGTTGTTTTTTTTCCTCTCTCTCTTTTTTTTATTATGTTCAATTAGCCACCATATAGTACATCATTTGTTTCAGATGTAGTGTTCAGTGATTCATTACTTGCATTTAACACCCAATGCTCATCATAACACATGCCCTCCTTAATACCCACCCCCCAGTTCCCCCTCCCTCCCACTCCCGTCCCCCTGAAACCCTCAGTTTGTTTCCCAGGGTCCAAAGTCTCTCATGGGTCATCTCCCTCTCTGATTTCCCCCCTTTCAGATTTCCCTCCCTCCTCCTATGGTCCTCTGTGCTATCCCTTATGTTCCACATATGAGTGAAACCGTATGATAATTGTCTTTCTCTGCTTGACTTATTTCACTCAGCATAATCCCCTCCAGTTTCACCCACATGGGTGCAAATAGTGGGTATTCATCCTTTCTGATGGCTGAGTAATATTCCATTGTATATATGGACCACATCTTCTTTATCCATTCGTCTGTTGAACGACATCTCGGCTCCTTCCACAGTTTGGCTATGTGGAGCTACCCGATGACCCGCCAATTGTGCTACTACGTATTTAACCCAAAGATATAGAAATAGTGAAAAGAAGGGGTACATGTACAACAGCTTTGTAATGTAAGAATCAGTATCCCCATTTTGCAGATAAAGCTCAGAGAGTTTAATTAACTTGCTGAGAGACGTAAAGATAGAAAAGGGAAAAGCTGGCTTCAGACCCCATCAGACAAGCTCAGATTGTGTGATTTCAAAGCCTGTTCCATCCCCTTTCCAGAATGCTGACCTATCTGTAAACTATCACAGTGGCTGACGGGGTAGAGGGCATCTGCTGACCCTGATTCACAGGCAAGTCTCAAGTGTTCCCAGTGAGAAGAACTAGTCAGGTGTCATTTGCCTCGGTTCACAACCCACCCACTCAGGGAGTTAACACAGCTAACTGTCAGCCTCACATATGGACGACAGAAGTAAATAACACACTTTTCTATGGTTAAAGTCAAAGCTTGTGGGTGGCAATGTGGTTTAGCAGAAAGTCCTGGAAAGAATGCTAGACAAGGTGGGTTATAAACCTGTCACTGTCGTGGTGGAGCTTTAATCCTAGAGATATCTTGTCACTTCTCAGTGATTCCCATTCCTTACCTATAAATAAAATAAGGATCAGTTTTCAGCAGCAGTCCACTGGTGTTTGAAGACATATAATTCTTCCATTTGTAGGGCTGCTCCTGGCATTACAGAAATTAAGCACCCTTGACTCTGAGTGCTAAAAAAGCCTGTAATTCCTTTTTTTTAAATTCCAGTTAACATACAGTGTTATACTAGTTTCAACAACACCGTGACTCAACACTTCCATACAACACCTGGTGCGCATCACAACAAGCCCGCTTCCTCCTTAATCCTGACCCACCTCCCTTCTGGTAACCACCAGACTGTTCTCTATAGTTAAGAGTCTGTTTCTTGGTTTCCTTCTCTTTCTCTTCTTTTCCCTCTTTCCTCAATTGTTTTGTTTCTTAAACTCCACACGCGAGTGAAATCATATATCTGTCTTTGACTTATTTCACTTAGCATAATGCATAATACTCTCTAGCTCCCTCCAGGTCTTTGCAAATGGCTAAATAATAATCCATTATATATCCAGATATATAAATACATAGATAAACCTCACATCTTCTTTATCCACTTATCAGTCGATGGATCCTTTGGCTGTTTCCATAATATGGCTATTGTAGACAGTGCTGCTACAGACCTCAGGTATATGTGTCCCTTTGAACTAGCGTTTTTATATTCTTTGGGTAAATACCAAGCAGTGCAATCGCTGGGTTGCAGGGTAGATCTATTTTTAACTTTTTGGGGAACCTCCACACTGTTTCCCACAGTGACTGCACCAGTGTGCATTCCCACCAGCAGTGCAAGAGGGTTCCCCTTTCTCCACATCCCTACTTGCTGTTTCTTGTGTTACTGATATTAGCCACACTGACAGGTGTGAGGTGATCTCTCAATGCAGTTTTGATTTGCCTTTCCCTGATGATCAGAGATGTTGAGCATCTTTTCATGTGTCTGTTGGCCATCTGGATATCTTCTGGGGAAAAATGTCTATTCACGTCTTCTGTCTATAACTTTTTTTAGTCCCTGTAATGATCATATTTCCAAATACCCCTAGGCACAGCCTAGCCGAGAGTCAGTGCCTTTGTTGAGAAACCCTGATGGATGATTGCAAGTTCCATAAGGCCCTCTAACTACTGGGCCAAAACTGTGCTTATAGCATGTGGCAGGGAAGTGGTGGTAAAGGAGGGAATCACAGGCCAGTTCTACCATTGCAGGGTCCAATTAAGATCATGTTCTTGAAAGGAAGCCATACTGTTGGTATCTTTTATTGATCTCCTGGAGTACTATTAAAGAAATTTTCAAATTGAATTTATATAATGTTCATATAAGATAAGTATGCAGAAGCATTCTGCAACAGTCACCCTCTTCCTTCCAGCAAGGACTAGGTTTAGGGTGGCCATCCCAATAGTCCCACCCTAAGGAGAGATGTATACACAGCATGAATGATAAGCAACGAAGAAGCCTTCTAGTGTAAAACAAATCCGCTACCTGGTCCACCCTCCCTACTCCCTTGAGCCCCAGTGAGCTCCAGATATGTCTCCTGGTGCTCAGTTCCTAACCTTCTCACACAAAACATCAAGCTATCAAAAAAAACAAAAACAAAACAAAACAAAAAACCATATTTAAAGTACTGGCTCAGAAGCCACTTTGCCCATAAGCTCTTGCCCCAAATACTTCAGCTCAAACAGATCTCCCTTCTCTCAAAATAAATATAGCATTTGCGGTCGTAATTGAATTTTTCATTAAATTGTATAATTGTCTACTGTTCCTTAATTCGCACAACAAACATTATTAGTGTTGCCTTCCTAGCTTGAGTGCTAGCTCCCAAAGTCAAGGGTCATGTCTTATACTACTTTTATATTCCCCAGAGTGTCTAGCACATTCCTGGGAACACAGTAATGACTCAATAAATATGTGTTCTGTCTTTGATTTTTCACAGTGATCCCAAAAATACCACTAGCTTGGCCAAACTTACATCCTGCAGGCTAATAAAAAATTTTATTTATTCAGCATCTTTTCCCAAGTAGTTTTCAAAGTACTTTTCAGATGACTTTCCTAATTCTCACATACCCTACATGTACTATATGGAATAAACACACTAAAGTTTGTAGGACAAAGGCAAAGAGAATTAAAATTGTCTGCTCTTTGATGAGGGACATACTCAGAGCTGGCAAACTGGGTATGTCTCCCAAAGCCCACTAAGTCCCACGGAAAAAAATTTCAATATGTCTCCATCTTGTTTCAGGTACTAAAAACTTCTTGACTTTGCCAAACCCTGAACAGGATCCATCTGAGAAATCGGGTAATCAAGTCCGGGTGTTATCACTAATTTAAGGAGAATAATACCAAATTTTCATTTCAAGCTTAGATTCTAGTCGCACACCTGACTCCATCCAGATCCTTCTCCAACCCCACCCCCCAGCTCGCCACATCCATCTTATCAACACTTCCATTTCTCTGTTTAATGCCGAACTAAGGTCATGAAAAAATATTTATTAAACAACTTTTCTATGACAAGCAAAGCACCTTTGTGCCAATGTCTCTAAAGGAAATAAGACGCTATGCTGGGAGCTAATATAAAAGAAATCATTCCTCTTCACTCTCGCTCCACTTTCTGTAATCTTTCTGACTTGCAAGGCATCAAAGTGATATCTTTTCTTCATTCATCATCATCTTGCCCAAGGATTCTGGTATCTTCTACTACCCCTAGGGCAAGAAGCCACCCGTCGGGGCTCTGTCTTCAGTACTCTTTTCATAATTTATCATTCGCATTGGCTTTCCAAGACCGTTTTTCACTTTGCTTTGCCAAATTTAGGTTTTCTGGATAACGATAACGTAGCTTGCAGGTGTCTGAAGAAGCAGCAAATGGGGTGAATTAGGATCACAGGCCATCATCCTGACCAGGGACAAAGGCTGCCTGGCCAGGGGCAGTCAGAACTGGAAGACCGGCGGAAGATTATGACCAGCCATCGCCAAAGTTGAGATGAACCATTTAGTGCATCACTGGTAGCACCTTTTGTTTCAATAAGCACGTGGGGAGAGAACTCTGAATGTCTATTTTGTAATGGTCACATTCTACTTTTTTTTGGTACAGCAACCCAAAGGAAAAAAGATAGCTACAGTGCCTACTATATAATAAAGTACATTTCTTAAGAAAGAAAAAAAATGAATTTTCCTTTGGACCAGTGACTTTATGGTAGGAACAGAGTTCCCTTAGTTCTTTGAAGTTTTTAAATAATATACTTTAAAAATTTAATTTTGTAAACTGAGAAAATAATCAAGGAGGAGTTACTAGAGCAAATGTCTAGCCCAGCAGGCCGTCCACCATAAGTAAGTACATAACAGCGCCTATTCCACTTGCAAACTCCTCTGGTGTTCTAGGGCTGAACGAGGGCTCTCTCAGAGTATTCTCTGCCACCTGTGTCGAGTCTCCGTAAAGTGAGCATTTTCCCTGGGATATCCTTTTCACTTAGAAGCTCAGCCAGCTGTAGATAGACTTGTTTATGTTTAAACAAATTCACAATCTAAGAAGTATAATTCATTGGGATTATAATGGTATTATTCTAAAGAAAACTGACTGAAGTCTTGTCCGTCACAAAAGAAGTGATGCCTAATCAAAGCAGTACACACATCTGGAAGTTTTAAGAACTCTGTAGGAGAAATTATCTACTGATTTTGAAATGGAGCATTTGAAGGTAGGTTTAGATGCTAATTAAAAAAACACAGCCCAACAATTTCTGAGAAAATCACAGCCTTCTAACGAACCATTATTTGGGAAAATTGGTTCCTGACCTAAGGCTTCATTTGCCTCTATTAAAAGGTAGTGAAAAGCACTGACTGAAGAAATAAGTTGAAACTAAACAAGGATCCCTTCTGTCCTTTTAAGAGTCTGGTAAACCTCACAGAATTGTCTTTCCCTTAAAGCGAAAACAACAACAAACAACAAAGAACGAATAAAACCTGCTTCCCAAAAACTTTCTGCTTTGGACGATGATGAGCTAGTATTGTTTCAGGAAGCACAGCCCTGATTACGCTTTTACCGGTTTTACTTAACTGACTAAAAATATTAACAGTGGGAGAATAAGAAAAGCACACACTATTTCTTGATGCTTATATTAAAAATTGTTATAGCTTGTTAAATAAATGCTCTGAATTAGAGTTCGACTATCCAAAGCACTCCGTGTTAATTAGACTAACACTTTTTTTACGACTGCCGTGTTTACAAGCTTTCAGCAAAGAGTGGAAAAACATAAAAATGAATAAAATCTATTTCCCGTTTTGAGGAATTGTTCCTAGCAAGGATGACAGATAGGAAAAATAGACCAGAAAACTGAAAACAAATGAAATAGGTGTTCCTAGAGAGTTTCAGTTGAAGTCCCAAAGGCGTTGAGAGAAAAGAGAAATTCAATAATTAAATGAACTCAAATCGTGGCCTCCCAAAGAATCCTAAAAGGGCATCTTGTTTATTCCTTGCTTTTGTTTTTGTTCTCTGTTACTGGCATGTAAGAAATACGAAGCTCAGGGAAGTTCCATAGTTAGCAAAAATTACAAGCCCGCAGGCGGCAGAGCTCAAGGGGACCCAAGTTCCCTAACACCAACTTTACTATGGTTTCCTATTATGCCATCCTGACTTCAGGGCTTCTTATATCAAAGTAGAACTTTGGTTTGGAAATTACATGTCTAAGTACTTGTCAGTGGGTCTGCCATAACTTTTTTTCCCCAGAGGGTGGGGGATGGATAGAAGGTAGAGAGTTGCGAAACTTTAAAAAAAAATAGGCACTTTATCATTGATTATTTCCTTCCTTTCTAAGAGAACAGAATAAAGTTCAGAAGCAAATGTGATAGAGATGGGGATCATAACGCAAGGGGATAAGTGAGGAATCTCACTGCAAACACACACACACAAGGGGGGCAGCATGAACAACGTCATCAAAGGGCACGGACTGTCACTGGCCCCTTGCTCTGACTATAAGTCCACGTGCACAGGAAGACCTTCTGGTAGACCCAGATGTCAGTCCATATCACAGGTTGGTTTTCTCTCTATGCCAGGAAAAACGGCTCTTTCTTTCACATTCAGCCTTGCTGAGAAAAAACAACATCGTCATCATCATCAACCATAAACATTTCTTGCAAGAAGACAGAAGATTCTCAGCTGTGGCAAATTCTCAGCTGGTAGCTGGGGAAAAATAACTTAGCTGAGAAGCCCCAGACAGGCACATAAAAGGGCAATCCATCGTATCGGGCAGGTGTCTAATGAGCAGTAGAGGCCATAAATGCTACAGGGGCTATGTGTCAATACCTCAGTCCTGGGTGTTAAGCATCATAATTTTCACCAAGGAGAAAAGTGAGTCTCAGAGGAGCTAACACGCACATTGGTGGTAAAGCTCAAATTCAGACTGAGGTCCAAGGGGCCCCGAAGCTGTTTGTCTTCGAACCACACCCTCCCTCCCCCAACACCCCCACCCCCTACCTTCTATATACCAGCTTTGCTTCTTTCCTCCAAGAAGGCTAGAACTTGGGAAGTGAAAACCACCACAGCCTGTGTCTGACTTGGATCCAGACACACAACAGGAAGCAAGAACCTGTCTTAGAACCAACACAGTAATATGTGTGCTTCTGAATTGCCTGCGACACGACGAGCCATTGACCTCCAGAAGAATGGGCTATTGACTCAGTCATGTCCTATGTATACATCTTCAATCCCAGTCGCCCGAGGAAGCATTTCTGTCAGATGTACTGTCACTTCATTTAGTGCCAGACAGCATATTCTTTGAGACGTGGAGAGGATGAGCCTTCAGTAAATGCCTGATTGCTAGGACTGACTCATGCTTGTGGAAGCAGACACAGTAAGCTCCAGGAAAAGAATACCTCGTGGTCCCTACCTGTCTGTGATATTCAACTTCAATTTGCTTGTCTGCAGAACATTCTACATCTGGGTGTTTTTTTTTTTCCTTTTTTTGGCTTAGTGTTCCTTTGATAGGGGAAAATTAAGTAGTAGGATTATAAGGACTTCACTGTATTGCACTTTCCATAGATAGATAGGACATTCAGGCATGACAAAAAAATTTTTTTTGTTACTGCAATACAGTTAACATGAAAAATATTCTGAAGGATTATAATGTCTTGACTGTGGATGACTAATCTAAAAAGAGTAAGTTGCTACCTTGTTTACAGCTTTGAAATTAGTGAACTGTGTAATGAGATGGTTAAAATAGCTCATGAATATTAAGCAGCCTGAACAGATGCAGAAAGTCCAGAACTAAGGATTTCACATCTGAGTTTTAGGTGACAAACATGACGAGAGATGTGGCGAATGTAGACTCTGGGGCATGTTGTCAGGGGAGGGAAGGGTAGGACCCCACTGTGGGTGAGAAGAGCTCCAAAGATAAGAAAAAATAATAATAATTCAGGAAGAAGGGGCATAATGTTTGTTTTCAAATATAGCACTTAAAGGGAAGAGAGATTAGATTATTGTGTGTTGCCCCAGCAACTGAACAGTAGGTCAATAGGTACAACAAAATGTTGATTTAGTGCAAAGCAGAACATTCTAATAATGAATCTCTTCTCGAATGGACTGGCCAGCAAGGAAGCAAGATTCCCAGCTGATTATTTTCAAGAAGAGGTGGGCTGGCCCATTTACAGAAAGGGCTGCTGAGGTGCATGTTCATGCATCTGCTAGGTACCTCTTAAATTGGTTACCATACTCTTCAACCATTTTATTGGGCATGTTATTAACATTATACCATTCAAGGTTGAAAAAAAAAAATCCCTTGCCAAAAAGATACCCTCATTGCTTTGTTTACACAATGAGCAGAGGGCTGACTCGAAAGCCTTACCAAGCTTCCATTCTTATCAATTCAACGCTCAGAAAGTGACTGGATGAGTTGAAATCTCTTATTCTTTAAATCATTACCACAGAGATTATAGGATTTTCTCTTAAAAAAAAAAAAAGGTGAGGGTTTTATGGACACATGTGAACACCCTAAGTTATTTTCATTATTGACATACTTTTAACTGTTCTCTAAACTAAACCAAGTTCCCATTACTGTGCAATTTACCAGTGGAGTGACCAGAGAAGTTTAATCTTCAGGTTAGCAAAATTTAATCAATATAACCCACGCCTGTTTTTCTAAGTTAAACAATTTGCTGTGCCACATTCTCACTGTATCACTCAGATTTACCTTTACATTAACAATGCTTACCCGTAGATAGCCAAAAAGCTCGCCAAGTTAGACCAACTCTAAGATTTGTTTCCATACTGGGGTATTTCATGCACTTGGCAGAAGTACACTGCAACTGGGGCTCCATTTATTACATTATGCTATAAACATTATGTCCTGACCTAATGAAATACTCCACATGATAGTCCCAGAGGTAACCAAGCACCTTAAACATCTGTTCAACACAAGCACCAGAGAGCATAGAGAAGATGCCTAGTATCCATTTTAAGTGGTTTATGATGTGGAGTCTGCTGTTTACGCACTAATAATAGAAAAAACACAGCCCCAAACTCTGTCTAGAACAAATATTTGCAAGGCAGAGTTATGCTCAGTTTGAAAAAAAAAAATGCACTGGAAAGTCATGGCTTTGTCACTGCATTTATAGACTTTCATTTCACACCTTTGCCTATTAAGTGTCGGCTTTCCACCTCATTCCGACCAAAACTATAATTTCACTGTGATGTATTTACTCCAAATGAAAAACCTAATGTTGACTCACCACTTCCCTTAGACGTATGTGAATCAAGAAGTTTACAAGGGTGGAAGGAGAAAAAGGATGAGCCGTGCTTAAACTACAGATAATGTTTTCCAGGGGTCTCTGCGTGAAAACACATCCTTCCAGCATCTGAAGTCCATCTGAAGAAAAACTATAAATAACCAGAGACCCCTTGGAATCTAATATGGGAGCACCAAGCTTTTCTCAAAAGGAAAGAGCATCCCCAATCACAGAAAAGACGGAACCAACAATCCTGCCTACTAAATCATTTTATTTTGCTTCTATCCAGCATTTTAATTTCTGGAAAACATTTCACACTAATTACCTCCAAGGTCTATATACCTTGGCACCCCAGAGAAAAGGACTTGCAGGGTGACCGGGGTGGAAACTAGCCTAGAACACCAACTGCCCATGGCACAGGGGCCACAACATGTATGGAGAAAGGTGAGTGCCTTTCCAGGCACACGTGCCAGGGATTCTAAAGGTAAACACCCCAGAGATCATCTAGTTTCTGGTTTCCCAGCGGCACCTCGGGAATCTCAGATCTGCAGCTCCAACTTGGGTCTGGACCTCCGGGGTTCTGTACCTACACATACACCCATGTATTAAAACCGTCATCCTCATCCCAAGTCTCAGGAGAGTTCCAGGAACCTCCACCTCCAGCCCGCAGCTCCTCAAAGGCAAGGGGTTTAGTGTTTTCAGAGTCCGTGGTATTTAAATCCTATGCAGGACTCCTGCGACTTCCCAACCCTCTGGCCTCCCGTTACCTTTCCCTGTCCCTTCCAAGGTCTCCAGGCTGCACAAACGGGCGGGCGGCACCTCTCCGGTCTCCTCCTCCCGTCCACCTCCTCCCTGCACACCCTACTGGCTCAGGCGCCGACACGCCTCCCCAGGAGCACACACACACGCGCGCGCGCGCACACACACACACACACACACACACACACACAGCGCTCACGTACACCCGTACAGCGCACACACCCGGAGCCAGGATACCAATTCCCGCAGCCGCGCCGGAGAAGGCGTCCCCACTCGGGTTATACACGAAGCACTCACCCCAAAATAGACTCCCCCACGCACCCGTGAGTAGGTGAGCCTGCCGGGCACCCTGCGCACGCCGCCAGCACCCTCTCCCCAGACGCGCGGCTCCCCCACTCACCCGCAGCTCTCATGCCTCGGGCAGTTCTGTCCAAACTTTGAGCCTGGTTGATTTCATAACCACGAGTGTGTCAGGGGCTGAGGGTGCTCGGCTCGCCACGCCGTCTCTACCCACTCCAGCTCCCGGGGACCGGTGGCCGCGACTCTACTGACCCCAGCTTCGCCGGTGCCAAAGCGTGGCTGCAGTCTGCACAAACGCGCAGAGGGCGGTGCGCTTTGGGGAGGAGCGCGCGGTAGCGACGCGCACAGCCGAACGACCTCCCCTCTCCTCCGGTCGCGCCGCCAGGGACCTCTCCCCGCTCGGCGGCCGCAGCCTCAGCCTTTCCTGCCCCAGCCCGGCTGACGTGGTCAAAGAGCAGCACTCGCAAAACTTTTAGGACTTTAACAATACTGGCTTCAGAGGAAGCCACTCCAGGCACCGCAAACACTGGTCACAGCAGGCGCCAGCGTGGGATGGTTCGCCTATCGCCCCCCACTCCCTGACGCCCACCACCAAGGTCCACACACACACACGCGCGCGCGCACACACACATCCATAGCGTGGATCGGGTTACAACAACCCGCCCGCAAACAACTTCTTCGCGAGGAGGAGGAAAGCATAGCCAACCTCCAAGTCCCCCGGGGGAAAAAAAAAAAAAAAGATTCCTGTTAAATACATAAGCCAGAGCCCCACTTTCATAAACAACTGGTCCACTCCCAGGGCCCCAGGCACAAAAGGGGGAAAAGAAGAACACGACTCCCTGAGGGCCCTCCCCCGCTCCAGTACCTCCGAGTCTCGCCTCCGGATAGAGAGCGCGGGTTCGCTGCCGCGCAGGGGCCGAGGGCGCGGGGGCCTCCGGCCTGCGCGGCCCCAGCCCGGAGTCCCCGCCGCCGCCTCGGCTCAGCAGCAGCCGCCGCCACCGCTGCTCCAGCCGCCGCCGCCGCCGCCGCCGCTCCCTAGACCGCCTCCTCTTCCCATGGCTGCGCCCTGCTTGGCAGCTCGCGGGCTGTCAGGCTTGGGGAGGAGGAGGGGGCGGGGTGAAACGGGCAGGGAGGACGGGAGGGGATGGGTGGGAAACGGCGGCCGCCGCTCACCAGGGGTCACGCCCGGCCCGGCCCGCCGCCCCCGCGACCCGGGCTGCAGCGGCGAGGGGAAGCGGGAGTTCGGGGCGACGGGTTCGAGAGCCGCTGCGGAGGCGCGGAGCGGGGTCCGGGCCAGGCATTCCGAGGAGCTGGGATGAAGCGTTCCCCGCGAAGGAGTTGGAGTGGGTGCGTGTCACTCTCTTCTGGGCCGCGCGGCTCCTCCTAGAGGAAAGTATTGGTCGTTGCAGGACGCTTCCTTCCTCTCCGCCCTCCGCTGTTCCCAAAAAGAAGGCAGGACCTAAAAGAGCATTAAGTGCAGCCAATAAATGGAAAGGAGCGCTTCAAGTTAGCTCTCTGCCGGAATGAGGGGGAAAAGCGAGCCGGATAGCTTGGAAGGCGTGATTAGCCAACTGAACATTGCCTCTCTCCACCTGCAACCGCTTTCCAAACGCGTGCTCCCTGGGTGGAAAGATAGTTAAAAGTAGGGAGGGTAGAAAAGAGAGATGTAATTTGCCGAAAAAACCCGAGGCATGTGAGCAGAGACGTTATGTCCCAAAGCCAGAGCGCTAAGGTGCAGGGTGTCCGGACACAGGCCTCCGCCGGAGGACTGGCCCTGTGTGTGCCCCGGGGAACAACTCCTTTTAACTGTCCTGCGCGGGGCACAGCTCATCTGTCAAACCCGAGCCTGTGCCCCTCATTCCACTGTAGAGAAATAAAGTGAGAGGAGAAGTGCTCAGAGTGTTTCAGAAAGTTACTGTCGTTGTGCAGAAGCGTGTCATGTGGTAAAGCCTCCCACTCCCAGGCACCTCTTGCTTTTCTCAGCAGAAAGTACAAAAGTCCAGTTCCAGCTTGTGGTCTAAAGGACCAGCCAGTCATGCTATCTTTTTACTATTTACTTTACTACTGACAGCCAGTTGTAATGCCATTTATCTAACAGCTTCTAACAGCTTCGGCTTACTAAATGACTTTTTTTATTGTTGTTATTACAGGGCTCCCAGACACAAAGCCAAGTTTATAACCAGAGAGAAACGTTTAAACAACAATCTAAAGAAACTAAGATTCTTAGCCCTGGAATAAAAGATCCCCGGGGTGTGGAGAGGAGCACATGTCAATGGTTCATGGCAAGGAGTCAGGAAGGAGCACAGCTGAAGATGGGGGGCAGCAGATGTCACAGAAGAGACTCCTATTTTTTTTAGTTTTTAAAAAAGATTTTATTTACTTATTTTCTCGGAGAGCGCACATGCCCAACCAGGGGGAGCAGCAGGCAGAGGGAGAAGCTGGCTCCCCTCTGAGAAAGGAGCCCAGTGTGGGACTCCCAGGACCCTGGAATCATGACCTGAGCCCAAGGCAGATGCTTAACTGACTGAGCCACCCAGGCATCCCAAGATACTCCTATCTTTAAAGGAATCAAAGAAGTGGAAAATTCTGTTCCTTGAAATCCTTTCTGAGTCTCAGCTGTGGCTCAACAACCTAATTGTTCTAGGCAAAGAAAGACAGAATGACCACAGGAGGAAAGATTCTGGAAGGGCTGTGTATCATCACTTTCCTGTACCGTGTCGGGTGTCCCATGGATGTTGATTTTGAACTGGTCCTATTCTATCCCACCTGAGTATAAGAAGGCTTTCTTTCCCTAACACCCTTCCCCAGTCCCTGATTTCTGGGCTTTTCCAAAGCAGTAAGAGTACTTCCCGGAGTCTGGAGTTTTTTAAATGGGAGTTGCCCACACAGAGAAAGACTAGGGCAAAAGCAGGCAGAACTCCAGCCAGGCGGTCAGAACATGCCACACTGACCGAAAGGGCAATAGTGACAGGAGTGGAGACCAGGCACTGGAATGGAATGCTGACGCCATTCTTGTCTGACATGACCTTCCAAGTTAGCCTTTTAGACTCTGGCACCACCACATTCTCTCCTTATGTCCTTTCGGTGTCTTCTCATCCTCTTTCCCCCATCCTCCAGCCCAGAGAATCTTGATATAGTCTAGGAGGTAGCAGATGGACTCACAAAATATTTTCTAAGTTCTATTGTTCATGGCCTGAGATGATTTAAGGGCCATGCTAAAAAAGAAGGATTGCCTCCTTTTTTCTTCTGGGTTTAGCAGTACCTTCATTCTCTAAGACAGGAAAATGTAGACTGATGGCTTTGGCTCCTGTTCTGTCTTGGGTAAAATAGTCCACGTACACAGACAGGATAGGAGAAGACACATCGGTTAATATAAAACCTTATGGAACCAGATATAATCTTGCAACTTACATGGAATGCAGTCTTTATTTTCAAGTTCCAAGAATATAGGTCCCTTGATCTCATATATGGCAATATGTAGGTCTATAGAAGTACATTCCTCTTTATATTTTCCAGATTATGGGGAGAAATGTATCAGGTCTTCAGTGGACTGATTTGTTTCAAGTTAAGGCCATGCCAAAGTCTCATTTGCTTACTCATGTCTTCCCCTCTTATTTTGATCACATGGGGAGATTCTCCTTAACCTTCCAGTTCCAGTTCAATTGTTTGGCTTCTCTCTAAAGTCCTTCCTGGCTCTTCCCAGAGCTAGAATTAATTACTTGTCCTTGCATCTGCAACCTCATAGGCCTTTACACCTACTTTTATTACAGATTTCAGGTGGTATTGCTGTGTCCACTGTCCCTATTAGTTACAAGAACCCTGAAGAAGATACTCTATATTCTTAGTATTTGTGCCTAAAATGTCTAGGTTAGTGCCCAGCAAATGGTAAAGGCCCAATAAATGTTGAGTCAAATTAAATGCGATTTATACCACCCACATTATCTCAAACCCAGATCTCTATACCAAGCTCCTAACTGCCACACTAAGAATCTGTTCACATCTTATGAATCCCTCCATGATCGGCACCACCATAGTCTCACGCTGATGACTCCTGTGGTCTCCCAACTCCACTGGTCTCCTACATCAGCACCCTCCCTGCCCCCCACCAACCCAGAGTCCTGTGCAAACTCACTTACCAGAGAAATTATTATTATTATTATTTAGTATTTATTTTATTTCTTTTAGAGAGAGAGAGAGAGCAGGAACAGGAGGTGCAGAGGGAGAGAGAATCTCAAGTGGATTCCATGCTGAGTGCAGAGCCCAGTGTGGTCCTGATCTCACGACCCTGAGACCAATGACCTCAGCTGAAACCAAGAGTCAGGTGTTCAACTGACCACGCCACCCAGGTGCACCAAGGAATTTTTTTCAACTAAGTCATATCAGGGCATTCCTCTGCTCAAAACTTTCCAGTCATTCTCCATTTAAATCAGAGTAAAATTCAAAATGATCCATGACAACCGGTGTACCTAGAGGGACTCAGGAGTGAATGTTGGACTTTAAATCATTTAAGTGTAAAAATTTAAAAAATAAAAACTAATTTTTGAGATTATTTTCCCCCTCCTTTCATCAAATACAAAATGTTGTTTTAAAAAAAAAAAAGTGATAGAAAGCCATCTAGCTTCTGTCTGGATAATTGTGCTGATGAACAACCCACTAGGTCCCTTACTGGGAAGCAAGCACATTCCATTTTTTGACTACGCTATTCATTAAAAGTACTTTAGCCAGACTCTGAGATTCCATTATTTGTACCCGGATCTATCTCTAGAACTCATAGGGACAAAATTCGACATTCACATTTTTTTTTTTTTTTTAAATGAAACACTTTTCCATGTCTCACTGCAAGTTACCTCTTCTCCAGGCCAAACACACACAGGTCATTTCAATACCTATCAGGTGATGTGGTTTCCAAACCCAACATTACCCTGGTCCCACCCCTACTGTGTGCTGTGGTTCCTCAAAATCCTTTATAAATTGCTGTCCTCGGTATCAAATTCAAACCCCTGAGGGACACCACAAGGGAGAGGAGAACCATGAGCTTCTACCTTGGTCCTCTGGAGTAATGGAAATGGCAGGAGCCCTGGAGATTGGCAGATGCGGTGGGAACCTCAGTGCTGACCCAACTTCATCACTCAGTTTACTCTCGAAGGAAGTAAATTTAGCAATCTTTCCTTGATCTGGGCAATTTCTATCTCCCCTTTCCCTTCACACGCAATCCTTTCCTACTTTTTGTCTTCACGTATTATTTTGTTCTTTGCTTCTATCCTTTTCATTTTTAGAAAAGGTGGGAATATAAAAGCAAAAAAGCATCTGAATGAAAGGAATCTGAGAAGGTATGAAAACAAATTTCTCTTAGCAACTTTCCTTTATAGAAATTAGGCATACAGAATATTTCCAATTACATAATGAACTATCAATCGAGTTTGCTAATCAGACTTTTCTGAAAGCATCATGAAAACCCAAGGGGAGGAACACCTGAAAGGAACAGACCTACCTACCACCTGGGCTCTACCCAGTGAAGCCAAGAGAGGTCAGTTGAGGGAATTCAAGGAGGATTCCTGCTGGAAAAACCCATGGGTAGACCAAGTACTGTATTGAGGAGAGAGAGGGCTTGCAGAGTAAATCACTTTTGTCAAGGTCACTGGCTCTCTATAGACTTGCTGAACCAAGTGTAAGGTTGAGACACCTTACCACAGGAAAGCATGATGTCTTTTAATAAAAGAATTTGAGAACTAAGTAAAACAGGTTTCAACTATAGTAGACAAATAATAGATCAGAATATCTGTGAAATTACATTTGCTTCATAAGATTTGTTTACCATAGGTTTTCCTAACACTGTATTCTAGGAACATTCACACAAATTACGTCAATTTTTCTTCACGGCAGTTCTGTGAAGAAAGTGCAATTATTCTCTGTTTATCAGTGAGGAAGCTGGCCTAGAGAAGCAAAGGGACTGAGCCAAGGACACAATTAGGTAGATGTAGGTTTGGATGGGAACCCAGAGCCTTTCTGGAATGAGTCCCTTCTTTGAACTCCTCTACTGCCCCTCCAGGTAGACACAGCTACCATCTTGTCCATCTTCTGTGTGTTTGTGTGTGTTTTATCTAAATTCCAGTAGAATTAACATGCCGTGTTTTATTAGTTTCAGGTATACATTCAGCAATTCTATACATTACCCAGTGTCCATCGCAACAAGTGTGCTCTTAATCCCCTTCACCTTTTCACCCATCCCCCCATGCCCCTTCCCTCTGGCAACCATCTGTTTGTTTTTACACCACCAGACCATAAGCATCTGTTTGAGGCAAAAACTTTAAAATTTCCTCAAGTTTCCGGAAACAAAACCAATAAGGGGGGGGGGGCAGAAATTAGCAGTTGATTGCATTTTTAATGCCATTCCATGCGGGTTCACCTCTAACATCTGGGGGGTCCAGAATCAGGAAATAAATAAAGCCCATATACCATAAGTCCAACTATTTATTCATTTATTATATATTTTTTATTTAAAAGATTTTATTTTATTTATTTAACAGAGAGATCCACAGTGAGAGAAGGAACACAAGCAGGGGGAGTGGGAGAAGGAGAAGCAGGATCCCCGTTGAACAGGGAAGCCAGATGCAGGGCTCGATCCAAGGACCCCGGCATTATGACCCGAGCCAAAGGCAGACGCTTAATAACTAAACCACTCAAGCGCCCCAGGCCTAAATATTTAAAAGTGATAGTCAAACTAACAAATTGTTGGGTACAGTATGTTCTATGTTCTCACCTTGAGAAATGTACCTTCCCAAGGGCCTGAGAGGACAGGTTTGAATTTCAGTTTCTCAGAGCTCTGCACCAGCAAGTGGTGATGCAGTAACACCAGCTGGATCCTCCCCACTTTTTCTGCTCGCGGATCTCCGCTCCACACAGAGAGGGTCTCCTCTTCCTGCGTGTTGAACCGCAGCTCACATGTCTAAGCTCTAACCAACCCCTCTCTCTCCAACCTCAGAACTTCAGGGCGTTGAGTTTGGGAACTCCAAAGTCTGAGCTACCCAGGGGATAGTCTAAAGAGAAAGCACAGCCCATGGGTAGGCATAGCTCATTCGCCCAAAAAGTTTCCTGTCTTGTGAATTAGGACTTGGCTACAAGAGAGCAAGTACCAGGACCTCTCTTGCCCAGGCCTGAGCACCGTACTTATTATTTGGTTTCATTTAGCTGCAAGTATGTTTCTTCAGCGGAGACACTGGTCTAAGGGCATCTTGGAAAGAACATCCAGTCGAGGTGCCCCGTGCGGAATGCAGCATTCACTAAGTACTTAGAAATGTTTGCTTAAAAAGTTGAATCTCATTTCTTAAAGCCATTTGATGCTAGATATTATAAACCTAGCTAAAAGAAAAGTGAAAGATTACATAGTATATTTGAAACATGTATCCAGAAGACAACAGCATCTAGTAGAAATGCTACTAGATGCTACAAACAACTAGTAGATACTACAAACATTAGTAGAAATTCTAGAATTTCTAGCTAGAAATGTAGTAGAATTTCTATCTAGAAATGCTAGAAATGTAGTAGATGCTACAAACATCTAGTAGCAATGCTAGAATTCACGGGCATTTGGGTGGATGTCAATTTTTAGTTATGATAAATAAATCTCCTATGGATTCTCTGGTGTGTTTCTTTTGGTGAACATTTGTGCGCATTTCTGTTGGGTGCCTACAACCAAATGGTGTTCCAAGTGGCTGTATGAATCTGCGCTTCTGCCAACAGGGTATGAGAGCGATTGTTCACATCCTCGTCAGTTCGTCGTGCTTTTCACCTGTTTTGGTTTCAGCCATTGTGGTGCCTGTGGACGAGTACTATATTCTGATTTATTCTGAGTATGTTCTTGATGTCTAAGGAAGCTGAGCATCTTTTCATGTATGCTGGTCATTTGGACCTCCTCTTTAGGAAGTGTCCATTTAATTCTTATCCATACTCTCTATATAATAATCTGATTTTTTTTAGTTATTTGGAGAAATTACATTAAATTATTAACTGTGGTTTCTTCTAGGAAGTAAAAATTTTTGGAAAGGGGGAGGTAGGTGGGAGGCATGAAAGAACAAGGATCTTTATACTTTTACACTTTACTTTTCTTTGAAATCAAGGAACCTGAATCCACATAACCAAAAAAACCTCATCCAAATCAGAAGTTGAGTATTCATTTAATTCTGTGTCTTATGAAGTGCTTGAATGGAAATTTCCTCTAGTAGATTAAATATATAATTTTCTTTATATAATTTGGTTCACAAGAAACTTTCTAGAAATACATACATTATATAATGTGATATGAAGTACAGTCACTAGTTATTTCTTATATAATAAAAAGCATGGATAAACCAAAGCAGTGGATGTATAATAATCATTTTATTTCTCTTGACTTTGATAATTTTCTAAACCAACATATGATGTCACAGTTTTTTAAGGTGTCTGAATGTCTTCTTATCTATTTTGTCATTCATTTGTCTTGTTTATCTATTGAATGTTTTTCTAGCCCCCTTCTTCTAGAGGAGGACTTGAGATGGCTTGTGGAGAAATATATAAGCCAAGAAGATGAATAAAATAAAGCAAATGAGAAAATGGGCAAGGAAGGAAAAGGGGAAAAATTAAGATAATGGGCAGGGATAGTTAGCCTTTGGAAGCGTATCATAATGTCCTGTTCATTTGCCAGAAGTCAGCCACAGTATGGACTCTGGGCTTCCTGGTGGCTATAAGAAATAAGAGAAAAATTATAACAAATAAAAAAATATTTTCAAGATATACAGTGCCCACCGGGGAAAGCCAAGCATTGTTTAGAAGAGCACCTTCTAAAACCAAAGCATTCAAGAAGTTGTTCCTGGAGAACACCTTACATGGATTTGACGTGGAGGACTGGATGACATATTGGTGACATTGTATAAGATGAGACCAGGGGACTTTCTCTCCCCCTGAAAATTTATGTGGAGCTACCCAAATGGGAAAATGCTGCCAGAAATTAGAGGCAATCTCACATTCACCTTTAACTTCTTTTCAACTCAAAGCCATTGGTAACATTTAATTTTAAGAAACAAAGTGTTTACTTCATAGTAACCACAGAAAGTTTGGTTCAAAAGTTATTTTAATTTACTAATATCTTAGATTTGAGAATATTGGTATTTAAAAATATAATTGCATTCATAGTTCACAAAAATCTTAAAGAGTCTGTGGAACTCTGTGTTCCAGGGTTTAAGCAAAATCCATGCAGATAAACAAAAACCAAAATGAGTATGATATCTGAGGTTTATTTACAATTCCCAGCTTTCTCGGGATTGTTTGAAGTAAAAGGTTGACCTAACTACTGCCTTATCTGGGGGTTTATTAAGTTTACTAGAAATATGTTGATGATTTCATTTATGCTTATCACTCACAGAAGAGTTAATAAACAATTTAACCACATTTACATATTTTATACATGATGAATGTTGATTTCAAACTGAAAACCATCAAAACACCACCTAGAGCCTGTTTTTTACCTCTTGAGATCACTATCTGAAAATAAGTTTGCAGAAATAAACAATATTAGTGACTTTAAATTATTGTAAGTGTCCATGATAGGACCGGTGGAATCAGCAGCCGAATATTTGTGGTCATCAAAGTTTCTCTGATAAAATTCCCCACTATTCTCTCATTCTGCTCTGCTCCAAATTTGTCTTTCTGAGCATGAAACTTCAATTTTAAAATCCCTTCTTTGATCAAGGCCTAGTTTGTAGTGGTCTTGTCAAGACTCAAATATTTATTTGAGATGAGCAACAAATTAATTTACTAGAAGCTAGTTATATTTTCATAGGGACTAATTAAGTGTTTATACATTTTTAAAATAAATTATCTGCTTCATTTATGTTTTTACCCAAGAATTCCATATTTTGAAGGAGATTGTATGTAAAATATTAAGTTCATTTATTCATTTTTATTAATCTATCCATACACATACAAAATTAAGCTGCTGATCACAATAAGATAATATTGAGTTAACATAGTTTCATTCAATGGGGAGGAATTGGGTGTTTTGTATTTTCTATATTGCTTTATTATGGAAAGTGTATACTTTGCATTAGAAGAAAGTGACTATACATAGATTTAGATGTAAATATCTCATAATACTATGTGTATATACATATATATTCTAGAACCTTGCTTTAATTTTGAAACATAACTCCATGGTAAAAAAAAAAAAAAAAAGAATCAAACAACACAAAAGGATATATAATGAAAAATTATTTGCAACAGATAAACAGAAAAAAATTTAGTTAACATAAAAGGAGATCTTAAAAACTCATTTATTAAAAAAATAACTCATTAGTAAAATCATCATTTCAAAGATGGCTAAGAAGAGAGAATTCACAAAAAAATAAAAATAAAGTATTATAAACATATGAAAAGATGCTCAAATTCATTCACTGATAAGAAAATGTAAATCAAAATAATAAATCATTTTTAGTCTATCAGATTGGAAGAGATAGAGCATGTTAATAGCATACATTATTAGTCAGGGTGTGGGGACAAAGACACTCTTGTTAAATGTCAACTGAGAATAAAGTCTATTTTCAGCACAATTTGGCATATCTATAAAGCTTTAAATACATGTATCCTTTTGGCCAGAGATTCCAGTTTTAGAGGTATATATTTATAGACAAATTCACAAATTTTGCTAAATTACTGAATGAAAGCAAGTTAAAAATAATTCTGCATTCTTTGTCTTTTAACTTTTAAAAAATGATATATTGTTTCTCTGTGGAAAAGTTTAATTTTTATGTGGTCATACTTATCCATTTGCTTATCAGAGGCAATTTATTATCTTACATGGTTAACTCTTTTTTTTTTTTTTAAAGATTTTTATTTTGGGGGTGCCTGGGTGGCTCAGTGGGTTAAGCCACTGCCTTCAGCTCGGGTCATGATCTCAGGGTCCTGGGATCGAGTCCCACATCAGGCTTTCTGCTCAGCAGGAAGCCTGCTTTCCTCTCTCTCTCTCTCTCTCTATCTATCTCTCTGCCTACTAGTGACCTGTCTCTGTCAAATAAATAAATAAAATCTTAAAAAAAAAAAAGAAACCTTTAAAAAAAAGATTTTTATTTTTTGACAGACAGAAATCACAAATAGGCAGAGAGGCAGGCAGAGAGAGAGAGGAGGAAGCAGGCTCCCCGCTGAGCAGAGAGCCCGATGCGGGGCTCGATCCCAGAACCCTGGGATCATGACCTGAGCCGAAGGCAGAGGCTTTAACCCACTGAGCCACCCAAGTGCCCCACATGATTAACTCTTATGATATAGGACAAAGCACCACCACTTTTTATTTGAGGCAACGAAGGCTCAGAGCATTTACCAGAATGAGAGTAGAGATTTGATGTCAGGTCTACCTGACTTCAAAGCCTGTGATATTTTCACTGCATCCTCCTCAATCTTGAAAAGCTACAAGATGGAAACTTTGAAGGTAGTTTGGGCCTCTCCACCACAGTTTGAATTCCTACCAGTTTGGGGACCACCTAATGGGAAACAACTACTCTTAGTGGCTGACAGTTCCACTGGCAGTTTCCCTTAATTCACCTCTCAGGTTCTGGTGTATCAAGTATGCATTCACCATAGAAAGTTGGAATAAAGGAAATCACATGTCCATATTCGGAAATGTATCTCTGAAGTTGCTAATGTTTTCTGAGATTTCTAAATGGGAAACTAGCATGTCAAAAAGGTTGTGGGAGCAAACACATGGGGAGAGAACACCCCCATATAATGATGGTATTGTATGGTTAATAACATTTGTAAATGGCAATGTGACAATATGTATCAAAATTTAAATTTGACATGTTCCTAGAATCATCAGTTTTACTTCTGGGATCATCCTACAGTACATTTACACAGTACAAAAACATTTGGACAATGATATTTCTTTCATCTTTAAAGATTTTATTTATTCATTTGACAGACAGAGGTCACAGGCAGGCAGAGAGGCAGGCAGAAAGAGAGAGGGGAAAGCAGGCTACCTGCTGAACAGAAAGCCCGATGGGGGGCTTGATCCCAGTACCCCAAGACCATGACCTGAGCCGAAGGCAGAGGCTTAACCCACTGCCTATTTGTTAACCTTAACCCATCCCTATTTGTTTCATCTTTAATGTAATAGAGGTAACTGGATGACAAAATATTCCTTAATATGGAGCAGTTAAATAAAGAGTTCATGCAATGGAGTACTTTGCAACTAAAGAATGAGATAGACCAGTCATCACTGATAAAGGCTGCTGACAGCGATTAAATAAAAATAGTTGCAGGAAAAAAAACCCCAAAACCTAAAGTAGGAGCAAAATTCTGTAAAAATGCATAACAAAAAATCTGGTTACCCCTAGGGGTAGGAACAGGGGAATGGACAAGTGGGGAAAGGTGAATGTTCACTCTTTATTCCATATTGTTCTGTGCGCTGTGTGAATTTTTTTCCCATTGAGTATGTAAAAGTTTCATAAATTCACGCCTTATATAGTTTTGTTTTATTAGATTTCTTTTTGATGAGCTAGGACAAGTTCTGTAATTTTTTAAAAGGCAATGAACTTTTTTAAAAGGCAATGATTTTTGTAAAGATAAAAGTAGTACATAGGCTTTGGTTTAAGAAACAGGTACTGTGGTCAAGCTGTGTTGTCTACATATTGGGATAAACCTTTGAAGCAAAGTGAGGATGAAAGCTGGCTTCCATTAACCACACAAAGCAATAGATTAGAGAGATTTTCTTTCAATAAAAAATATTTACATTAAAACTTGGCATTGTTATTAAACCAACTTTCATGAAATGGCCTAATACCCTTGAAGCAAAAATGAATCACAGAATGATAGTTGTGTTAAAAATCCCTATGGCGGGGAGGAGGGGAGCTGGGTGGCTCAGCGGGTAAGCCTCTGCCTTAGGCTCAGGTCATGATCTCAGGGTCCTGGAATCGAGTTCTGCATTAGGCTCTCTGCTCAGTGGGGAGCCTGCTTCCCTTCCTCTCTTTCTCTCTGCCTGCCTCTCTGCCTACTTGTGATCTCTGTCTTTCAAATAAATAATTAAAATATTTTTTAAAAATTCCCATAAAGGGGCACCTAGGTGTCTCAGTGGGTTAAGCCTCTGCCTTCAGCTCAGGTCATGATCTCAGGGTCCTGGGATCGTGTTGGGCTCTCTGCTCAGCAGGGAGCCTGCTTCCCCCGCCCCTGCCTGCCTCTCTGCCTATTTGTGATCGCTGTCAAATAAATAAATAAATAAATAATCTTAAAAAAAAAATTCCCATAAGGACTCCCTCGGGTTCATAGAGATTCAACCGGTTCATATACTTTGAAAGAAGGAAGAGCTCAAGAGGAATAAGTCTGGTCATTATTCCAGCTCCTACTAGAGATTAATTTCTTTCCTTTCTTCTGAGTGCTGGCACCCAACCCTGTGCTTGGAAGAGTAATTTCTCAGCAAAAGTCAGGGAGGAGTGGCTCGTTCTTTCTCATGGAAGAGTTGTCAGAATCCTTGGCACATTTTAGGTTACGGTTGGATTGTGCTATCACGGTAAAAAGTTTAGCTCAGAAGGCAATCTGTACTTTGTTCATTTATCCAGGCACAGGATTTACCAAGGAAAAACTCTGTAGTGTTACTCCCTCATGAAGTCTAAGCAGACACAATACCTTTTCTCTTGCATGCTTCGTGTGCGATGTTTGTTAACCTACAATTTCTACACCAAATGAAAAGGTTTTAGTTGGAAGCTTGAGATGATTCTTTTACTAATAAAAATTCTAGACATGCCAGAGAGGAGGCTGGGCTGACCAGAAAGTGCGGGGTGGTGCTGGTGTCGTTTACATTTAGTTGTTATGAATTGATAGGAAAACTTCTGGGTGTTGCAGCGAGAGGTTCAGCCGTGTTATCTAGAAGCAAAGTGTAATGACTCTAGTCTCTTTCTTCTCAGACTCTATCCCCACAGTTATTTTGCCCCTCAAAGACCAGAACATAGAACCCACACTCCTGCCCCACTGCCTTACCTTCTCTGGGCAAAACAGAAGTAGCTCAGAAACAGAACTCTGTCAGATGCCATCTTCATTCCCACATAATGATCATTGTCAAAGAAGGATCTTTTTTAAGTTTTCTGAAATCAGGAACAGTCATCAAATTATCAAAATGTTGGACAAAGTCAGAAATCATGAAATAAGAATCCTGTGCAGCGGAAACTTATCTTTTTTGTAGTGTTATTGGCAACAGAGTCAATTATTTGATGGAAAAAGCCATTTCAACATAGAACTGCATGGAACGCAGATGGAGGGGATGAAGGAGACCTGGCCCAGAAAGAGTCAAGAAGGAAATCTAATCTTATGCAATAAAGGCAATGACCTAAACCATGCTTCTGAGCCCCAGTGAATGTCTGTATCTCATTGTATGTAATACTATCTAGAGTAAACTGCATTTCATTATTTCAACCATCCTTAATGACCCTCTTGTCTTTTTAAGAAGCCCAGTTAGAGAACGCTGTGGGCATTATCTTAGAAAGGCATCTATGGCAGCTGTGGTGGTGCTCAGATTTCCCTTCCAGAAGATGTTAATGACTGTGTGTGTGTGTGTGAGAGAGAGAGAGAGAGAGAGAGAGAAAGAGAGAGAGAGAGAGGAGGGGGAGAGAGAGAGAGACCACAACAGGGCAAGGCAGGGGCAGAGGAAGATACAGGCTCCCCAATGAGGAGGGAGCCTGATGCAGGACTTGATCCCAGGACCCTGATTTCACAACCTGAGCCAAAGGCAAATGCTTACCAGACTTGAGCCACCCAGACGCCCCTCCAGAGAACTCTGTATGCAACTACCGGGGTTGGCAGACAGTCTCCAGTGACCACACCTTCGAATCTGCCACAATGTTCATTCCGAGGCCACACCTCCTCTAGGCTGCTCCCAGCCAGTGACTGGCTACTAGAGCTAGGCCATTTCTGCCCCAAAGCAGACTCTACCAAAGGGCAGTCTGTGCCTGGGGCTCCCCATCCACCTGACGGAGGGACTCTCAGAGCTGCACTGAGTCCGAGGCTCTTCCCACAGGATCATCTTTCCTTCGTCCTCTCTTTAGGTGCTCCAACTCTTCGTGGTGTGATGCTCTCCTCACCGGTTCTGCTCCCTTTCCCCATGTTGTTCACAGCGGTCTCCTACAAGAAATCCTTCTAACATCTAATTCTGTCTTGGCTTCTGCTTCCAGACAACTTGAAATGATACAGCATTTGAATCATGTGGGCTCCAACTTGCAATGGAGATAGAAGTTCTCCTATGTACTTTTTTGAAGAATTTTAAGCGCTGCTTAAAAGCTTGCTCCAACAACGGTCATTGCTGTCTGGATGTGTTTTAGATTATTCACAAGGAGGCCTTGAGTAAGGGGCCCCTTAGACGGAACAATGGAGCTATTGCTGTTTAAATACTATGGATAAGAGAATCCTCAGGGACTTGGCTTTCCTTCTGATCCAGATACAACGTGCCTATCAGCCAAAAGGAGTTGCATCAAAGCCAGTTGGCCATAACTCTTTATTGGCATCTCACTGGCGATACTTTGAAAACATATCTTTGATGTTCAGGTTCAGAGTTCTTACATGTTGAAATCCAACAACTGGGTCCATCAAATTCTCAAGCATATGAGTATGATATTGGATTTTTCTTACATTTGCCTCTGCTTAAAACGATAACCTATTCATTGAGGATGCCAAAACCTGATTTTAATATGATTACATGCAGTTCCATTTAATTAAAAAAGATAAATCAAGAGGGCCAGTTTACTTAAAATTTTCAGTTACATACATATGTATCTATAATTCATTCATCGGCCCTGTAGATGAGTTCCTGCATCACCCTCTTTTTACCTCCCATAGACCTCCTTTCAAAGTGGCTTGGTCTTATATAGAAAGTGCCCCCAGGTTCAATATAATACCCTGTGCAACTAATGAGATTCACAAATATAATTTAAACAGTTTGAAGTATTTCTTGATCAAACTCTATTCAGATTTAATTTTTAAGCGAGTAAGAGCAGACTTCATTTACTATGTTTTACAATACCATCAGGAATTTTAGCATAATGAATTTATATATTTCCTGGGGTATTTTATTATTTTCTGTGTGTGATGACCTATTATACTGATTAGCCCACATAATTCACATTATGACCTTATGTGGTAGGCTATTTATTATCTCCAACCTAAGACACAGAAGCTGGGTTTTAGAGACATTAAGAGACTTAATCAAGGTAACATAGCTAGCTATCAGTTTAGCAAGAATATGAATGTGGCTTACTCTGACCCCAAGCCTATGCTTTTACATACATGTGATACTTCCCAAATGTCCCACCCAATTAAAGACAGGGGCCATGCCCCACATTAATAAAACATTGTGTGAGTCTCTTAACTTCTCTAGGAGAGTTCATAAAAGAGAGTTTATAAAACAAGAAGGGTGGGTTGGCCTCAGGCCCTAGACCCTCTCTAGGGCTCCCTTTTGATCTCACATTCTTTTATTCTAGAACTAATCTGGATATGTTCCTACCAAAATACAATACGAAAATATATATATATATATATACAGTGTAAGACACAAGCATTCAGCACCTGCTGATTGGCTGTGCCCAGCCTTCTGAAATGTTCTCAAATTTTATTCCTCCCTTTACAAAATAGAGTATATATGGCAAGAAAAGAAACGTGTTTATAGCTTTGATGAATAAGTGTTCTGTGCTCCCCTTGAGGAACATGATTAAGTTAAAAGCCATGAATAAGTCTCAAAACCAAGACAACATAATTGAAGATGAATGAATAGTTGTAAACTATATATTAATATGCAAGTGAATTCACCCAAAGATTTAAAAAGGCCCTATATCCTAGAAAATTTACATGAGTGTTCCTTATTATAAATTATAGTTGAAGCAATAGTATTTGGGTGATATTTCCTTTTTTTTTTTTAAAGATTTTATTTATTTATTTATTTTTGACAGAGAGACACACACAGTGAGAGAGGGAACAGAAGCAGGAGGAGTGGGAGAGGGAGAAGCAGGCTTCCCGCCAAGCAGGGAGCTCAAAGTGGGGCTTGAACCCAGGATCCCAGGATCATGATCTGAGCTGAAGGCAGATGCTTAACGACTGAGCCACCCAGGCGCCCTGGTCCTTACCTGCACTCATCCTGAAGTTTCTAGCTTGATGATGCTAGTAAGTTATAATATCTGAGATAAAGGCCATTTGGGTCTAGAAATGGCCACTTCAAACTCTCCAGTAATCAGGGAGTGATCCACATGGAAAGTCTCCTATAGGCAGGTATGATATAAATTATCCTTTTGGAAGGACTGGTATCTCAAATTGATCTTCTACTTGAAAAGACATAATTTCCATATAAAATATAGTCAATTTCATGTTTGTGTTAACAAACTGTTGCCATGTGGGCAGCCGATTACTTTGTATAGGCCAGGTGGCCCTGTGACACAATCACGTAATTTACTCCTCAGAGTTCTCTTCAGTTTCACTCATTTACTCCCATTGTTGTATTCTGCTGGAGGCCTAGTGTGGATTTTCTGCCATTTTGGACTGTAATAGATTATTGTTGAATGACCGGCTCGTCCTCCACTTGCTATCATTAGACAAGCGATAGGAGTACTGAAGAGTGAAGTCGATATTTAACTCGGCAGAGCACTGAGAGTCCTAAAAAATACTGAGCCCAAGATTTACTTTATAAAATCACTCTTTTCACGCCTTCTCCCTCCATCTGTTATTTTTTATCATCTGCTTCAAGTTAAAGCCATAACTTTTGCCCAATGGACCTGCCATTGAATTTTTATTATTTGTTTAAAAATCAAGTTGTGCAGCTTATTGAAAACATATTGGGTGATCAAAATGAAATAAGTCTGTAAAGCTCAGTCTTCCTTTCCTATTTTTTTTTCACAGTAGCAGCTGGAAGAGAAGCTTTCATGTTCTTCAGCAACAGAATGAAATTGCTCCTTCTCTTTTTGGATACATTAAAACAGACCTGAAAATGTAATTTCCTTTTCTTTTCCCCATGAGGGGAGATAACCCAGATTTTAATATGGCAAAGGGGCCTGTAAAACTAAATGGAGCTATCTCAGCTCAAGTGGATGGTCTCCTTTTGATACATTGTCACCAAAAGGAAGCAGAGAAACACACTTTTCTTCCTAGTTGAAAGAAAGAATTAACAAAAGGAAATGGAAGAAACAAGCTAAAAATATTTATTTTTCTCTCTTGCCAGAAACACACATGCCCACCCCTTCCCTGGAGGTGCCACATAGCCGATAGGACTCTTGTTAAACAGTAACTAATAGCAAAATGTCAGGAGTCTAAAAGGAAATTGGTTTATGGTTCTCAGTCCCAAAGTGAAATGCTGTAATGAAAGTCAAATACAGCAAACATGTAACTCAATGTCTTGATGTTAAGCCATGGAAGATAACTGTCAGAATTTTGGTTTTGTGAGAGCAGTGAGTTCAGGCATGCCCGTATTTTTCTCGGTGAATAATGCTTGAGTTTTTAGCTGTTCAATTTTCTGACTAATGCTGCTTCCTCCCATTCTGAGCCCATTTAGAATGACTTACCCATCATATAAAAGACATATAATTTCAGATGATTATTTCATGTTCATTAATCTCCCCCTTAAACCTGCCACGCCTCTTCTTCACCCTCATTTTTGGCTGCTGACATTGTTTCTCAGTTCACTAAGAAAATTGAAGTCATCAGAGGAAAGAGTCCACAGAACCGCCCTCCACCACCACCACCTTCCGGCACCTATTCACATGTATCTCTTAGGATGGGTCCGTTTTTTTCACTCCTACTAAATCCGGACTTCTTTCTTGCGCACAAATTTCCATGTCATCTCACTCAGAACATGACTGTCTCCATTCTCTCCTACTATCAACTTTTGTTTTCTCCTGAGTCATTCTTATAAGTAGGCAGACTTATTTTCATCATCTTTGTATTAAGAAGAAAAACTGGGGGGCGCCTGGGTGGCTCAGTCAGTTCAGCATCTAACTCTCAATTTCAGCTCAGGTCACAATATCAGAGTAGTGAGGTTGAGCCCCCCATTGGGTTCCACCCTGGGTAAGGAGCCTGTAAGATTTTCTCTCTCTGCCTTTCCCCCTCCCCCTTCTCTCTCTGTCTCTCTCTCAAAAAAAGAAAAAGAAGGAGGAGGAGAAGGAGGAGGGGGAGGAGGGGCAGGAGAGAGAGAAGGGGAAGGAGGGGGAGGGGGAGGAGGAAGAGGAGGGGGAGGGGAGTAGGAGAAGATGAAGAAGAAAACCTGTACTTTTTTTTTTTTTAAGATTTTTATTTATTTATTTGACAGAGAGAGAGAGAGAGATCACAAGTAGGCAAAGAGTCAGGCAGAGAGAGAAGGGGAAGCAGGCTCCCTGCTGAGCAGAGAGCCCGATGCGGGGCTCGATACCAGGACACTGGGATCATGACCTGAGCCGAAGGCAGCAGCTTAATCTACTGAGCCACCCAGGCGCCCCAGAAAACCTGTTCTTGATCCCACTTCCCCTCCCTGCTATTACTCAATTATTTTACCTGCCCTTGACAGCAAAACTCCTTGGAAGAGTTACCTACACTCACTATTTCCAATTCTTCTCAACCTGCTCTTACTTCCACTCCACTAAGTCATTTCCTCCACCACTCCATTAATACTGGCTTTGCCTAGGTGATCAATGAACTTTCCATTGCTAAATCCGATGGTCAGTTCTTAGTTTTCATCTTATTTAACCTACCAGCAGTATTTGAAATAATCAAGAGATTTCAACTCCAAGATATTGCTTCTTTATTAGGCAAGTAGAGACATACAGATGGCTTTGGAGACTCATTTGTTCTTCCCTTTGGGTAGCTTAGTGAGACTGAATTAGCTCAATAGAAGAACTGGTGGATACCAGCTGCTAAGCCCCAGAGTGGACTTTGTAGGAGAGTCACTTTCTCAAAAAGGAAGTTTCATCGTTACTTGATAATCTAGACATTGCTGCCTATTCTCGTACATACACAGCACATTAGAATGATGGTGTCTTTCTCCTGGAGTCCTGTCTGTGGACATGAGAGCTCAGGGGACCCCTGTGTGCTTTGCTACTTATTGGTTAGTTGAGATTTTGCCTGCTAAAACTTATTCTGAAGGTAAGACAGTGCTCACAGGTAGTGCATGCTTGAGACTTTTTCACTGCCAACGGGGAACTCTTCATTCAAATATATTCTCTCCTACCACAGTGGCCACGTTCGTAATGATTTCATCCAATCTTATGACTTCTGCTGCTAGGCCAGACCTCTCTGTTGACCATGAGAGAGCAAGAGTGAGGATATTGGGCACGTCAGAATTCACTGGACTGTCTACCAATTATCTGTTCCTATTTCTATATGTATGTTATCTTTCGATAAAAACGTATCCAGGGACACCTGGGTGGCTCAGTTGTTAAGCGTCTGCCTTCAGCTCAGGTCATGGTCTCAGGGTCCTGGAATCAAGTCCCTCATCGGGCTCCCTGCTCTGTGGGAAGCCTGCTTCTCCCTCTCACACTCCCCCAGATTGTGTTCCCTCTCTCACTGTGTCTCTCTCTGTCAAATAAATAAAATCTTTAAAAAAAAAAAAAGTATCCAAAAAAGTCATGTTGGAGGTTTTTATCTTGTCTCCAAATGGAAATAATAATACTTCATAGAAATGCTATGATTAATGAAAGAGGCAACACATATACAAAATAATGTCAGTTTGTAAGGTGGTTAATAACTTTCATTTTACTCCTTCATCCTTCTTCTCTTTAACAAACTGATTTTACTCACTTTTCTATAAGCAAAACTTCCTTAGGCATTTAAAAAACTAGTGGGTCTTATGGAGGCTACTTTTGTCACAGGCTGGAACTCTTGAGTAGCCATGAAAACATCAGTAAGGAATTACAGATATCTTGAGGTCAAAGGAATATGGGTTCTAAGGAGAAAGTGATCAAGTAAGTGTCTGATTAAAAGGAAAAAGGTGTGTGTGTATGTGTGTGTGTGTGTGTGTGTGGGTTAAAGAGAATGAGATGAATTAATCTGTGCTCATTTGGAGCTGCCGAGTAAAAGTGAAGTGCTGAGTAGTGTGTAGAGTCTATCACCACACCAATCTCTGTGTGTGTGCGTGCACACACGTGTGCGTGTGAAAACACAAACCCACACAGATCCTTATATGTCTGCCTATGCACAGACAGTTAACCAAGGTGCTGATTGTTTCTATGAACAAAAATAAGGGGCAGGGTTTCCTGGCACCATGCAGCTACTGTATTAACTCTGGACTGCCTACTCCAGACATTACACTTGTAAGAAAAATAAAACTCTATCTTGTTTAAGCCATTGCTATTGTAAGATATCTGTCATACATGGTTGCATCTAATACCATCTGCCACAATTCTATTTCATACGGATTAATTTTTTTTTTTTTTACTCTGAGTGGTATTTTTTGAAAATAGTAACATAAATGAAAAATTGCCTTTGAATCTATGGTGAGAAACCAAAAGTAGATTAATTGACGGAAACTAAGAAATCTAGAAAAATAGATGGGACTTGTGTCATGTATGTGAAAAGGTTAAGGGAGATGATTTAGGTGAATTTAGCACATAGGTAAATTTTGTCCTTTGTGTCCTATCAATTGCTTTCATCTATACTTCTCTCCTTCTTCTGTAATCTCTAGTTTCTCTTCTGCCCCTAATCATTATTATCCCCAACCCTATTTTCCAATGTTCATTCTGGTTCTTTTTTTCTTTTTTTTAAGATTTTATTTTTAAGTAATTTATACAGCCAGTGTGATGCTCCCAAAATCAAAATCCCGAGATCAAGAGTCAATGCTCCACTGACTGAGCCAGCCAGGTGGCCCTCATTCTTGATCTTTGTTGACCTCCACCAGTGCCCTCTTAAGAATTAATAATTAATTAGCAGGAGTGTTAAAAGTGAACTATTATCATCGGTTATCTGCTGGGATTGTGGAGAGATGGATCTATATGGAATGAGGTACTCTGGTGTAGCAGGAAGAAGCTTCCATTATTCTTGCCTCTTCTCTTTGATATGCTTGATATATACATTCCAAATTTCAAGGCATTGTTTTTTAGTCAGTGGTGTATGCTCAATTAATAGTTGTGCATTCAGTTTAAGAGGGCCATGACCAAACTAAAAGTGGAAAACCAAAGAAAATAACATTTATTTGTAAGAGATTCAAACTGGAAATAATCCAAGTGCATACTAACATAGTAATAGATAAATTGTGGTATATCCATATAATGAAATTACTCAGTTAAAAAAAATGAACTTTTGACAAGTGTAACAACATACATAAATCTCAGAATAATACATAAATAGTGAAAGAAGCCAGACAAAAATGCATACTTTATTATTTTATATTTATAAAAATCTAGACAGTGAATATTAATCTATAGTGAAAAAATTAGTGATTATTCGTGGGTAGGGGAGGAAAAAAACAGGAGAAGAAAGTTTAACAAAGGAATGTATGTTGGATATATTATTTAATTCTTTACTTAAATTCAATTTAACTAACGTATACTGTATTATTTGTTTCAGGGGTAGAATTTAGTGATTCATCTGTGGCATGTAACACTCAGGGCTCATTACATCAAGTGCCCTCCTTAATGCTCATTACCCAGTTACCACAGCCTCCAACAACCCTCACTTTGTTCCCTATTGTTAAAGAGTCTCTAATGGTTTGTCTCCTCTTTGTTTTATTTTTCCTTCCCTTCCCCTATGATTATCTGTTTTGTTTCTTAAATTCCACGTAGGAGTGAAATCATAGGTATTTGTCTTTTTCTGGCTTATTTCAATTAGCCTAATACCCTGTAGTGCCACCCATGTTGTAAGTGACAAGATTTCATTCTTTTTGATGGCTGAGTAGTATTCCGTTGTATGTATATGTGTGTGTGTGTGTGTGTGTGTGTGTGTGTGTGTATCACATCTTCTTTATCCATTTATCAGTCAGTGGACATCTGAACTCTTCCCACAGTTTGGCTATTGTGAACATCAGAGTGCATGTGCCCCTTTGAATCACTGTGTTTGTGATTTCCCTACCACATTTCCCTATTCACTAGGATAAATACCTAGTAGTGCAATTGCTGGTTCATATGGTAGCTCTATTTCTGAATTTTTTTTTTAAGATTTTATTTATTTGTCAGAGAGAGAGAGGGAGAGCGAGCGAGCGAGCACAGGCAGACAGAATGGCAGGCAGAGGCAGAGGGAGAAGCAGGCTCCCTGCTGAGCAAGGAGCCCGATGTAGGACTCGATCCCAGCACGCTGGGATCATGACCCGAGCTGAAGGTAGCTGCTTAACCAACTGAGCCACCCAGGCGTCCCCTATTTCTGAATTTTTGAGGAGATTCCATACTGTTTTCCAGAGTAGCTGTACCAGCTTGCATTTCCACCAAGAGTGTAAGAGGGTCTCCCTTCCTATGCATGCTCACCAACATCTGTTGTTTTCTGAATTGTTCATTTTAGTCATTCTGACTGGGGTGAGGTGGTATCTCATTGTGGTTTTAATCCCTGAAGAACTGCAGCACTAAGACCTTGGATGGAGGAGGGGTGCCTGGGTGGCTCAGCGGGTTAAGTCTCTGCCTTCAGCTCAGGTCATGATCCCAGCATCCTTGGATCTAGCCCCACATCGGGCTCTCTGCTCAGCAGGGAGCCTGCTTCCTCCTCTCTCTCTCTGCCTGCCTCTCTGCCTACTTGTGATCTCTATCTGTCAAATAAATAAATAAAATCTTAAAAAAAAAAAAGACATCGGATGGAGGAGTTGACTGTAAAAGAAATATACAAGAAATAGTCAGTATGATTAAAAAAAAAATCCCAAAGAACAAAATGTCAAAAAGTAGAAAGTAGAAATATTTTCATTAATAAAGGAGTACCAAGTATATAAAAAAAAGCTGAGAAGTAATAAAGAAGAAGAAGGTGTCTACTGTATTTTGTAATGCATAGATCATTGTTGTTTTTCATAAAAACTGTGTCAATGGATATGTTGGAACAGAAGCCAGATAAGGTAGATGGAAGCATGAATATTTGATGAGAAACTGGAGAAAATGAATGTAAGGAACACTGAGATGGTGTGTTATGAAAAGTAGGGAAAAATGGTGTGGAAAGTGGAATAAGAAGTTGTGTAGTAAAATGAAGACTCTTATTTAATTATTATTATTTTTTAATCAAAGAAACTAAAGTTTGTGTTTAGGCTTATGGGAATAAACTAGAATAAAATGAAAGCTAATGATGAAGGAGAGAAAGAAGAAATTAGCCTGAGTAAAGTCCTTGATTTGGCAGGTAGTATAGGTGGAGGGATTGCAAGATTGACCTTTGATGGGACTAGGGACATGTCCTCTGCTATAAAAAGAGAGAAGAAAGAAAAAATTGTAGTGAGTACTGCATAATGTACAGAATTGCTGAATCACTATGTTTTACACCAAGAACCAATACAATATTGTATGTCAAATTTACTTTAGTAGTAAAAGAAATTTAAATATAAGCAAAGTTTAACTCTAATGTTTAGGAATCTATGGCCTGGAGAAAGAAACTCTTAAGAAAGTAGTTACCATAAAAATTAGAATAGTGGTTATCTTGGGAGAGAAGATAATAATGGGAGGAAGGGAGAGGATTTGGGGATGCTGGTGAAGTACTATTTCTCACATGGATGGTGCCTACAGAGCTATATACTTTGTGATAAACCATTGAGCTATATATTTCATTTTGTGTATATTTCTGTATACCTGTTATATAACTACAAAGGTAAAAACAAAGTTCTAAGTTAAAATTTTGAGCCTAAAAACATTTTAGGTTTAAAAAGCATTTTAGGTTAAGGAGGATGATTCTTTGCATGCTTTTTCATAAAGCTACAGATCTATATCAGTCAAAAAAACAAAAACAAAAAAACAAAACCATAGGCAGGTCTACATGTTTGGTGTTATCACTTCTTATTCTTCATCCATGAACATTATGTTCAATTGAACTTTCATTAAAAAAAAAAAACCTTCTTTTGAAATCATGTGTTCTTTCATATGTCCGGGCACGTCTTGTTTTTGTTATTGTTTTAAAATTCTTCCCTCATCTTTTTAAAGGGAGATCAATGATTGTCAAAGTTGAGAGTTAAAATACGTTCTTTCAGATATCATGTGAATTTCTGTTCATTCTTTAGAGTTCAGAAAAAGAGAGAAGAGAGAAATTGGAGATTGTTGCAGCTAACTCTGGTAGTTCAAATATCCAGAAATGTGGAGAGAGTGGGAAGAGAGAGAGCTAGACAGAGTAGTGACAAGAATTCTTACCTATATAAGGAATTGTTTCTCTGTCATCATTATTGTGGCTGGGGGTAATCAAAGCAAGATCTCCGTTCTTTTATTAAGAGCCCAGTGCAGTTGTGTCTGTACTTTCCATCAGTCATGGTCCATAGACACGCTAAACTTGCCATAAGCACCATAGGTGTCTCATATACTATGGTCTTGGAACTGTTATGCTTCCTAAGACTATGGCAAGTTCCTTCTGGGCTCACTTGGCTTTCCTTCCACTCCTCACTCTCTGATTTAGAGTCATAGCAGGTTTTCTGTTATTCTGTTCCCAAACAAGCTGCTGGGCAAATTCTTCTAATCTATTTGCATATACAACAAAGTATCTGGAGAAATCCATCCAGTGTTCTGATTTGGGAATATTAGTGCTTACAGATTCTCCAGACTGAGTGGGCTTTTCCTTTGTTATTATATGAGATGGTCATTTGATTGGGAATCTGGCTATGAGGGGGCAGAGTGAACCTCTATTGTTCTGGAGGCCCTACACCCAGTCAGCTTTTTGTTGTAACCATAAATCACTTTTCCTTTGGGGAGCTAATCTGCAAGAATTGCAGTGCACATGCTTCAGGACGAGTGAGTCAGACAGATGAAGACTTTGGTGTACTTTCTGGGAAGAGGTCCTTGCACTGTCTCCGAGGATCTGTACCTGAGAGGATAATGCAGATACACTGCTTCAGTTCTCCTTGCAGTTGTGAGGGGAGAGGCTGGGTAAGAGTGGACTTTCCTAGTCAGTGGTAAAACCTTAAACCAGGGGCCTGGCACTATCATCTGAGCCTTGGAATGCCTTGGAATGTCAAGAATCTACTCTCTAGATTTTTTAGATATGTGAGCCAATTAATGTCTTGTCTGACTGAAGACAATTTGAGTTGGGTTTCCTTTCATTTGCAGCTGCAAGACTCCTAATTGATAAACACAGAAGTAGGAATCTAAGCTCAAGACAACATCTTACCTAGAAATCTTTCCTTTTATTTTGTTTGTATAAATTAATTTAATATTTTTAATGTATTCCATTTGATGATTTTGCATTATGCACTCACTAAAATCAATTCTAAAAAATTTGATTTAAAGTCAAATGACTAAAACTTTGAATTTCATTTTTTGAATCAAATGGAAAAGTATGACAGCTGAATGTTATTACTTCTGTTAGAATTTTAATCAAATATCATTGAATAAGGCATTCAAAAACTTTTGTCAATAATCATCTTATAAAACCCATTCATCCATTTGTTTGTCTGCAAGTTTTCAGTTTGCTGTAAATTTGAGTAGTCCAGTTATGAGACAAACTGCATCTGAAATATTCTTACCTATTTTCTTCTTCAGGGTGCCATGTGGTGCACTTGTTTCAAGATTACCTAGGGTGTAGAAAGAGTACCTACTTAAAGTCTGGAAAATGTTAAAAATTAGATATGTAATCTTGGATACATCAAAGGATAAAATTATATTTCTATGCATATACATATACAAAAATAAGTTTCACATGGACAAAAAAGAACCAAACATGAGAAACAAAATTTTAATTTGCCATTAGAATAAAATATGGTGGCAAATATTTATGTGTTGGATGGAGAAAAGCTTTTAAACAAGGCCCAAAAAGCACAAATCAAAAGAGTAAGTTTTGATTATATCACCAATTAATCCTTCTATATAATTAGTAGTTGCACAAACTAAGTGAAAAGGCAGTAATTAAACTTGGAGGAAAATATATTTTCAATGTGTGTAACAGATTATGGGCCAGTATCTATAGTGTTTTGAAACAAATTTTAAAAATCAAAAAGAAAAAAGACTACTAAAAGAAAAATGGGGGAAAGGCAAGAACAGGCAATTCACAGAAGAAAAAGCTCAAACCATAAAACAGAAAAAGGTGTTCAATTTCATTAGTAGTTAGAGAAATAAAAAGTAAAAACAAAAATGAGATTTCACTGTTTACCCATCAGATCAGGTAAGTATTTTTAAATGGATAAGATTAAGGCATATAACTTGTGGCCCAGTAATCCTGCAACTATTCATATGAATGCTAGAAGAATACTTATGCTATAGACACACATACAAGAATATTAATTGCAGAGATGCCTGGGTGGCTCATTCAGTTAAGCATCCAACTCTTGATTTTGGGTCAGTCTTAATTTCAGGGCTGTGAGATTGAGCCCTGTGTCAGGCTCTGCATTGGTCATGGAGCCTGCTTAAGATTCTCTCTCCCTCTCCCTCTGCCCGGACCTTCTCCCCTCTCTTAAAAAAAAAAAAATAATAATTTCACAATTGTTTATAGCAATGAAATCTTTAAAATATGTCTGTGGTGGCCATGAAAAACTTGAGCTTGTCCTCTGAATCCATCATTGCCTTTATGCTAAGATCAGACTTCCCATAGGCTGTTCTTAGCCAATGACTGAGCACAATGGCAATACTAAGGCAGCCCCTTTCTTGTGAAATGTAGGACGTATCTGCAGGTGACATTGGTTCAAGAACTCCCTATAAACACTCTTGGAACTGCAGCACATCTGGTTTTTTCCTTCTTCCCTTCTCTCCTTCACAGGACCCAGACCTGCATCCCAGTCTGATGGCTTTCCCAGCCTTCTATAGCTACTTATGCATGTCTCTCATAGATAATTTTCCCAATAAATATGTTGTATAATTAACCTTATGTTGGCATATGTTTCTTGGGAATCCTGAGCTGACATAAGGGATGCCAGAAGTGGTCCAACAACACAGGTGGTAAGATGATATAGAGCTTGTTACAGACCCAACTGGTACCAATTTCACTGAAGGTGACCTAGGAAAACTTCTTATTTGGGCAGAATGCCTTTATAAGTGCATTGACTCATTAATTTAAAAGATGGTGGTGGTAATGTGGGTGCTTACAAAGACAGCAGAGCTGGCTGGTTACTGCTAAATTATACTGATGTCCTTCAGAGTAATAATGAATAACTTAGATCCACTAATAACAAGTTTTACATTAAGAGTGAAGACTAGAAGTCTTCTCTGATAATGGACAAAGAGGGACATATCCCCTACAGTGAGATTTTTGACACAGTTAAGCAACAGAGAGTTGGTAGTTAATAGTTACAGGGTTACAGAGATGTTCAAATATTCAGCCAAGGCAGAACTCTTACACAGAGTTCTGTTGGGAAAACCAAGGACTCTGAAATATTGGATAGAAATATCTGGGTGGATATTCCTGAGAAACCCTCTCAGCTTACAGAAGTACCACAGTCCCTAGCAAGTTTCAGCGCTTTCTGTGTGCTACAGACCACTGCAGAGGTCCCTCTCCCACAAGGCAGCAGGTGCCCACCCCTTGGAGTTGTCTGCATCTCCTCTCCTGGCTGCTATGCCAATAACTAGCAAGGCCTTGCCAGGGCACTGCTGAATCTATAAAGAAGGAGAAAACATTATACATAAAAGGACCTATGAGAATTAGCTAGGTTGTATTGTCAGGAGCCATTGGAATACCTCAGGGATTGGATCTTGAGGTGCGTGATCAAGGAGGCCAGCGTGTAAGACCAAGCAAGTATTTACTGACTTAGGGTCAGTTTATCAATACACATGATTTATTAACTTGCCCAGGCTTTAGTGAATGGGGAAAACTCGCAGTGAGGGTGGTCCTTAGAGGTCTGGAAGAAGCTATAACCAATGTTGAGTGGAACAGAAATGCCCAGACTGCCCTGGCAGACAACAAACGAAGAAATGAAGAGGCTGATGAAAACAAGGCCTACCAGAATGGATATATTATATGAGGCCAGAAAAGCCAACAGAGGACTGTGTTCCACCAGAGCCTAGAGGACACACCACTCACTAAGGCCATTAAGAATGGACTAGTGAGAAGGACACCGGCCAGCAAGACCCAAAAATATAGTAGTAGCTCTTCTTTTTTCACCTGTGTTAATAGTAGAGGAAGTAGTCCCAGAGTTAGGTTCATTACTATCATGGGGAGATAAAAGTCAATTGGCCATGCTTAACTAATAGGAACCAGGCAACTGAAATTACCAGAATGCCTGGCAAGGTTGCAAAGGTAACCAAGAGGGCTCACCTGGCAAGGAGTTGCAGAGAAGGTAAATAGAGCATGACATCCCAGAGGCACATCTGAAGGCAGTCAACAAGGGTGTGGCTTACCATCTGCAACCAAACCAGACCAAACCAAACCAAACAAAAAACAACCAAAGTCATTCTGGAATGCTGGCTAAAGTCCAACTCCTAGTGAGTGCACTGTGATTATTTCCCCAGTTCCTGAATGTATAATTGCATTGTATAATTGGAATTAATGTATAATGCCAATGTATAATGTATAATTAATGTATAATGTATAATTGGCATTAAAGTCATACACTCCACGAACACACATACAAACTGGTCCTTTGCCTGGGCAGTAAGAGCCATCATAATGGAGACGGTCAAGGGGAAAACTCTGAAAGGACCCCTACCCTCGTTAAAAGAGTAAGTCAAAAACAATGTGACAGTTGGGTGAGATGGCAGAAATAAGTGCCTCCATTAAAAACTTAAAAGATGGGGCTCCTGGGTGGCTCAGTGTGTTAAAGCCTCTGCCCAGCATCCTGGGATCGAGCCCTGCGTGCGGAGTTGGGTTCTCTGCCCAGCAGGGAGCGGACTCTATGAATCCTTGGGAATGACTGAGGACTGCGACAGCTTAACCAGGTGGTAGCCTCAGCACAGTGGGAGAGCTTAGGGAGCCAGGGAGGGCAATGCCCCCGGAAGAACAGATGAGTAATGCCTCAGATACATGGTAGGCAATCATTCATGTGATCCTTCATGTGCGGAATACATCCTTTTCGATGGGAATCAGGAGAGAGGATCAGAAGCGGATTGCATTCTTGTGGGATAGCCTACTTCCTTTACGGTTTTGCCTCAAGTCTCTGTTAACCCTTCTGCTCTCTGCCATGATATGGTCTGAACGGCCTGGGAATTCCACAGAACATCACACAGATTACATAAATGACATCATGCTAATTGGGCAAAACAAACAAGAGGTAAGTAATACGCTGGAAGCCTTGGAAAGGTATACATGTTGCAGAGGGGGGAAGAGAAACCTCATGAAGATTCAAGAACCTGCCATTCAGTGATGAGCTTAAGGATCCACAGTCGGGGAATGCTGTGATATTTCATAGAAAGGAAAAGCCAAATTTTGCACTTCGCTTCTTCCATGATTGGGATCTCTGGGCTGAGTAACTGGTAGAGGGTAAAATCATTAAATGAACTAGGAGAGGTAGCGGAGGACAGTGTGTTTTGTTTAAATTTTTTGTTTGACAGTTTTGCTTGAGGGTTGAGGGAGACTTGAGGCTGCCATACACACAACCTCTGACTCAGATCAGAAAAGACACCAAGGCACAGAATGGCTGTTTGATTTAGGTGTAACAGGGGACAAATAGCCTTATGGAAGAGAGTTGCGGGGATGGAAACCCACATGAACATTCTCCTAGCGGGGCACTGCTTAGAATGTGTGACAATTTTGGCGGGGGGGGGAGTCATTTCACTAAACCCATTGATGATGTTGATGTAAATAGTGCTTTTTTACTTTAAGTTCTTACTAGTTAGTAAACAATAAAATAATAAAAATAAAATAAAAAATAAAAATAATAAAAATAAAAATAAAAATAATAAAATAATAAAAATGTCCTTATAAAAATGACATTTTATAAGGATATTGTAAAGCTTTTGTTTACTCATCAAGATCAGATAAGTTTATGAAAACATCCTGTATTAGTACCAAAAGTTTTTAGTGAGTTCGAGAAGAAGGTTGAACCATCAGAAATGATGGCTATGTCAAAATCTAGACATAATTAAATGACAGTAGGTTGAAAACCCTATGTAATATCTTTCTGCATATGTATGTAATTTATTTTTATAATGTGAAGATGAAACTTTCTCAGTTTTAAAGTTGTATAAGAGACTTTTATAAACCATGCAAGGGAGGGAACCAAAGAAAGGTGTTGGAGGAATTTTTTGCTGGATACTCTTGAGTACACTTTTAATTATGATCCATGTGTACATATTTTCTATTTTGAAACAAATAAATATTTAAAAACAAACAGAAATTAAAAAAAAGTCCTATTCACAAAGTTCCCCAAATTATAACATGCATAGGGATAAAATTTAGCAAGAAAGGAACAGACTTTTATAAGAAAAGCTATAAAATATACTTTAAAAACATACAATAAAACTTTGAATAGGAAACAAAAATCTGTGTTCCTGGTTGAAAGATTTACTATAAAATATAAATCTTTACCAAATAAAAAAAAATCAAAATAATTCCAATCAGAATTTTAATGGGCTAGGACAAAAGCTTTTTAAAGTATATATGGAAGCATAACTGACTAATAACCAAGACAATTAAGAATAAGGAATATTGGTGAAGAATCTGATGTTACTGGATATTAAAAATTTGCTATAATATTTTTATAACTTACTATTTTGAATAGTATACCATTGAAATTTATTTTTAGTTTATCAAAAACATACAATTATTTTTTTAAAGATTTATTTATTTATTATTATTATTATTATTAAAGATTTATTTATTTGAAGAGAGTGTAAGGAAGACAGCACGAGAGGGGAGGGGGAGCACATGGGGGGAGGGAGAGGGAGAGGCAGGAGCAAACTCCCTGATGAGCAGGGAGCAGGATGCAGAGCTGATCCCAGACCCCACCACCCCTGTTGGCCGCTACCCCCTACCACCCCCTCTGCCCCCTCTACCCCCTGACGAGGACCTGAGCTGAAGGCAGACACTTATCTGACTGGAGCCACCCAGGCAACCCTTGTAGACATAGTTCTAAATGCTTTACAAACATTAACTCCATTCTTAGATGACTCCATAAGAAAGATACTGTTATTATTTCCATTTCCATAGGTGAAGAAACTAAGTCCAAAGAGCTTTACCCAAGGTCACACAGTCAATACATAGGAGAATCTGGATCCAGACATGCCCTTGATTAGCATATTATGCAACCTCTCAAAAGCAAATAAATCTGTGGACCAGAACAGAGTCTAGAAATAGATCTGTTACTGGGTGGTGGGTTATGGAACTCCTCAGTTCTTGACTTCTCCAAGGAACGAATTCAGCCCTGATACTCAACAAAGAGTTAAAGTAGTAAAGTTTTTATTTAGCACAAAGCAACAGGACTGACCAGAGGATTAGTGGCCATGCTGCGCTTCACACTGTGTTCTTTTTTGAGGGTTTATTTGATGTCTTCCCTCCCAACTCATTTCATCGCTCCAACCTTGGATCTGCCTTGTTTTCCTACCCTTCAACCTTTTGTTCAAGTTTGTGTTAGTCATTTTCCCATGACTGCTTAAACCCAACCTATGGCAGTGCAATAATATTATATTCTGATGGCCTCAGGGTAGTTAACAGACAAGGTCTTTCTTAAGTGAGCATGCTCCAACGTTGGGGAAGTCTTTGTAGCCTGTATCTTCTGCATGTCGGTCTCTGCTAAACTGCAAAAGGGGGTGATTTGGGGCAGTCTCAGGGTAGAGATCAGGTGTTCTCTGGCAATTGTCCATTTGTTATTCTGTCATTCCCCTTTTCCCCTCCTGCTCCTATCTATCGGACGACTCTAACAGATCCACTGGCAAACCGGATCTTATTAAATGAAAAGAGTGGTGTTTCTGTTCAGGAGAACATTGCTTTCTGGTGCTGATACAACTGATTCTTCAACAAAATAACTTGCTCAGAGTCCTATATGTATGGCCAGAACTGGGGAATAGTGAATCTTCATCAGTAGTAGAATTGCAGAGTAAATAGTGAGATATTATCACTATGGAATATGACACAATTATTAAAAAGGAGTCATCTACTGACCTGACAGAATGACTTCACTTTTAAGTGGAAAAAAAAGAGCAAACTGAAGGATAATATGTATGTAAATATAAAAATAAAAATAAATATAAATATATGTATGCATTTGAATGAAGAGGGAGAACTGTATATAAGGATATACACTATGGTATCATCATTGCCAACTTCAGGAAATAGTGAGTCAGAGAATATTGGTGACAGGGGGACTTGTTAATGATTTCCATATTTTTTTTTTTGTTCTTCACTTGTTACACTAGTTTTCACTTCTGAAAAATCCAAGCTAAATTTCGGACTTTGTAAAAACTGAGCATTTTAACTGAGTATTTAATACTTTATTACATAAAATGTTTGGTTACCGAACATTTTTAAAGATTTATTGCTTTATTTTAAAATTTATTTTTTTGAGATTTATTTTTTAAATTAATTTTTTAAAAGATTTTTTTAAAGATTTATTTATTTATTTTAGGGATGGGGCAGAGGGATGGGGGGAGAGAGAGACCGTCTCAGATAAACTCCCCATTGAGTGCTGAGCTGGACACATGACTCAATCTCACTTACCAAACTTTTAATGTCTGCTTCTAGTGTATAAATTCTATCTTTCAATGTTCACTTTCATCTTCAGTTATTTACTGTAAATAAAATATTTGTCTTCTGTTTGAGAAAATGTTCTTGTAGAATCAATATTTTCATGTATGAAGTTGAATATAAAATGTATTCTTTCTTTAAAAGTAATTTCATTTTTTTAAAAGATTTTATTTATTTATTTGAGAGAGAGAGCATGGGGTGGGGGGGACAGAGGGAGAGGGAGAAGCAGACTCCCCGCTGATAAAGTAAACCTACTTCTATGATATTTGAAAAACAAAGTACAACTACTTCTGAAAAAAGAGCCAGGGGCAACGGGTGGCTCGGTGGGTTAGGCTTCTGCCTTCAGCTTGGGTCATTAGGGAGATTGTAAAGTAAGGAATTTAGCAAGATGGAAACTAATTTCAGATAGATTGGGATCGTTCTCTTTTTCCTCTTTGCTGGATAATTTCTGTTTATGCCTCCAGACCACTTTTTAATTCTTCTCCACCATGCTCTAAGCCCAGGAGACTGGCTTCTATGGATTGTGTCAACTAGGTTCCCTTGTCCTCTGGCTTCCAGTTGGGTTCACCCAATGGGAGATATTAGTGAGAGACTGGAGGTCAAGAAGAGAGAATGCTTTGAGTACTTATTCTCTCCACCCCAGCCCCACTTCCTCTCTACTAGGCTGACAGTAGCTGTGTTCCTCCATGTTAAGCGAGGGGTGATCAGTCTCCCATGATTTTAGCTCTTTTGTGTTCTGGTCATTGCAATTCTCTCCTATGCTCTTGTTTTCTCCTACATACTCTTGGGGGAAATCATACGTTTTGATTTCCTTTAACCTTTTCCACGTCTTTGTAAATAATCTCCTCAGTCACTCCTTTAAATATGCCATCTGATTCCTGTTGGGATGCTCACTAATATGTTCTCTCACTGCTTACATGTGGGAGTAATCTATATCACTATTTTTTCCTACTTTTTCCCCTCTGGTAAGATGATCCCTTTCTGAAACTTCAACCACAAATTTCTTAGTCAAATTATGTTTCTTCTGTTCTAACTAGCATAATGCCATCCCTGTGAAGATACCACTGCATCTTTATAGAGAAAGAGGAAGGAGATTTAATGGTCTGATCATTGCCAGTATATGTTCAACAACTGGAACTGAAGAGGTGGTTAATTACTTTAACTTTACATTCCATCTATGGTTAGGAAATGGGAAGGAGTTTCATTGTGCATGACCTCCACACTGTAGGTGTCTGGCTTAACCAGTTCTAACTAATCAATCCCTTAGTTGGGGATTGCTGAGGGACACATTTGCTCAGCAACTCTCCCTTTCTGAGAGTTGTAATTGCAGCAGTGGGACTTAATCTATTGCTGTTATCGTGGAAAAGGGGTAACAATGTTATGGGGCACGGATGAAGTATAGTAACTGGGAATCACTTGAGCTTGAATCATCTGGAGAAATAAATCTTAAATGCAGCCATTTTTAAGGAGTAATCATAATAACTCAAGCAAATATGAACCTTTTCAATTAGAGGCATTTTGTGTCATCAGTTTTCTGAAAGGCTCTGATAGCTGGACTTCCTTCATAAACTCTCTCTAGAAGAAGTTGTCTGGTTCAGAATCACATATGCTAAAACTTTAAATGGAGATCTTATAGGCTTCTACTAGGCAAATCCTAGTAGATCTTTTGTCAGATTTAGGAAATGCACAAGAAAAGTTATCTATTTCATTAATTTAACTGTTGGTAAAATCTCTTTAGTCTTTTTTTGCATGATCTTATGATGACTAAAATCATTTGAAAAAGGGGTTGCCAAAAGGTTTCTTGGAAGTGGGAAGAAGGTATGGAATGACTGTTTTATAGTTTTCTAATCTCTTTATCATAAACATTCATATATGTAAGAGCATTTGCACAGATACTAATCTGCTGCTTGGGGATTATGTGGTGGAGAGCCTGTGAAAAGAAATAGGACCTCTGGTTCTGACCAGCTAGACAGGGATGTGAAGATCAGAGAACCATCTCAATTTCAAGGAATTGGTAGTAAAAATAATGCTTCCCAGCAATCAGCACAAAAGTATCCAGGAATTGACTAAATATGGTTAATACCCTGCTTTTTTTTCCATAGGTAATTATTCTATTTCTTCTGTTATTTCAGCTATAAAAATAGGATTTTTGTTGATGCACTTGAGATCATCCAGCATAAGATACTATATGGCCCCCCATATAGTTCAAATTGGAACTCCTTCCAAAAAAACTCACTCCTATATCATATGGCTCTCTTTATCCATTTTCACATTTCCCTAGATCCTTGCATTTCATTAAGAGAAAGAAAACACATTCAAGCAGCTATGTACATAGACCCCCATCAAAACCAAATTTAACTGAAGAGACAATGAAGATACATCTTGTTATAATGCATGATTTCACCGCCTCATTTTCTTCAGAGCTATTCTGAATCCTTTTAGATCTTAACCACTTCTCCCCCACCAAATCTCTCCCTCCCTCTAACTTCCTTTCTCTCTCTCTCTTTGTCTGTCCATGCTTTATTCCTCGCATCAACTGTCTTTAATTTAGATATAACTCAAGGCTAGAGCCATTTTTTTGGGCAGTGTTTCTCTTTTGGCAGTGTTTCTCAAAGTGTGGTCCATGGACTACCTGAAGCAGAAATACTAGAGATATTTAATGCACAAATGAAGATTACCATGTTCTACTTTGTACAAACTAAATCCAGATCTCTGGGAATGGGGATCCAGATTTGTAAGTGTACCATGCAGAGACATGATTCTCACGCAGAGAAATGATCTGGACATAATATTCAACATGGGTGAATTACTTTAGAAAGCTAGTAATTTCCAGATGAGAAGCAGTCCCAGCAGTCCGTCCTTTAGTCAACAGCTATTTAAAGGACTTACTATGGGCCAGGAACCCAACTGGGCACAGAGCTGTGATAGTGAGCAAGGCAGACATTGTCTAGCCTTCATGGTGCATTCAGACTAATGAGAAAGAAAGATATTGATCAGTTTTTAAAATTTAATTTTATTTTTTCAGTGTTCCAAGATTCATTATTCATTCACCATACCCAGTGCTCCATGCAAAATGTGCCTTCCTTAATACTCACCACCTGGCTTACCCATCCCCCCACCCTCCTCCCTTCCAAAACCCTGTTTGTTTTGCAGAGTCCATAGTCTTTCATACTGATCAATTAATCATCTAGATTAGTGTAAAACAAAACTGTGTTTTATATATATATAAAGCCATATAATATGATATATAATTACATCCATTATATTTATTATTATTATCCATATAATATAATAGAACTTGGAATTCAAAGAAAGCTTTCTGGGAAGAAGTCTCACTGAAGTCATAAGTTGAACTAGGGAAAAAATGGGAGAGCGTTTTCTTTCTGGGTAAAAGGAATATCACATGCTAAGCCCTGTGACAAGTCCAGTACATGGGACAGAGTGGAGACCTGGGTGACTACCTCTGAAACAGTGGGGATGGGATATGTAGTACAGGGTAAGAAGGAGCTTGCCCTCGTGGACCTTATAGGACATTTTTAAGCAGTTTTTCAGATTGTAAAAATGGATTTCTGGATGATGGCTTGTTTTGCTAGAGCAATGCATCATGATAGAGTTCAAAGAGTATTTGAGAGAGATTAAGACATTTGTTTCCCTGTCCAACCACTGACTAGTGCATGATAACTTACTTGGCCTCCATGAACATCAACTTCCTTCCCTAGAAAGCATGGATGATAAAACTGGACTGTCATCGTGGGGAGGGATGTGAAGATGCTTTGAAAACCACTATTCACTCTGGGTGTATAAGAGACTACTGATTTTTCAGATTAATGGGAAAGAAAGATATTGATCAATTTTTTGATACTGGGTGCTGTCAAAATGGTTTTTCTGCTTTAACCTTTATTGTGACCCAGAACAGGGTCGTTACCCATTTCTGAAGGTCTGTTGTGAATTCAGCTCTTGATCTTTGCTTCTACTGGCTTTTACCCACTATTTCTTCCTACTTCTCTGAGCTCTGTCCCTTATGATTGATTACCCTAGTCTCATCAGTGTCAGATCACCCCTGTCTCAGTTTATAGTTGTTAAAATGAATTCTGAGGCTATATTTTCCCTGAGTTTCTGGTATCTTTTCCTTTCCTTCTTCTTTTTGCCTTTTTGTGGTCCTAAGATTCTTTATTCTTATGTCTTTTATTCCAATATAGAATTCAAACAACTGAAAATACACTTAAAACACCTGAAGATTGGGCCACCTGGGTGGCTCAGTGGGTTAAATCCTCTGCCTTTGGCTCAGGTCATGATCCCAGGGTCCTGGGTTCAAGCGCCACATGAGGCTCTATGCTCAGCAGGAAGCCTGCTTTCCCCTCTTTCTCTCTCTCTGCCTGCCCCTCTGCTTCCTTGTGATCTCTGTCTGTCAAATAAATAAATAAAAATCTTAAAAACAAAAACTAAAACACCTGAAGATTGCTCCTTGTTCAGTATCCCTTTCTCAGCTGTTTAGTCTTGGAAAGTTCTTAGAAAGTTCTTGCTTGCTTCACCTTCAGTGCCAGGTTTTGTTCTACTTTAAAACAGAGCACTAGGTCCCATTAGTTCACATTGTCATTGAGTTCATATGCTTTGAGAAGCACTGGAACTGAACACTCTATTTCTCCCCTTCCTTTGCCATGGCCATCTCCACTGTCATAAGCCGCACTGACTTACCTTACTTTCCATGCACATTGGAGTTGAAAAATATACAGAGATTTAGATTCGACTTACAATGAACTCTGCTGGTCTTTCAGAGGAGATGGGTCTTCTAATTAAGGCTATTCCTTCTCACTATCTGGTGGCAGACCATGAAGAAGTAGATGGTGAGTCTCTAAAGTCCTTGGGGAAGAAGGCCTTGTCTTATATTTCTTCCATAGCTTTCAAAGTTCAGGGCTGAGTCGAGAGTTAGTCTCAGGCCTTCTGCCAGATCAGCGAGTAAGTGAGTGAACATCTCAGAGTTATACTTTCTAGACCTCTACATGGCAGACTGTAGCTGTGACTCTCTATCTAATGGCAAACTTGACGTTCAACAGTTTCTTCTAATTCATTTAAACCTATTTCATGTTTAATGGCGAATTAAAGTTCCCTCCCTTTTCTGCTGTGCTTCAAAGCTAGGCACCTTCCTTGGTTCTTTTGGTTCATGGCAAGTTTGTTGCCTTCTCTAGAGGATTCGTTCTTCATTTCATTCTGGCAGAGTCTCAATTCTGGCAGATTTGGCAATAATCCCCAAATGCTTTGCAAATGTTTTTCCATAAGGACTGAAAGAAACTTAAACAAATTTAGGGACAGCCACATCCTACAGAATAATGTAAAAAGTATGCATATTAAAATTCATTATGGTTTCAGCTTATTTGGTTATGAAAGTTGGTTTTAGTTCATGTGTCCAATATCTAAATAAAACAAATGTGGGCCAGGGGGAAAAAAAAAAAGTAAGCCACATAAAAACCAGACAGCAGCTCTTGGAAGATCTGCCTTCTTCTATTTTCTCTCTGACCTGAGAAGGAATTGGTATTCAGGGAAAAACTGAAGTAGAATTTATCTGCTAATGGAGGGCAGTTATGGCCTCCTGGGTTTTGTCTGCATGGAAGTTTAAGCAGAGTCAAGATGGTTGTTAAGGGAAATATCTTAGTAGATAAAAGAGTTGAAATGACTAGATTTCTGTGCTATTATGCTGTCATTTTGATTTTCTATCATTGGGCTAAATAATTTTTTAAAAGATTAATCAATGAAACATAAGCTTGACCTAAAAATCAAGTTTTTGGAATTATTAGTCCTACATGGTTGATGGAAACTATAGAATATATAAGAATAAATCTGTCCTTGAGGGTCTTATTCTCTAAGGGGTGGGAATTGCAACTTGCTTCTAACCAATAGTACACAGCACTTAGGTCACAAACCAAACAGTAGGGGATGGAAGGAAAGAGGAAAGGAGCTCACCAAAGTAGCTTTGAGAAATAATGTTTTGACTGAAAAGAAGTAGACTAAGTAGAAATTTAGAAATTCTGACTTTATTTTTATACAATATTTGATAAATAAATATATGTATTATAGGTAATAAGAACCAGGTTTCTCACTGTCAGAAAAAAGAAATTACAGAAAAGGAAAAGGAGAAAATTAAAATGAATTCTGTAGGGGTGGATTGGTATCAAAGGCATCAAAATGACTCATGTTTGCTTTTAAATACTTATACAGATAATGAACTAACTAAATAGAAGTTACTTTATTAGCTTTACCCACTGAGAATGGCTAGAATAGTAAATGCCTGCCCCGTAGCAACAAGCACATCTAATACCTATATTTTGTTTTCTAAGTACCACTCTACCGTTAAAAACAAACAACCAACCAAACAAGCAAACAAACAAAAACTGGACTCCTTGGAGAATTAGTTTATTCCAGGAGTGAGTTAGGGCAAACACAAGATTAACTTGAGCATCTTGTAGTATCTGAAATAAGGAAGTGCTAAAAAATAAACAAAAAAATAAATAAACAAATGAAAAGGAGATCATACCAAAAGGAAACAGGACATACACTACAGAAGTTCCCAATGGCCAAACTTAGAACAGCTTTGAGAACAAAATAAATAATGATGGTATTGGATTATAACACAAAAAATAAAATAAATATCTATGAGTGCATACTGATACAAATAAAAATAAACAAATGGCTTAGAAGTGACATCTTACAAAAGAATTCCAGTTAATTAATGGAAAAGGAATGATGGAAACAGAAAAATCATTATTAGCATATCATAGTAAGAATTCCTACAGGCAAGGTCCATTATGGATGCTTAGCTCTGTTGGCTAAAGTTTAATCAAAACAGAGTATTTGCATAACCTTAAGGCATCTTTGACAAAGTAGTAATTTCAAAAGGAAAAATAGCATGTTTCCACTTTAGTCAAGTGATCAAGGTTTGCATCATCATTAATAACAGTCACATCATGTTTGATGATATGATATCCTGAGAAGGGCACATCATGCCTTGGTAGCTTTCCCAATAATATATAATTTCAATCTAATCATAGAAAATATCTGATAAACTTAAATTGAAGAACATTCTTCAAAAATTATGGGCCAGTACTTTTTAAAAATGTCAAGGTTATGCAACATAAGAGTAGACTAAGGAATTGTTACAGAGTGGAGGAGACCAAGAAGATATTACATCCAAATTAAGGGTGGGCAAAGATTTTCTATAAAGGGATACATTATAAATATTTTAAACTTTGTAAGCCACATAGCCTTTGTAGAACTATTAATTGCTACCAGTTTAATATAAAAGCAGACAGAGATAATATGTAAATATATGATCTTGGCCATGTTCCAATAAAAGTTTATTTATAAAAACAGACCATGGGCAGGATGGCCCCTGGGACCATAATTTGCTGACCTCTACAATGCATTGTAGTATCCTCATATAGAAAAGAATAGTTAGTGGAAAAAACTGATAAAATATAAATGAGTTCTGCCTTTTAGTTAATAGAATTATACCAAGATTAATTTCTTAGTTTTCATAAGTGTTCTATGGTTATATAAAATGTAAACATCGGAAAACTGGGAAATGGTGTATAGAAACTCTATACTATTTTGCTACTCTCCTGGAAATCTAAAACTATCTCTAAAAAACTCCAAAAAATCACTTAATCAAATACATACATTCACACTTAGATACATACATAAATGGAATTGAAGATGGCTAGGATAGAGAAGAGCCAGGGTTAGTTACTACAGGAAAAGTCAATAATACAAACTTCGCCAAAAGTATAATATCTGTTGACCTTGTGAGCTTTGAAAACTACTACATATTGAAATCTTGTTCAAGTCACTAAAATTTTTCCCTGTAAGCATTTTTATTTTTCCTAGTGATAACAGATAGGCCAAGAGCCATTAGGAGTCTTTTTGAGGTAACTCACATAAAAATTGCTCACTTGCACAACTATAAAGAACTACTAAAAGATACACAGTTATGAGCTGGTCAAAGTAGTTTCTTCTCAATATTGTTGAATGAGCCTTTGATTGATTCCAGTCAATCCAGCCAATTCCAAGAATTCTCTGAGGCTTTTTGCATAGTTAGGAGCACAAAAAGACCTCTCAAAAAGACAATGGAACCTATTTCTACATATACACATGCACAGATTTCATTCTACATTCCCTTTAAATCCACTTAAAAATGCTTAATTCTTTTCCTAAGAAATATAGAAATATGGGAAGGAAATGGAGAGGAATTGTGGCATTTGGGCTTAGGCTGGAATTGAAACACCAACTTCTTCCTTTGGTGAGAATCATGTATATGCATCTGCATGTGTATATCTGCATATCTACATATATGTATTTGCTTGTTTTTATATTGTTAAATTATACTTGGAGGGTCTTAGATTACCTTCCTTGGAAGCATCTGAACACATAAGCCATCAGCCAATCAACAAACCCTTACTGAGTAATTGCTATGTAATAACTCCCTCTCACACCCCATCTTATCCAATGCAAATCCTGCGCTAACTCTGAAATCTATCAAAAATGTAACCATTTTTCCACTGTATCCCAAATCCAAACTAGTACAAACCACCATTATTCCTTGTCATTATTCTTGCACCATCTTTTACTTTGTCCGCCAGGGGCCACTTTTCAGTGTTCTTCATAGTAGCCAGAATGGTCTTTCAAAACTGGAATTCAGGTCACATGACTTTTTAGATTAAAACCCTCTTATATTTTCCCATTCATTAAAAGTAAATCTGAAATCCTTTTCAATGACGACACAATCTTACCTGTTTACCTCTCTGATCTGATATTATTATTCCTTTTATCCAGAAGGATCTTTCTGATCTCTCAGATCTCTCCAGATATTTTTTGTGGCTTGTTTTTAGATCTCAGTTCAGATGTCAGAAAGTCCTCCTGAGCAGAAATAAAGTCAATCCCACCCCATCAGTCTTTGTCTCATTACAGTTCTTTTTCCTTCGTAGTACTTGCTACTCTCTGCAATTATCCTCTTTGTTTCCTTTCATTGGCTATTTTCTCCAATTAGTCCCTTCAGCATAGGGACTGTATGTCTTGCTTGCCACTGTACTTCTAAAGTCCAACATTGTATTTGGCACAAATATGTGGTCAATAAATATTTCTTGATGAAAATAAGTGAAGGTGTAAATGAATTAATGTAAAGCACTGTGCTAACCAGCATAACAAGTGTTCAAGATTGATTTCTGGGCTCAGAGAACTTATAATTTGGTAATAGTCATATTAGAGAACACAATAGGGCGCACCTACATGACATACTGTAAAGCTCTTAAAAGACAAGGGTAATGCTGGGTTAGGATTCATAGGGAGGATGGATGGATTCTGACTGAGGAGATCAAAGTTGTTTCATTCAGATTATGCTTTAGGGAGCGAGTAAACTTTTAAATGCAAAAACCTGCAAAATGGTTGGGTAGACTGCCCTTTCCATTCATCCCTCCAGGCCAAAGAATAGCAGTAGTGTGGCCTATCAGTGAATGTAGCATAAATGCAGACAGTGGGAAATGGGAGCCAAGGATGCAGGGTTTGTGAGGTCAATGAAGAGGTCATCCTCTCTTATCTACTCAATGGGTCATAATTGGGAGTATGAAAATGGAAGGAATCTGGAGGGCAAAGAGGGAAAGTGATAGAAGTGAAGGTAGCACCATCATATTTAGGGAAAAGGTAAACATAAGTCACTACCAAAGAGAGGCAGAAAGAGAGAAAAAAAGAGATAGAGACAGAGCAAGAATGGTCAGAGAGGTAGAAGACAGCATGTCATGGGAACTCATATTATTTATCAGCATTCTGTGTTCCATTTTGAAACTAACAAACAAATGCAAACATTTCCTAGTAGTTTAAGCAGGAGGATTATAGAGACCAAGGGAAAAGAGCTTCAAGAATGAAGAATTGGTCAACAGGGTCAAAGAACAAGTTATAGAGAGCTGGGAATTGGATTTGGCAATCAGGAGGTTATTGCTGACCCTTCTGGGAACAGTTTCAGAGGAGTGTTGGAGGGAGATGCCAAAGTGCAGTGGGGTAAAGAGTGAGTGGCAGGTAGTCAAGTAGAGGGAAGGCAGTGAGTTCAGCTTTGTTTTTCAAGAAGTTTGGTGGTAAATAAAGTTACAAAAATGTGTGTTTTATTTTTTGTTTTGTTTTGTTTTGCTTTGGTGGGAAGACTCATAGCAATTTCAAGTTATCTTAGGGAAAAGGGAGGGTCGGGTACCTGAGCCAGCTGTATCACTGAGTGACTCTTACTCAGGGAAGGCACTTTTGATATGCCAATATGCTCGGTGCTGAAGGTAAGTAAGTGGTGCCAGACAATTTCACCTGTTAAATTAACAGGTGAGTAAAATTGGGCTCATAAACATATGCTTTTAAACTCATCTTTTCTTATTTTCTCATTTTGTTTTGTGCCCTCATGTTTTTTTTTCTTCCCTTAAAGTTTTATTTTAAATCTTTCACCTCAATTAGGCTGAATTAAGAAGAAAATTAATTTTTTCTCACTTTAGTCAAGATAGACTAGTATATAGTTAAAGAGAGAGAGAGAGAGTCTGTGTGTGTGTGTTGGGGGAAGCACGGGTGATGGTTAAAATGACCATCACCCGTGAGAGCAGATGCATCGGAATTATATACCATGACCAAGTGGGTTTTATCTCAGGTATGCAAGGCTGATCTAACTTTTGAAAATCAATTAATGTAATTCATCACACCAATAGGCTAAAGAAGAAAAATCACTTGATGATATCAATACGTGCAGAAAAAGCACTGGACAAAATCTAATATCCATTCATGATTTTAAAAAAGTCTCAGAAAAGTAGGAATATAAAGGAACTTCTTCAACTTGATAAAGAATATCTATAAAAACCCTACAGCTAACATCATACTCAATGGTGAGAAACTCAAAATTTTCCCAGTATACTAATTTTCCCTTTGGTATAAGGCAAAGATGACACTTTTCACTACTGGGAGTTCTAGCTAATGTAATAAGACAAGAAAAGGAAAAAGGTATACAGGTCAGGAAGAAAAATATAATTTTCTTTGTTCACAGATGACATTATGACCTACATAGAAAATTTGGAAGAATTGACAGGAAAAAAAAAAAAACCTTTCTGGGACTAATAAGCAATTATAATAAGATTGTAGGATACAAAATCAATATATGAAAATCTATCTTTTTAAAATTATGTTATGTTAGTCACCATGCAGTACATCATTAGTTTCAGATGTAGTGTTCCACAATTCATTGTTTGTGTATAATACCCAGTGCTGTGTGTCCTTAATACCCATCACCAGGCTAACCCATCCCCCCACCCCATCCCCTCTAAAATCCTCAGTTTGTTTCCTGGAGTCCATAGTCTTTCATGGTTCATCTCTCCCTGTGAAGCCTCCCTCCTTCATTTTTCCCTTCCTCCTCCCAATGTCCTCTATGCTATTTTTTATGTTCCTCAGATAAGTGAAAACATATCGTTGCTTTCTCTGCTTGACTTATTTCACTTAGCATAATCTCCTCCAGTTCCAGTCATGTTGATGCAAATGTTGGATATTCATCCTTTCTGATGGCTGAGTCATATTCTGCTGTTTATACAGACCATATCTTTCTTATTCATTAATCTGTTGAAGGGCATCTTGGCTCCTTCCATAGTTTGGCTATAATGGACACTGCTGCTATGAGCATTGGGGTGCATGTGGCCCTTCTTTTCACTACATCTCTATCTTTGGGATAAATACCCAGTAGAGCAATTGCCAGGTCATAGGGTAGCTCTATTTTTAACTTTTTGAAGAACCTCCATACTGTTTTCCAATGTAGCTGTACCAGCTTGCATTCCCACCAACAGTGTAAGAGGGTTCCCCTTTCTCCATACTGCTCCAACATTGTGGTTTCTTGCCTTGTCAATTTTTGCCATTCTAACTGATTTAAGTATCTCAATGTGTTTTTTTTTTTTTAAAGATTTTTATTTATTTGACAGAAAAAGATCACAAGTAGGCAGAGAGGCAGGCAGAGAGAGAGGACAAAGCAGGCTCCCTGCTGAGCAGAGAGCCTCATGCAGGGCTTGATCCCAGAACCTTGGGATCATGACCTGAGCTGAAGGCAGAGGCTTTAATCCATTGAGCCACCCAAGCACCCCTCAATGTGGTTTTGATTTGAATTTCCCTATTGGCTAATGAGGATGAACATATTTTCATGTGTCTCCTAGTTATTTGTATGTCTCCCTTAGAAAAGTGTCTGTTCATGCCTTCTGCTCATTTTTTGATGTGATTATCTGTTTTTTGGGTGTTGAGCTTGAGAAGGAGAAGTTCTTTATAGATCTTAGATATCAGCCCTTTATCTGTGGTGTCATTTGCAAATACCGTCTCCCATTCCATGGGTTGCCTCCTTGTTTTGTTGACTGTTGCCTTTGCTGTGCAGAAGCTTTTTATCTTGATGAAATGCCAAAAGTTTATTTTCACTTTTGTTTCCCTTGCCTTTGGAGATGTGTCTTGAAGGAGGTTGCCATAGCCATTGTCAAAGAGGTAACACCTGTGTTCTTCTTTAGGACTTTGATGGATTTCTGTCTCACATTGAGAGGTCTCTCATCCATTTTGAGTTTATCTTTGTGTATGGTATAAAAGAATGGTCAAGTTTCATTCTTCTGTATGTAGCTGTCCAATTCTCCCAGCACCACTTACTGAAGAGACTCTTTTTCCTATTGAATATTTTTTCCCGATTTGTTGAAGATTAGTTGACCATAGTGGTGAGGGTCCATTTCTGGAATCTCTATTTTGTTCCATTGGACTATGTGTCTGTTTTTGTGCCAATACCATGCTGTCTTGGTGATCACAGATTTGTAATATAGCTTGAAGTCAGGCAACGTGATGCCCCCAGGTTTTCCTTTTTCATCCTTCCCTTGGCAATTTATGGTCTTTTCTCATTCCATACAAATTTTAGGATTGTTTGTTTCAGTACTTTGAAAAATGCCATTGGTATTTTGATCAAGATGATGTGAAAGTAGAGGTTGTTCTGGGGAGGACAGACATTCTAACAATGTTTATTCTTCCAATCCATAAGCGTGGAATGTTTTTCCATCTTTTTGTGTCTTCTTCAATTTCCTTCATAAGTAATTTCTACAGTATAGATGCTTTATCTCTTTGGTTAGGTTTATTATAAGGTATCTTATGGTTTACAGTGCTATTGTAAATGGAATAAATTCTCCAATTTCTCTTTCTACAGTATCATTGTTAGTGTATAAGAAAGCAACTGATTTCTGTGCATTGATTTTGTATCCTGCCCCTTTACTGAATTGCTGTATGAGTTCTAGTAATTTGGGGGTGTAGTAGAAGAGAGAGAGTTTGACTTCTTCTTTGCCAATTTGAATACGTTTTATTTCTTTTTGTTGTCTGATTGCTGTTGCTAGGACTTCCAGTACTATGTTGAAGAACAGCGGCGAGAATGGGAATCCTTGTGGTATTCCTGATCTTAAGGGAAAGGCTCTCAGTTTTTCCCTATTGAGAACGATATTCACTGTGAGCTTTTCATAGATTTTTTTAATGAAATTGAGGAATGTCCCCTCTATCCCTGTACTCTGAAGAGTTTTAATCAGTAAAGGATGCTGTATTTTGTCAAGTGCTTTTTTCTGAATCAATTGAGAGGACCATGTGATTCTTGTCTCTTCTCTTATTTATGTGTTGCATCACATTGATTGATTGGCAAATGTTGAACCATCCTTGCACCCCAGAGATAAATACCACCTGGTAGTGGTGGATAATCCTTTCAATGTACTGTTGGATCCTATTAGCTAGGATCTTGTTGAGAGTTTTGGCATCCATATTCCCCAGGGATCTTGGTCTGAAATTGTCCTTGTTGATGGTGTCTTTGCCTGGTTTTGGGATCAAGGTAATGCTGGCCTCATAGAATGAGTTTGGCAGTTTTTCTTCTCTATTTTTTAAGCAGCTTCAGGACAATAGTTATTATTTCTTCTTTGAATGTTTGGTAGAATTCCCCAGGGAACCCATCAGGCCCTGGTCTCTTGTTTTTTTGGGAGGTTTTTGATCACTGCTTCAACCTTCTTACTGGTTATTGGTCTATTAAGGTTGTCAATTTCTTCCTGGTTCAGTCTTGGTACTTTATAGGATTGCAGGAATGCATCCATTTCTCCCAGGTTGCTTAATTTATTGACATACAGTTTCTGGTAATAATTTCTAAAAATTGTTTCTATTTCCTTTGTGTTAGTTGTGATCTCTCCCCTTTCATTCATAATTCTATTAATTTGGGTCCTTTCTCTTTTCTTTTGAATAAGTCTGGAATGATTTATCAATCTTATTAATTAATTCCTTTAAAGAAGCAACTTCTAGTTTCATTGATTGGCTCTACTGTATTTCTGGTGTCTAATTCATTGATCTCCTCTCTAATCTTAATCATTTCTCTTCTTCTACATGGCTTAGGCTCTATTTGTTGTTCTTTCTCCAGTTCTTTAAGGTGTAAAGTTAATTTGTGTATTCAGGATTTTTCTGTGTGTGTGTTTTTTTTTTTTGTTTTTGTTTTTGTTTTTGTTTTTGTTTTGAGGGAGGCTTGGATGGCTATATATTTCCCTCTTAGGACCATCTTTGCAATTACATAGGTTTTGGACAGATGTGTTTTGATTCTCATTGGTTTCCATGAATTGTTTAAGTTCTTCTTGAATTTCCTGGTTGATCAAAACATTCTTAATCAGGATGGTCTTTAGCTTCCAAGTGTTTGAATATCTTCCAATTTTTTTCTTGTGATTGAGTTCCAGTTTCAAGGCATTATGGTTAGAGAATATGCAAGGAATAATCTCAATCTTTTGGTATCAGTTAAGATTTGTGGCCCAGTATGTGGTTTATTCTGGAGAAAGTTCCATGTGTATTTGAGAAGAACAAGTATTCTGTTGTTTTAGGGTGGAATGTTCTGTATATATCTAGGAGATCCATCTGGTCCAGTATGTCATTCAAAGCTCTTGTTTCTTTGTTGATTTTCTGCTTAGATGATCTGTTTATTGCTGAGAGTGGAGTGTTGAAGTCTCCTACCATTAGCACATTATTATCAATATGTCTCTTTATTTTGGTTAACAGTTGGCATACATAGTTGGCTGCTCCCATGTTGGGGTCATAGATATTTACAATTGTTAGATCCTCTTGTTGAATAGACCCTTTAATGATATAGTGTCCTTCTGTATCTCTAACTACAGTCTTTAGCTTAAAACGTAATTTGTCTGATAGAAGAATTGCTACTCCAGTATTCTTTTGAGGTCCTTTGGCATGAAAAATTGTTCTCCAGCCTTCACTTTCAGTCTGGATGTGTCTTTATGTTCAAAATGAGTCTCTTATAGATAGCATATGGATGGGTCATGTCTTTTTATCCAATATGCAATCCTGTGCTGTTTCATGGGAGCATTTAGGCCATTCATGTTGAGAGTGATTATTGAAAGACATGATTTTATTGGTATCATATTTCCTGTGAAGTACTTGTTTCTATAGATTGTCTGTAAATTTCTGATCTATATCATTCTTGGGGGTCTTTCTCCTTTTATAGAATATAACATATTCTATAGAGAGGCACCTGTGTGGCTCAGTGGGTTGAGCCTTTGCCTTTGGCTCAGGTCATGATCTTGGGTTCCCAGGATCGAGCCCTGCATTGGGCTCTCTGCTTGGCAGAGAGCCTGCTTCCCCTTCTCTGTCTGCCTGCCTCTCTGCCTACTTGTGATCTCTCTGTCAAATAAATAAATTAATTGTTTCAAAAAATAAAAAAATAAAGTATTCTATAGAAATATAAGTATGTAAATATAATTATATTTATGCATATAATTATATATATAATATATAATATAAATATAAATATATTCTTTTATATAAATATAAAGGAAACATATGATATTTCTTGTAGTACCAGCTTGGTGGTCACATATTCATTCAGTTTCTGCTGGTCTTGGAAGCTCCTGTCTCTCCATCCATTCTGAATGACAGCCTTGCTAGATAAAGTATCCTTGCCTATATGTTCTTCACATTTAGTACCCTGAATATGTCTTGCCAGCCCTTTCTGGTCTGCCAGGTCTCTGTGGACAGGTCTGATGTTATTCTGATGTTCCCCCCTCTGTAGTAAGATATCTCTTTCCCCTTGTCACTTTTAAGGTTATTTCTTTGGACCTAAGATTTGCAAATTGTACTATTATATGTCATGATGTTGGTCTGTTCTCATTGATCTTCGGAGAGGTCCTCTCTGCTTCTTGGACATGAATGCTGGTTTCCTTCCCCAGATTAGGGAAGTTCTCAGCTATAATTTGCTGAAATATATCTTCTAGACCTCTCTCTCTCCACCCCCTTATGAATCCCAGTAATTCTGATACTGGAACATTTCATCAAGTCACTAATCTTTCTCAGTTTTATTCCTTGGGTTTTAATTTGTTTTTTTTTTTCCCCATGCTGCCTCAGTTTCCTTCTTTTCTATCATCTTATCCTCTAGCTCACTAATTTGTTCTTCTGCCTCATTTACCCTGGCAGTCAGAGTATGCAGTTTAGATGGCCTTTCATTCATAGGATTTTTAATTTTGGCCTGATTAGATCTCATTTCTGTCCTTAGAGATTCTATATTGTCATTAATATTTCCTCAAGCCTAGATATTGTCTTGATAATTGTTACTCTGAATTCTATTTCTGATGTCTCATTTATATCCATATCCATTAGTGCTGTGGCAGAGGCCACATTCTCTTGTTCTTTCCTTTTTTGGGGATTCCTCTACTTAGTTATTCTGTTGAGGGGTGGTTGAGAGAATATACAGAGTCCAAATTATTGACCACAACCAAAGTAAGATGCATATGTTTTATAGGAACCTTAGGGTTGTCAGCCTCTTGCTCTTCCAGCCTGTTTTCTGAGGGAGGGGCCTGCTGCACTATTACTCAGGCAACCCTGGTTGGGCAGAGTTGCTTTGCCCCCTTTGCGTGGGGGATGGGCTCAGTGAAAACAGATTTTTTGGTGCTTTTGTTCTCTAGTGGCTTTGCCTGGTAGCTTTCCACATCTCTTCTGAGAGTCAGAGCAAAAGTGACTATATCCAAACCTCTTTCTCAGAACAGAGAGATTGCAGTCTGCTCTTCACTGAGCTCTCCAGGCCATAATATCTCTATTTCTGTCTGTGCTGCTTAAAACTGTAGCATCCTGGATTGTGTGACCCAGAATAGCACTCCTAGCCCTTGTTCCCAGGGCCCGGCATGTCTCTGCTCTTTGTGTTTCTAAAACCGCAAGCTTCTGACAGTTTGCATATAGCTCCGTTTTAGTCTGGGGGTCTGACCTAATTTCCTTTCCCCGCCACTATCAGTCTGTGAGTCTGTGCCTGGTATCCAGCAAGGGAGGCTTTTGCACTCTAGTACAAGATTTTAGAGTCTCCTTCCCCCCTTCTGTTTATCTTCCAATATCTGCCTACAGAATCATGGCTCCCCTGTTTCATACCTCAAGACCAACCTCTGGAGATACTCTGTTTGTAGAGATCCAGATATATCTTCTTACATCTCAGGCTGATTTCATGGGAGTTCAAAATGGTCAGGTAGATATGCAGCTCAATTCAAAGGACTGGTTGAAATAGGGTCCCCTACTCCTCTGCCATCTTTCCTCGCCTCCCCCTTTCTTAATATACCAGCAAAGAACAAGTGGAATTTGACTTAAGAACACAATACCATTTATATTAGCACTGCCAAAAATGAACAATCTAGGTGTTACTCTAGCAAAATATATAAAAATTCTCTGAGGAAAACCACAAAACTTCAATGAATGAAGTCAAAGAAGACCTAAATAAATAGAGGAATATTCCATGTTTATAGATAGGAATACTCAATCTTGTCAAGATGTTAATTTTTTCTAACTTGATCTATGGATTCAATGAAATCTCAATTAAAAATTACAACATGTTTTATCATGGATATTGAAAAACTGACTTTAATGTTTATGTGGAGAATCAAAAGACCCAGAATAGCCAACGTAATTTTGAAAGTGAAGAACAAAGCTGTAAGACTGACACTACCCAACTTTAAGATTAGCTATGGGGTGCCTGGGCTGCCCAGTGGGTTAAGCCCTGCTTTTGGCTCAGGTCATGGTTTCAGGGTCCTGAGATCCAGCCCCACACCAGGCTTTCTGCTCAGCAGGGAGCCTGCTTGCACCCCCTGCCCCACCCACTTGTGATCTCTGTCTGTCAAATAAATAAATAAATATTTTTTAAAAAGATTTGCTATGAAGTTATAGTAAACAAGACAGTATAGTAAACAAGACACTCATAGACAAAGCAATGAGTGGAATGAATAGAGGCCCAGACACAGGTTCATAAACATTAGTCAACTGATCTTGGGCAAAGGAGCAATGCCAAAGAAATGAGGCAAAAGTAGTATTCAACAAATGGTGCTGGCAGAACTGGACATCAAATATGAAAAAAAAAAAAAAAGAATCTAGATATATACCTTACACTCCTCACAAATATTAATTCAAAATGGATCATAGATCTAAAAGTAAGAGCTATAACTATAAAACTCCTAGAAGATTCCATAGGAGAAGTCTACTTAGATGACTTTGAGTATGGTCATGGCTTTTTAGATACAAAACTAAGGACTAGACCCATGACAGAAATAATTGATAAGTTGGACTTGACTAAAATTAAAGCTTTTGCTCTGTGAAAGACAATGTCAACAAAATGAGATCATAAGCCACAGACTGGGATAAAATGTTTTCAAAGGACACATCTAATAAAGATCTGTTACCCAAAATATTTAAAGAACTTTTAAACTCAATAAGCAAGCCAATTAAAAATGGCCCAAAGACCTTGACAGACACCTCATCAAAGCAGACATACAGATGACAAATAGGCATATGAAAATATGCTCTGTCTCATATATCATCAGGGAATTAATGCAAATTAAGACAACAATGGGATACTACTACACACTTATTAGAATGGGCAAAGTCTGGAACACTGATAAGGCCAAATGCTGGTGAGGATGTGGAGCAGTAGCTTTCATTCATTGTTGATGGAAATGCAAAGTGGTATCTCACTTCGAGAGAGAGTTTGGTGGTTTCTTAAAAACTAAACACACTCTACCATTCAACCTAGCAATAATATTCCTTAGCATTTGTCCAAAGGACTTGAAAACTTATGCCCATACAAAATGCCCATGGACATTTATAGTAGCTTTACTTGTGAATGTCAAAAGTTAGAAGCAACCAAGATGTCCTTCAGTAGGTGAATAGATAAATAAACTGTGGTACATCCAGATGATGGATTATTTGATGCCAAAAAAGAATTGAGCTATTGGCAAGATTTCATTTCTTTTGATGGCTGCATAGTATTTCATTGTGTATATATACCACATCTTCTTGATACATTCATCTGTTGATGGACATCTAGGTTCTTTCCATAGTTTGGCTATTGTGGACATTGCTGCTATAAACATTCGGGTGCACGTGCCCCTTTGGATCACTACGTTTGTATCTTTAGGGTAAATACCCAATAGTGCAATTGCTGGGTCATAGGGCAGTTCTATTTTCAACATTTTGAGGAACCTCCATGCTGTTTTCCAGAGTGGTTGCACCAGCTTGCATTCCCACCAACAGTGTAGGAGGGCTCCCCTTTCTCCGCATCCTCGCCAGCATCTGTCATTTCCTGACTTGTTGATTTTAGCCATTCTGACTGGTGTGAGGTGATATCTCATTGTGGTTTTGATTTGTATTTCCCTGATGCCGAGTGATATGGAGCACTTTTTCATGTGTCTGTTGGCCATCTGGATGTCTTCTTTGCAGAAATGTCTGTTCATGTCCTCCGCCCATTTCTTGATTGGATTATTTGTTCTTTGGGTGTTGAGTTTGCTAAGTTCTTTATAGATTCTGGACACTAGTCCTTTATCTGATATGTCATTTGCAAATATCTTCTCCCATTCTGTCAGTTGTCTTTTGATTTTGCTAACTGTTTCCTTTGCTGTGCAAAAGCTTTTGACCTTGATGAAATCCCAATAGTTCATTTTTGCCCTTGCCTCCCTTGCCTTTGGCATTGCTCCTAGGAAGATGTTGCTGTGGCTGAGGTCGAAGAGGTTGCTGCCTGTGTTCTCCTCAAGGATTTTGATGGATTCCTTTCTCACATTGAGGTCCTTCATCCATTTTGAGTCTATTTTTGTGTGTGGTGTAAGGAAATGGTCCAATTTCATGGATGGAACTAGAGCGTATCATGCTTAGCGAAATAAGTCAAGCAGAGAAAGACAACTATCATATGATCTCCCTGATATGAGGAAGTGGTGATGCAACATGGGGGCTTAAGTGGGTAGGAGAAGAATAAATGAAACAAGATGGGATTGGGAGGGAGACAAACCATAAGTGACTCTTAATCTCACAAAACAAACTGAAGGTTGCTGGGGGGAGGGGGTTTGGGAGAAGGGGGTGGGATTATGGACATTGGGGAGGGTATGTGCTTTGGTGAGTGCTGTGAAGTGTGTAAACCTGGTGATTCACAGACCTGTACCCCTGGGGATAAAAATACATGTTTATAAAAAATAAAAAATTAAAAAAAAAAAGAATTGAGCTATTAAGCCATGAAAATACATAGAGGAAACTTAAATAGTATGACTAAGTGAAAGAAGTCAATCTGAAAATGCTATAGTCTATAGAATTCCAAACCTATGATATTCTGGAAAAGGCAGAAATATCAGTGGTTACTGCAGATGGAGGAGAGGAGGAATATATAAATGCAACACTAAAGATTTTTCAGGTGGTGAAAATACTCTGTATGGTACTACACTTGAGACTTGAACAACACAGGTTTGAATGGGTTCGCCTATACACAGATTTTTTACAGTATAGTACTGTAAATGTATTTTTCCTCCTTATGATTTTCTTAATATTTTCTTTAGCTTATTTTATTGTAAGAATATAAGTTATAGTACATATAACATAAAATATGTTTAACTGACTTTATTTTATCAATAAAGCTTCTTCTATTTAACAGTAGGCTACTAGTAATTAAGTTATTCAGAAATTATATGTGTACTTTCTCAAGGGATTTGCACTCAATCCCTGAGTTGTCCAGGAGTCAACTGTATAATGATGTATATATGTCATTATACATTCATCCAGACCCATAGACTGCAACACTGAGAACCCTAAGGTAAATCAAGGACCTTTGGTAATTATAATGTATAAATCCAGGTTCATCAATTATAGCAAATGTACTGTATTCATCTGTTTGGGGATACTGACAATAGGAAGTTATGCAGGTGTAGGAATAAGAGTGTATGGGAAATCTCCATACCTTCCTTTTAATTTTGTATAAACTTAAAACTGCTCTAAATAACAAAGTCTTAAAAAATAAAGTCTACCAAAAACAATTTATAAAACTTCACTAAAGTTATCATTATAATCTTCTTTCCATCCCTTGTAAATTACCATCAGGGATTCTATTTTTCTTCATTACACTTTGTTTTAAATCAAATGTGACTTCAGTTAAACTAAGTGAACTAGAATTTGAGGCTAGAAATAAATTTTAAAAATTAATTTTCATCACATATTATTAATGTTTAATCCTTGTTTTGAGTATTATTGATATCATGCATAATATACAGAAGTTAAAAAGCTGCAGTATTCTTCCTGTATGTAAAGAATTTTAGAATTATTATTTGTTGTCTAAGAAGAGATCTTACCCTCTCCCCTTTAGATATTCTACTCGGAATCACACACTCAGGGAAGCTGTATATTATAAAAGTAGTAAGTTGCATTTAAAGGAAATATTTGTTTCATATTCTTACAAAACTTGTAATCTTACATTGTCTCAATTACCATTCTTATAATCACATGTTTGAGTTAAGGCTGTTATTACAATGTGGACAAAAGAAGTGAAGCACATTATTTTTCAAAATGAAAACAAAAAAGATAACTTTTTGGGTGGGCATTTTTCTAAAATGTATTTCTTATGTTCCTAGATTCTTAGAGTATATAGGATATAATGACAAATGTTATTAGATATTCGTAATCATTACCAGGACATAACATTGTGCCTAATAAAATATAAGTATAGGGTTTTATGGATTTACTTATATGTATATTTAATAGCAACCATTTAACATACAAATTTCATGTCTGCTTTTTATGTATCTTTATTTCTTCTCTTTCTTTTTCCTAAAAATACTGTACTTCTAACTACTTTAAGCCAATCTCATAAAATTACATATAATAGGCTTAAATTAAAGATCTGAGAATTTCTTCTGGGAAAAATTATTATGAGTTTGGGATTTTTTGTTTGGTAACTGAGATACCTCTTGGTCTCAGTTTTCTTCTGTAAAATGGAAATCACCCAATGAGACAGCTGGAAATGTGAATGTTACAATATGCTTTAGTTTACTAATGACTTTATGAGTATTCCTAAAGGATTGGTAAACTTTTCCTCTTCTTCTATGACAAAATATTTCAAGAAGGAAAAAAAAGCAAAAATATTATTTTTAAAAGTTAATTTTAATATATGCATATATGACAAGCAGATTATTTAAATGTTGACATTTTCCCATATTAAGAATTTTTGTTAAAGAAATAAAATGCAGGAGGAGTCAAGATGGAAGAGAAGTAGAAGACTGAGACGACATCAGGTAGCAGTAGATCAGCTAGAGATCTTATCAAACCATTTCGAACACTTACAAATCCAATAGGAGATCAAAGAGAAGAAGAGCAACAATTCTAGAAACAGAAAATCGACCACATTCTAAAAGGTATGACAGAAAGAGAAGTGACTCCAAAGCAACGGGAAGATAGACCACGGTGGGGAGGGGCTGGCTCCTGGCAAACGGCGGAGCAATGGAGCACAAAATCAGGACTTTTAAAAGTCTGCTCCACTGAGGGACATCCCTCCAGAGGCTAAACTGGGGGGAAGCCCACGTGGGATCAGTGTGGCCTAGGTCCTGCGGGGTTACAGAACAATCGGGGGTGTGTAAGTGTCACAGAGCTTGCCGGTATTAGAGCGGGAAAGCTGGCTACAGAGACAGAGATGAGGAGTGAGCTCTCAGCTTGGGGTTACTTGAACTGGGCACAGGCTGGGTGAGCTTGGAGCGTGGCCAGAGGCCAGGGAGATGGGAGTGATTGAGCACTTTTCTTTGAGGGCGCACTGAGGAGTGGGGCCCCAAGCTCTCGGCTCCTCCAGGCTGGAGATTGGGAGGCCGCCATTTTCATTCCCATTTTCCAGAACTCTACGGAAAGCATTCAGGGGACAAAAGCTCTTGAAAGCAAACCTGAGCGGATTACTTAGCCTGGCCCCTGGGAAGGGCAGTGCAATTCTGCCTTGGGCAAAGACACTTGAGAATCACTACAACAGGCCCCTCCCCCAGAAGATCAACAAAAAATCCAGCCAAGACCAAGTTCATTTACCAAGGAGAACAGTGGAATTCCAGAGGAGGAGAAAGCAAAGCATAGAATTCATGGCTTTCTCCCCATGATTATTTAGTCTTGCAGTTAATTAAATTTTTTTCTTCTGCTAATTTTTTTAAACTTTTACCCTTTCCCCTTTTATCATTTTTTAACTAGCTTATCTTAACAATACCTTTCATTTAAAAAAAAATCTTTTTTGAACCTTCATTATTATAGTCATATTTTATCCTTCATTGTATCTAACTTTATTTTTTGTATACACATAGGGTTTTTTCTTCTAAAAATTTTGGGGTACAACTTTTTCTAATAGACCAAAATATACCCTAAATCTAGCTCCGGCCTAGTTCTAGTCTGTAGCCTGAGCAAATTCTCTCCACTTTCTTTTTCTTTATTCTCCCAACCAACTTACTTTATCAACTCCTTTCTTAGAAATTAAAATTTTTTTTCATCTTTATAGGAATATTCCATCCCTTTATTGTGTTTACCCTTACATATGTTTTTCATTCTTTAAAATTTTGGGAGGTAGTTTCTTCTAAAGACCAAAATACTCCCCAAATTAAGTGGGTGACCCTATTCTAGTCGCTAGTTTAATATATAGATATATACATATTTTCTTTTTTATATTTTTAATTTGTTTTCTCTTTTTAATTTTTTCTTTTTTCTGAACTTCTTTTTATTCCCTTTCTTCCCCCCACAATTTGGTGTCTCTTCTGATTCGGTTAAAACACATTTTCTTGGGGCCTTTGCCACCCTTTCAGTATTTTATTGATCCTTCATATATTCTTATCTGGACAAAATGATAAGACAGAAAAACTCACCATAAAAAAACAAAAACAAAAAAAAACCAGGAGGCAGTACCAAAGGCTAGGGACTAATCAATACAGACATTGGTAATATATCAGATCTAGAGTTCAGAATGACGATTCTCAATGTTCTAGCCGGGCTTGAAAAAGGCATACAAGATATTAGAGACACCCTCTCCAGAGAGATAAAAGCCCTTTCTGGAGAAATAAGAGAACTAAAATCTAACCAAGTTGAAATCAAAAAAGCTATTAATGAGGTGCAATAAAAAATGGAAGCTCTTACTGCTAGGATAAATTAGGCAGAAGAATTAGTGACATAGAAGACCAAATGACAGAGAATAAAGAAGCTGAGCAAAAGAGAGAAAACAAATACTGGACCACAAGGAAAGAATTCGAGAGATGAGTGACACAATAAGACAAAACAACATTAGAATAATTGGGATTCCAGAAGAAGAAGAAAGAGAGAGGGGAGAAGAAGGTATATTGGAGAGAATTACTGGAGAGAATTTCCCTAATATGGCAAAGGGAACAAACATCAAAATCCAGGAGATGCAAAGAATGCCCCTCAAAATCAATAAAAATAGGTCCATACCCCTAATAGTAAAATTAACTAAATAAATAAAAAGTAAAATTTACTAAATTTACCTAATAGTAAAATTTACAAGTCTTAGCACCAAAGAGAAAATCCTGAAAGCAGCCCGGGAAAAGAAGTCTGTAACATACAATGGTAAAAATATTAGATTGGCAGCAGACTTATCCACAGAGACCTGGCAGGCCAGAAAGAACTGGCATGATATATTCAGAGCACTAAATGAGAAAAACATGCAGCCAAGAATACTTTATCCAGCTAGGCTATTATTTAAAATAGAAGGAGAGATTAAAAGCTTCCAGGACAAACAAAAACTGAAAGGATTTGCAAACACCAAACCAGCTCTACAGGAAATATTGAAAGGGGTCCTCTAAGCAAAGAGAGAGCCTACAAGTAGTAGATCAGAAAGGAACAGAGACAATATACAGTAACAGTCACCTTACAGGCAATACAATGGCACTAAATTCATATCTCACAATAGTTACCCTGAATGTTAATGAGCTAAATGCCCCAATCAAAAGACACAGGATATCAGAATGGATAAAAAACCAAAATCCATCAATATGTTGCCTACAAGAAACTCATTTTAGACTGGAAGACACCTCCAGATTTAAAGTGAGGGGGTGGAAAACAATGTACCATGCTAATGGACATCAGAAGAAAGCTGGGGTGGCAATCCTTATATCAGATCAATTAGACTTTAAGCCAAAGAGTATAATAAGAAATGAGGAAGGACAATATATCATACTCAAAGGGTCTTCCCAACAAGAAGATCTAACAATTTTGAATATCTATGCCCCTAACGTGGGAGCAGCCAACTATATAAACCAATTAATAACAAAATCAAAAACTACATAAACTTTAATACAATAATAGTAAAGGACTTTAACACCCCCCCTCACTGAAATGGACAGATTATCTAAGCAAAAGGTCAACAAGGAAATAAAGGCCTTAAATGACACACTGGATCAGATGGACATCACAGATATATTCAGAACATTTCATCCCAAAGCAACAGAATACACATTCTTCTCTAGTGCACATGGAACATTCTTCAGAATAGATCACATCCTGGGTCATAAATCAGGTCTCAACTGGTATCAAAATATTGGGATCATTCCCTACATATTTTCAGACCACAGTGCTCTAAAGCTAGAACTCAATCACAAGAGGAAATTTGGAAAGAACACAAATACATGGAGACTAAACAGCATCCTTCTAAAAAATGAATGGGTCAACCAGAAAATTAAAGAAGAATTGAAAAAATTCATGGAAACCGGTATTCTTCAAAGAGTTGGAGCAAATAATCCTAAAATTTGTATGGAATCAGAAGAGTCCCTGAATCGCTAAGGAAATGTTGAAAAACAAAAACAAAACTGGGGGCATCACGTTACCTGGTTTGAAGCTTTACTACAAAGCTGTGATCACCAAGACAGCATGGTACTGGCATAAAAACAGACATATAGACCAGTGGAACAGAGTAGAGAGCCCAGGTATGGACCCTCAACTCTATGGTCAAATAATCTTCGACAAAACAGGAAAAAAATATACAGTGGAAAAAAGACAGTCTCTTCAATAAATGGTGCTGGGAAAACTGGGCAGCTATATGTAGAAGAATGAAACTCGACCATTCTCTTACACCGTACACAAAGATAAACTCAAAATGGATAAAAGACCTCAATGTGAGACAGGAATCCATCAGAATCCTAGAGGAGAACATAGGCAGTAATCTCTTCAATATCAGCCACAGCAACTTCTTTCAAGACATGGAAACAAATGATAATGAAAACACAATGGTTCAAAATCCGTGGGACACAGCAAAGGCAGTCCTGAGAGGAAAGTATGTAGTAATACAAGCCTTTCTTAAGGAACAAGAAAGGTCTCAAATACATAACCTAACCCTACACCTAAAGGAGCTGGATAAAGAACAATAAAGAAAGTCTAAACCCAGCAGGAGAAGAGAAATAATAAAGATCTGGCCAGACTTATCAAAAAGAAAAGAGAAAGAACCCAAATAAATAAAATCATGAATGAAAGAGGAGAGATCACAACTAACACTAAAGAAATACAGACAATTATAAAAATATACTATGAGTAACTCTACACCAACAAATTCGACAATCTGGAAGAAATGGATGCATTCCTAGAGACATATAAACTACCACAACTGAATCAGGAAGATATAGAAAACCTGAACAGACCCATAACCAATAAGGAGATTGAAACAGTCATCAAATATCTCCAAACAAACAAAAGCCCAGGGCCAGATGCCTTCCCAGGGGAATTCTACCAAACATTTAAAAGGAGCACTAATTCCTATTCTCCTGAAACTGTTCCAAAAAATATAAATGGAAGGAAGACTTCCAAACTCATTTTATGAGGCCAGCATCACCTTGATCCCAAAACCAGACAAGGATCCCAACAAAAAAGAGAACTACAGACCAATATCCTTGATGAACACAGATGTGAAAATTCTTACCAAAATACTGGCCAATAGGATTCAACAGTACATTAAAAGGATTATGCACCACGACTAAGTGGGATTTATTCCAGGGCTCAAGGTTGGTTCAACATCTGCAAATCAATCAATGTGATACAACACATTAATAAAAGAAAGAACAAGAACCATATGATACTCTCAATAGATTCTGAAAAAGCATTTGACAAAGTACAGCATCCCTTCCTGATCAAAGCTCTTCAAATGTAGGGATGGAGGGCACATACCTCAATATTATCAAAGCCATCTATGAAAAACCCACCACAAACATCATTCTCAATGGAGAAAAACTGAAGCTTTTCCGCTGAGGTCAGGAACATGGCAGGGATGTCCACTGCTATTCAACAAAGAGCTAGAAGTCCTAGCCTCAGCAATCAGACAACAAAAAGAAATTAAAGGCATCCAAATCAGCAAAGAAGAAGTCAAACTATCATTCTTTGCAGATGATATGATACTATATGTGGAAAACCCAAAAGGCTCCACTCCAAAACTGCTAGAACCTGTACAGGAATTCAGTAAAGTGTCAGGATATAAAGTCAATGCACAGAAATCAGTTGCATTTCTCTACACCAACAAGACAGAAGAAAGAAAAATTAAGGAGTCTATCCTATTTACAATTGCACCCCAAACCATGAGATACCTAGGAATAAACCTAACCAAAGAGGCAAAGAATCTATACTCAGAAAACTATAAAGTACTCATGAAAGAAATTGAGGAAGACACAAAGAAATGGAAAAATGTTCCATGCTCCTGGATTGGAAGAATAAATATTGTGAAAATGTCTATTCTACCCAAAGCAATCTACACATTTAATGCAATTTGTACCAAAATACCATCCATTTTTTTCAAAGAAATTGAACAAATAATCCTAAAATTTATATGGAACCAGAAAAGACCTCGAATAGCCAAAGGAATATTGAAAAAGAAAGCCAAAGTGGGTGGCATCACAATTCCGGACTTCAAGCTCTATTACAAAGCTGTCATCATCAAGACAGCATGGTACTGGCACAAAAACAGACACATAGATCAATGGAACAGAATAGAGAGCCCAGAAATAGACCCTCAACTCTATGGTCAACTAATCTTTGACAAAGCAGGAATGAATGTCCAATGGAAAAAAGACAGCCTTTTTAATAAATGGTGTTGGGAAAATTGGACAGCCACATGCAGAAAAATGAAATTGGACCATTTCCTTACACCACACATGCAAATAGATTCAAAATGGATGAAGGACCTCAATGTGAGAAAGGAATCCATCAAAATCCTTGAGGAGAATGCAGGCAGCAACCTCTTCGACCTCAGCCATAGCAACATCTTCCTAAGAACATCGCAAAAGGCAAGGGAAGCAAGGGCAAAAATGAACTATTGGGATTCCATCAATATCAAAAGCTTTTGCACAGCAAAGGAAACAGTGAACAAAACCAAAAGACAACTGACAGAATGGAGGAAGATATTTGCAAATGACATATCAGATAAAGGGCTAATGTCCAAAATCTATGAAGAGCTTAGCAACCTCAACATCCAAAAATCAAATAACCCAATCAAGAAATGGGTAGAAGAGATGAAGAGACATTTCTGCAAAGAAGACATCCAGATGGCCAACAGACACATGAAAAAGTGCTCCACATCACTTGGCATCAGGGAAATATAAATCAAAACCACAATGAGATATCACCTCACACCAGTCAGAATGGCTAAAATTAACAAGTCAGGAAATGACAGATGCTGGCGAGGATGAGGAGAAAGGGGAACCCTTTTACACTGTTGGTGGGAATGTAAGCTGGTGCAACCACTCTGGAAAACAACATGGAGGTTCCTCAAAAAGTTGAAAATAGAACTACCCTATGTCCCAGCAATCACACTACTGGGTATTTACTCTAATGATACAAATGTAGTGATCTGAAGGGGCACGTGCACCCGAATGTTTATAGCAGCAATGTCTACAATAGCCAAACTATGGGAAGAACCTAGATGTCCATCGACAGATGAATGGGTAAAGAAGGGGTGGTTTATATATACAATGAAATACTATGCAGTTATCAAAAGAAATGAATTCTTGCCATTTGCCACGACGTGGATGGAACTAGAGGGTATTATGTTTAGTGAAATAAGTCAATCAGAGAAAGACAACTATCATATGATCTCCCTAATATGAGGAAGTGGAGATGCAACGTGGGGGGTTTGTGGGGTAGGAAAAGAATAAATGAAACAAGATGGGATCGGGAGGGAGACAAACCATAAGAGACTCAATCTCACAAAAGAAACTGAGGGTTGCTGGGGGAAGGTTGGTCGGGAGAGGGTGGTGGGGTTATGGACATTGGGGAGGGTATGTGCTATGGTGAGTGCTGTGAACTGTGTAAACTTGGTGATTCACAGACCTGTACACCTGGGGCTAAAAATACATTATATGTTTATAAAAAAAATTAAAAAAATTAAGAAATAAAGTGCATGGAGACAATTGAAATTTTTTTATATTCTCACAGATTCTCTTCTTTTTTCTCAGATGTAGCCACTTTCCTAAAAGTGACAGATGTCCTTGTAAGTTTTTTTTTTAAGATTTTATTTATTTATCAGAGAGAGAGAGGGAGAGAGCAAGCACAGGCAGACAGAACGGCAGGCAGAGGCAGAGGGAGAAGCAGGCTCCCTGTGGAGCAAGGAGCCCGATGTGGGACTCGATCCCAGGACGCTGGGATCATGACCTGAGCCGAAGGCAGCTGCTTAACCAACTGAGCCACCCAGGCGTCCCTTTTTTTTTTTTTTTTTAAGATTTTATTTATCCTTGTAAGTTTTATATACTACAGTGTACATGTATTAATAACTCATTTATATAATAAAGTATTATATGCTTTTTAAATTTTAAATAAATAGTGTCATACTTGGTGTAGTTTTTGCAATGTGTTTTTCATTTCAAACTTTTTCAAGGTTTATCTATAAAATTCATGTAGTTCTAGTTCATTAATTTTATTTTTTATTTTTTATTTATTTATTTTTTTTAGATTTTATTTATTTATTTGACAGAGATCACAAGCAGGCAGAGAGGCAGGCAGAGAGAGAGGAGGAAGCAGGCTCCCTGCTGAGCAGAGAGCCCGATGCGGGGCTCGATCCCAGGACCCTGGGATCATGACCTGAGCCGAAGGCAGCGGCTTAACCCACTGAGCCACCCAGGTGCCCATAGTTCATTAATTTTAAATGCTGTGCAATATTCCATTGTATGACTAACACAATTTATATGAATTTTTCACTCTTTTCAACAGGGTTGTTATAAACATTTCCATACTTACCTCATTATGTATAGTGCATCTTAATATGTATGTGGGATTACTTCTCTAGGTTGTACAGCAGGCGTTAGAATAACTAGGTTATAGAATAGACATGTCTTCACATTTACTAGATACTAAGCACGCTGAAGGGGATGCCTACTTTTAATTCCCCCAGCAATCCTTTGATGGTCCCATATTTTTCAATTCCTTGCTAACTGTTGATTTTGCCAGATTTAAACTTTTTTTTTTTTTGGGGGGGGGGGGCAAGCTGTTGGATGTGTTATAGTTTGTCCATGTTGTTTTAATTTGTATTTCCATCATTATCAGAGAAGTAGAGCATCTTTTCTGATATTTATTGGACATTCGGGCCTTGGTTTCTGTGCACATTCATATCCTTTGCTCATTTTCCCATTTGGTTGTTTGACTTTTCATATTCATTTGCAGTTATATTTGTATATTTAAAAAACAATCATTGGCAAGTTATTTGTGTTACAATGATCTTTTCTTAGAGATTTGTTTTTTAAATTTATCTGTGGTGACTTTTTTTCACACAAAATATTCCTGTTTGTTATTGAATTTAAAGGAATTGAATATATTAGTCTTCTCCTTCTTGGTATGCATGTTTGTTTCTTAAATACTTTTGTACTCCGATGTTGGTGTTAGAGACTATGTTCTTTCACCTGGGATTTATTAATGTGCATTGTGTGGCATAGTTATCACACTTAGTTTTTTTCACACAAAGAATCTATTTAAGATCTCTTTCAGAATCATCAACATCTTTTGGATATTGAGTTTTCATTTTATTGCTAAATATTAATTTTTTTCTAAGACTGTGATTATGTTTTACCTTTCTTTTTTGAGTTAGTTCTTTGGATAAAGTGACCTTTCATTTTTCAACTTAATAGTGATAGTGACAAGTTATATTCAGTGGGAATGCAATACTCATAATTTCTTCAGCATCAGGGTCCCATTTTGTGCGTGAACAAAGACTAATTCATAAAGCAAATTAACAGAGCTACAGTTAATAATAATGATTAGTTACTATATGCCAGACATTATACTTAATATTTTACTTGAATTGGGTAATTTAATTGTCACAAATATTGTGTTTTCCAGCGGATGCCGTAGAGGGTTTTTAAATATATTTTTAAAATATTTTATTCATTTATTTATGAGTAAAAGAGGAGAGAGCACAAGTGGGGGAGCGGCAGAGGGAGAGGGAGAAGCAGCCTCCTCTCTGAGCCGGGAACCAGAGGCAGGGCTTGATCCAGGGTCCTGGGACTATGACACAAGCTGAAGGCAGATGCTTAGCCAATTGAGCCATCCAGGTGCCCTGATGAAGAGGTTTAATAAAGTCTGAGAAGTTGCCAGTTTTGACCATGACCAAAAACCTACTTGTTCCAAAGTCTTCGCTATTACTTAGGGAGTTGGTTATTATGAAACCAGTAGGAAAGGGAAGTATCTACCCAAATTATTTGCCTTTTGTTGTGATTGTGTCTATAACCACATGAGAATTATTAAGTTGTGCCATAGCCCATGTTTTGCCCTCCCTTGAGAATAATTCTTGGTACATCAAAGACAAGACAAATTGTTAGTTTATTGTTAGTTTTTCTTTTTAAATCAAAGTAGCAAGTCCTAATTAATCCAATAATTGACAGAACCAATTGAAGATGAGATTTTAAAGATGGTTTTAATAGGATAACATATAAAGAAATTGAATCACTATGTCATACATCTGAAAATAATGTAACATTGTGTGTCAACTATGCTCAAATAAAAAATAAAAATAAAGATGGCTCTTTCTTAAGTGGAGAGCAAATGCATACAGAGGAAAGCTTCAATAGCTATTTCATCACTGTGTGAAATATTCTAAAAATAATCAGGGCAAAGAAGAATGATAAACCACGTCTGGGTTTAAGCCATGCAGAAAATAAAAGAAACCTAAAATCATGTTATGTTAATGCAGAGTAGTTCCACCTCTCCATTCTGAGAATTCCCTAGTTATATTAGTTTAGCTGCTGTTGTCCAGCTATTAACTGAAAACATTCTGCTGCTCATTAGTGAAGAAGCATATTGAGTTCCCAGCATAACATAAAAGAGTTACAAGCTAAAAAAGATTTTAAAAAAATGCTATGTAGTGTAACTACAGCTTTAAAAATTTTCAGGTTTGTGTAATATTCCAAATAAATACAATTGCATTTTATAAAACATATTCTTATATTGTTTACTTAACTCTTAGAGAAGAAAGTGTAGGAAAGACGTTTTCTACAGTAAACATTAAAATATCTTTGTAAGTTAGTTCCTGTTGTTTCAACAAATATTTACTGAGAGCTTGCTTTAACCAGAATACCAAGATTAAAGACTTAGTCATCCTTATCCTTGAAGAGGTCATCATCTTGATTAGCAGGTTCTTATTAGCCATCACTTAGCTATATCCTGAGAGGGCAGACTAAAGGACAGATGAAGTTTGGTGGTAGATTGGTTGTATAAATGGCCCTAACTATGTATTCTCAGTAATCATGTCTTTTGCAATATGACTCTGCAGTTCCTCCCATTAAGAGATGGAGTCTCACCTTTTTTCTTGATTATAAAGTGTGACAGAAATGACAGCATACCAGTTCTACATTTAGGCCATAAGAAATTTGTGCTCTCTTGAACCCCTACCACACCCATGAGAAGAAGATTGGAATAGTCTAGATCAGCCAACTCCTGTTGATTAGCTAGTTGACCACAGCATGAATTAGGAGCAAACATATTTGAGATCAGTTTACATTGTTCTAGATCAACAATACTGCTCAGCCCACCCACTCATGAGAAGTAATAACTGATTATTATTTTAACTGATTATGAGAAGTAATAACTGATTATTATTTTAACTGATTATTATTTTAAGGCTTACAATGTAAGGCAGTAGGGTTGGGGGTGGTTGGTTATATAACAGTAGCTAACTGATAGAAATATGAAAAATATTTGTGTCTGTGGGATATGGCTCTAGAAGTCAAGTTCTTCCAGAGCAATTCAGGAGGTTTCAGCAATTGCGAACGTGTAAGATTGTTCCAGAGCAGGTATTCGGTGGAGAAATACTGAAATGAAGACAGTTGAGGAACTGATAATTCCTTTGCCACACCACTAAATATCTTTGTTTACACTTTTCACAGTCAGTTTTTAAGCTCAAAAATCTAGTGTCAAAAGATCATAGAATGTGAGAGTTGATGGAAACTTCAGAGATTTCACACCCTCATTTCATAAATAAATAAGAATAAAGACCCAACAGTGATCAATGACCTGTCCTCCGTCACACAGATAACTAAGCTCTCCTTTTTATTTGTCACTCACACTTAGCTACAATGTTATCTCAACTCTTGTCAGTCTTCTATGATCTATGCCTCCTTTTGGTGCTTCCTCCAAAATTTATGGCTTCATTGGCATTTGATTTACTTCAATAGACTATTTCCTGGTATTTCTTCTTTTTGCAGTTTTTTATAATAGGAGCAGCACTGGCATTTTAGGTAGGAAAATTTCTACTGTGGGACACTATCTTGTGTATTGCTAGACATTTTATCTCCTTGATCCCAAGGTAACAAATGGTTTTTCTCCCTGGTATGTTATGTATATTTTGCCACATCAAAAATAAAAAAATAAATTCCCACGTAGTTGGAGTTATGCCCCTCTTCCACTGGTACTACAGAGGGTATGCTGAATAACGACTGTTGGTTCCATAATCAAAGGAACAAGACTGATACAAAGCGTAAGTCAAGCAAAGTTTTATTTCACGCCAAGCATCGAGAATCAAATCGGGGCCACCTCTTACAGAGAGGGCATCCCCTCCCTGCCTTACAGACTAACTTTTATAGAGCAAAGGCCATGTGGTTGAGCCTGGCCACACACAGGTGGCCAACGAGATTTCAACACACAGAGAAAGCTGCACAGTCATGCTAGGTCACACACGGGTGGCCAATCGAATTACAATTCACCCCATAGTAGCTATTTGAACTAGCCTATCACCTTGGTCAGAATTGGCGCCCAAAAGGCACCCAAAAGGCAGGGCCCACACTCCTTGGTAGTTAGGAAGGCAGTATGAGCACTCTACTGATTGGATGTCTTCACCTGACCTGACTCGTCCCTGCATTCAGGCTCTTATCTCCACCTGATCTGCCCCGCCCTTATATTTGGGATCTGTTATCAGGGACTGGTCGACCACATTTTACTGGTTTCCTGGACTTGCTTTTAAGTAAGTTCCCTGGGGTGGGGACAGGGTCAGTTTAAGTTTTACTGCATAAACAACAAAATCACTGTTTAACTGGATGGACTCTGTCTGACTAAATAGGCCCTTACAACAACAAACACTCTTGAGAAACCCTTTGTAAATTACTCCTCTTAATGCTATCCTTGCTGAAGCTAGCCCATTTTATTCTTTGAATTTTCTGTTTATAGCAATAATTGACACTATTATATTTATTCAAGGCTTCAAATATTACTATCACATAACATGTTATATTATTTTATACTTTTTGTTTCATTAAATGACTCTTGTGGATAAGCCCTGTGTTCTGAGCTAGACCTTAAACTCCTTGGGCTTTTGTCTTTCTCATAGCACCTTGCATAGCACTAGGGGGTGGTTTATATTCCACACCTACTTGTAGATCAATGGACTATTTGGTGACTTTACCAGAGAGCAACATACAGCTACTGGAGTAGTGGTTACTTTGAATTTAAATTTGTCCCATTCTGTACTTTGTTTAGCCTTTGTCTGCATTTTCTACCTTGCTACAGCAAGGTGAGTTGTGTTCTCCTACAAACTACAAAAATATACCATTGTCCTATGGAGTTTGAGTCTTACTGCCTAGTTAATACTGAAAATCACAAAGACCTCTTTAAGCTTGGGCTCCCTTTATCCATGTGACATACAGGATGGCATTTAAATCCAGTGTATGTTCTAGGTCCTCCGGGGGGAAGCACACCTTCAGTTATCACATTCACTAATAACACCAAACCTTTCTTACCTGTTTGCATTTGCCTTTTCATTCACTATTCTTTGGAACCATTTCAATCTTACTGTCAAATAATAACCTGCCATCATGTAACTGTGTGCATTATGGCTGTCATCTCTTCTCCACATCTCTTCTTTCTCAAGCATTCAACTCTTCTCCTGACTCCAATCCTTAAACTGGACATCACTGAAAAAGAGCCATGAGGTTCTCCAGTGTTTCTCCACCCTAACCATTCATTTTCAGAATCATAATGCATTTCATCTTTCTAAATTTCTCTGACCTTCTTAGGCTTTCATGCAGGAACATAATGCTCAGCTTGTCAGAGTAAGTAGCAGAGAATAAAAAAAAAAACCTTCGCAGTTGGGTACAGGGAAATGGAACCCTGAAAATCTATTTGAGGCATAATCGTCTGACAACTGTCCAAATCCCAAATCGAGCAAATCAGATTTATTACTGCTTCAAAATACACCTTCAATTTTGATTGAGTTTCTATACAAGAAAAACAGACATTTCATGCTGATGTTACTTTTTACAATTTTGTTCAATTTTAACAGCCTATGCAAGAGCGGTAACATTTGCCTCTAGTTTCTGCCCTTCGTATTCAGAGGTCATAAACCCTACCAGCCATTGATGCTCATCCTGACTAATTTATTTTGCAGAACTTTTGGTGGACTCCATGATTTTAGCTCACACTGGTGATGAATTATAAAGGTCCTGTTTTCAGCACGAGACTGTGATTCCCAGTGTTAACTTGAACATCTGTTGATTTTGATATCTTCTTACCCAGAAGGCATGTGGCTCTCTTTTGAAGAACTCCCATTAAATGTTAATTGGCTCCTTAGGGGAAGACTCCTATGTAAATAGGAGTGTATAGAGAAGATATTTATGTAAATAGAAGATAATTTGTGCTTTGAACTCAACATTTTTCTTCCTGTTGATTTCCAAAATTTATGGCTTCATTGGCATTAACATTTTTCTTCCTGTTGATTTCCAAAATTTATGGCTTCATTGCTATTTGATTTACTTCAATGTTTCCTTTAGCCACAGAGAAGAGGTGAGGCTGCTGGGGTAAGAGATTCTATTTACCTGTTTCTTCAATATACATTTATTTCCAAGGCAATGTTTCAGGACAGTAGAAAGTCTCTTGGAGGACAAATGTTGATAATACATTTTTCAGGGCATAATATTTAGCAAGGTCCAAATCCATTTTTGTTGGGGCTGTATCAAAGTAGTCCTGCTATGTCATGAAGCATGGAATTCCATGCTGCATTAGGAAAAGGTGCCTATAAATGTGATGGAGAAAAAGGCATGTATGTTTGGCACATTTGTATATGGTTTCTAATGTGTGATCTGAACAAATGACAAGGAACATGTAGAAATCCCCATGTCTCCCGGTCTTCTAGCAAGTTGACCTCTGTGCCATCGAGTGAACAAGATGACCATCTTCCTTCAAAGGAAGATGGGTTGTTATGTTGGCAACTCTGTCAATAAATCAATCCTTAATTATTCATACTGACTCGTTCAACACAAATGGCAAATATTTTTATGAATCCAAATCGGCGAGGGATTGAGGTCACAAAGAATTCTATTCACTTCACTAATTGCTAGTCTCTGTACTATTTTAAAATTAGGAATTATTGGTTCTCCCCTTCTAGGTGTGTGGTGTCCTAAAAAGTTGCCCAACACTACATGAAACAAACCTATATCTGCTGCACAGGCATCCTAGGCTAACCCTTCACTTAGTGTTTTTGAGTTTCATGGGAGAATTACAACATAGCTTAAGAATGTGTGAGCTGTGAATTCATCTGTGTGATTACCAAACTATAAACCATTTTATGGTAGTTCTACAAGTCCAGTGTGGACAGAGACTGAAAGCACATGTCCTCTTTCTTCTTGGCAGTTAGATTCAAAGTGACTCCCATACAGTCAAAATGATCCTCCTCAGATGATAAAGTGGTGATTATTCTTTTGAGAGACAGAGAGAGATAAAAAGAGAAACAGAGAAAGACACAGATAGAGTGAGGCCTTAGATTATACTCTGGAAACTCCTGGTGACAGTGGTGCATGCTTGGAGGTCAGGACAATTCCAGCCACAGCTGGTCTATCTTGGTGTCATCTACTTATTGGTTTCATGTATAAGCTTTTATTTGGATTAAGAATTCAAAATGTAAAATCCATGACAAAAAGCATAAAAATGACTTTTTAGCATATTACAGTTGGCAAAATTAATTTTTGAATTCATGTCTTACTTCCACTCTCTATGTCCTTATTTTCTTGATCTTTATTCCAATTAGTCAAGCAATCAATCATGCCTCCATGACCTCCTTTTAGAAAGCTTAAATTGTAGTAGTAATTAAAGATGGCATCATTTTAATGGCTCAGAACCCTTTTTGCCAGATCCTTCTCACTACTCCATAATCATCTCTTTGCCTTTCTCACTTTGACTTCTATTTTGTCCTTTATTCTATTACCACAATATTCTGCTTTCCTTTAAAATGTTCTCTTTCTCTCTCTCTTTTTGTCTCTCTTTTACTTCCCCTTCCTCCTTCTCATCCTCCTCTAACTCTTATTTCACGTAGAATCATAAAAGACTGAGGTAGAGAGCAGGAGTCAGAGATAGAGAAAACTGTGTCTACAGTATAGATACAGCTATTCTTTTCTTGTTTTCTGTACCCTAATTTGTTCACATTTTACTGAGTCTTAGTTCTTTCCATTAAAAATATGCACAGAACTCTTCAGGGCAAAGCAAGGAAACTGTGACCCTGGTAAATGTGCCTCCTAAAGCTCTGCCATATTTTTCTTGGCTTGCCTCCTCCACTTCCTGACAACATTGGGCCTGACCCACTTGTGCTTCACGTCAGTGCTGCCCATCACTGGGTGAGAATGAATTCTCAGTGCATAAGGAATAGGGGTTGACAAACTTTTCCCATAAAGGGCCAAATAGTAAATATTTTAGGCTTTGCAGGCCATCCATGGTTTCTCTTGCAACTACTCAACTCAGCAGCTGGGCCACAAAAGCAATACATAAATGAATGGTCATGGCTGTGTTCCAGTAAAACTATATTCATGTATATTGAAATTTGAATTTCAAATAATTTTCATGTGTCACAAAATATTCTTCTTTTGGTTCCCCCAGACGTTTAACTGTATAAAAACAGGGGCACTTGGGTGGTGTGGTTGGACAAGCAGCTGGCTCTTGGTTTCTGCTCAGCCTGTGATCTCAGGGTGGTGAGATCAAGTCCTGTGCTGGGCTCCACTTGCAGCATGGAATCTGCTTAAGACTCTCTCTTCCAGGGGCACCTGGGTGGCTCAGTGGGTTAAACATCTGCCTTCGGCTTGGGTCAAGATCCCAGGGTCTTGGGATCAAGCCCCACCTCAGGCTCCCTGCTCAGCGGAGAGCCTGTCTTTCCTTCTCCCTCTGTTTGCTGCTCTGCCTACTTGTGCTCTCTCTCTGTCAAATAAATAAATAAAATCTTAAAAAAAAAAAAAGACTCTCTCTCCCTGCCCCTCTGCCCCTCCCTAACCCATGTGTACCCACTCTTTCTCATAGTAATAAATCTTAAAAAAAAAAGTATAAAAAGCAGTCATGGGGCACCTGGGTGGCTCAGTGGGTTAAGCCTCTGCCTTTGGTTCAGGTCATGGTCTCGGAGTCCTGAGATCAAGTCAGGCTCTCTGCTCAGCAGGGAGCCTACTTCCCCCTCTCTCTTTGCTTACTTGTTTTATCTTTCTCTCTCTCTCTCTCTCTCTCTCTCTGTCAAATAAATAAATAAAATATTTAAAAAAAAAAAACAGTCTTAACTGGTAGGCCAAATAACAACAACAACAAAACTACCCAGGTTTAGCCTGAGAATTATAGTTTTCAAGACAATTAATATAAAGGATAAATTCACACAGGCTAGAAATTTTATGTGAATGGCATGAAGTTTAATCTACTTCTATTTTGGCATGGGCCATGTGCTCAAGTGCGGTTCTCTACGTATGATCCATCTCAAAACTCCGTTATGGCATCCAAATATCTCAAATTGTAAGACAGGAGAGAGAAGTATTCCACCTTGAAAAAACAAAATCACTCAGGAAGCTAGATTTTAGAGGATTATAATCCACACAGGACACCACCTAAATTCTCATGGCCACAGGTGGTCTCTCTCCTGTGTTGCATTTACCTCCATCTGAAGGGAGCCTGGAAAGGGCGGCTACCTAAGTGATGTCACCCCCTTCTAAGCATGAAGGAGGGGGAGCAGCAGGGTTGGGAAAAAAAATCACATGAGGAGAATAAAATATTTTTTACCCCTGATGGAGATTTATAGCCAAAACCAGTAACAGCCATGATCCAAATCTAAAATGGGGATAGAAGTTCAAAAGTTGACTCCAGGGACCTGTAGGATTATATATACAATACCACACTCTCCTCCTCTCCCTTCAGTAAAAACTGTTTTCCAAGAATAAAATTCCCAGAGAGTGCCCTTTGTGGCACTCACCGGTCAACACTGCTTTTCACCTGGGCTGGACTTTGATCTCTTCAAAAATACAAAGGGCCTATGACCCTGCCATTGCACTCCTGGGTATTTACCCCAAAGATACAGATGTCGTGAAAAGAAGGGCCATCTGTACCCCAATGTTTATAGCAGCAATGGCCACGGTCGCCAAACTGTGGAAAGAACCAAGATGCCGGGTGCTCAGTGGGTTAAGCTGCTGCCTTCGGCTCAGGTCATGTTCTTGGGGTCCTGGGATCGAGTCCCACATCGGGCTCTCTGCTCAGCAGGGGGCCTGCTTCCCTTCCTCTCTCTCTGCCTGCCTCTCTGCCTACTTGTGATCTCTCTCTGTCAAATAAATAAATAAAATCTTAAAAAAAAAAAAAAAGAACCAAGATGCCCTTCAACGGATGAATGGATAAGGAAGATGTGGTCCATATACACTATGGAGTATTATGCCTCCATCAGAAAGGACGAATACCCAACTTTTGTAGCAACATGGACAGGACTGGAAGAGATTATGCTGAGTGAAATAAGTCAAGCAGAGAGAGTCAATTATCATATGGTTTCACTTATTTGTGGAGCATAACAAAAAGCATGGAGGACATGGGGAGTTAGAGAGAAGGGGGTTGGGGTAAATTGGAAGGGGGGTGTGAATCATGAGAGACTATGGACTCTGAAAAACAATCTGAGGGGTTTGAAGTGGCAGGGGGTGGGAGGTCAGGGTATCTGGTGGTGGGTATTATGTAGGGCATGGATTGCATGGAGCACTGGGTGTGGTGAAAAAAATAATGATACTGTTATGCTGAAAATAAATAAATGAAAAAAAAATTAAAAAAAAATACAAAGGGCCTGCCTGGACAAAAGATTAAAAGGAGAAGTTGGCTTCTGGTGAGCTTTTCACCAACTTTGTTGCTTTCAGAGCTGAAGCCTACCATCTATATCCAAGCAACGAAACAACTGCATCATTTGAACAGCAGAAAATAGAGTGGGAAAATTGAATTCTGAAGGACAAAGTACAGAATCAAAGGCCATTGCTTAGAAATGAGTTCTGTTCAATCTTGCTTTTCCATTTATCTTGTTTTTGTTGTTGTCAGACTGTTTTCCCAGCTAGATATTCATACTAGGAAGTTCTGCTTAAAGGCAATTTGATATTTAGAGGGAAAAACAAAAAACAAAAAACAATACACAGCTTGAAGAGGAGGTGGGTTTTCAAGGAAATTAAAAGAACCATTTGTTGCAATGGCTTGTGAAAACTCTGTGGCAAGGACATTGTATTAGTACAAAGAGTTCCCAACTTATAAGTGGATTGTGAGCCAAAAGTTTGTTTGTAAGTCGGTTGTTTGTAACTTGGAAGGCATGTGCTTATAGAAACAGTATTGTAGGTGGTGGCTTAACCCTGGCATTTTGTACCACAGCTTGTGTAATACATGGTTTTACATCTGAAATGGTAAAATAACATTGTTTGAGGCTTTCAGACTGAAGTATGCAGGGACATGGTGCATCTTTCTGGTATGTTCATTTTGCTATAAAATTTAGGGAAGTATCCCTTCTGAATTCAAAATAGGTAATGCATAATTTATTCAATAAAATGTCAAAACCCTGAAAATTTCAAAAGATGGGACTTCAAAAGTATCTTGGACTTGCAGCTTGAAGATTTGGTCTAAATCCTCAGATGTCCCTGATTTCCCTATTATGCAAACAGGAGAAGCATGAGAAGCAAAGCAGTCCAGCATTCCACCGACCTTCACCTGCAGAGTGAAGTAGACTCCAGTGGCCACAGCCAGGCTAAGACCATTAATGAAAGGCAGCTTTTCCTAAAGTGTAAGTTACCATCTTGCTGGGTTAGAAAGAAAGTACCCAAAGATGTATGGAGACTGGAGCGGACAAAGGAGACATGATCACCACATGCAGTGTTGATTCTAGATTGGGTTGTACCATAGGAAAAGGGAATTAATGGGAAAACCTGCTGACATTCTAATCAGGACCAGAGATTAGTTATAGTATGGTAATAAAGGTAGAATTCAAGAGAAGAGCGGGGATGGTGAAGCAAGGCTGCAAGTAGTTGGGGCTTTAGTGTAAAATGAGCTTTCTTTGGATGGTTCACACATCCGAACTGGATAGTCCGCAGAGACAGATGGAGTTTTCCAGACTCTACTGTGGCTGGGAAGCGTTGCGGGTCAAACAGAGCTTTGCTGGGAGTCCTTTTGTTAACTTTCTCAGTCCGAGGTCTTGTTCCAAGACAGTTGCCCTGAGAGCTCAGCCCTGTCCCCATGGCATTGGTGGAGTCAGGAGTATTTCCTGCTTGCCAGGGATCATGTAAGACTTAGTAACATTTTGGCATTATGTGCAATTTACCAAGTCCTAAAAAAATTCATGCCATGTATGAATGGAAAGGAACTATTATATTAGCCTGACAAATACAGTGTCAGTATAATCAGTGCTATTGAATCCCTTTCTGCTAACGGAGGGAATGGGAAAGGCAAGATGGGGGCATGCCATTTAAAGAGAAAAGGGGAACAAAAAGAGTCTACAGCAGCAGGTACAAACCTACTGACTGCATTTTTTTTAAAGATTTTATTTATTTATTTGACAGAAAGAGATCACAGGTAGACAGAGAGGCAGGCAGAGAGAGAGAGAGGGAAGCAGGCTCCTCGCTGAGCAGAGAGCCCGATGCAGGACTTGATCCCAGGACCCTGTGATCATGACCTGAACCGAAGGCAGAGGCTTAACCCACTGATCCACCCAGGTGTCCCAAGACTGCTTTTTATACTTTTTTTTTTTTTAAGATTTATTACTATGAGAGAGAGTGGGTACACATGGGTTGGGGAGGGGCAGAGGGGCAAGGAGAGAGTCTTTTTTTTTTTTTAAGATTTTATTTATTTATTTGACAGAGAGATAGAGAGCACAAGTAGGCAGAGCAGCAAACAGAGGGAGAGGGAAAGACAGGCTCTCTGCTGAGCAGGGAGCCTAATGTGGGGCTTGATCCCAGGACCCTGGGATCATGACCCAAGCCGAAGGCAGATGTTTAACCCACTGAGCCACCCAGGCACCCCCTGACTGCACTTTTACTGTTCTTCTGTGGATGGGCAAATGGAAGTTTGGAGACTGGTGTCATGAAAACTCCCTAAACTACAGACACACTTGGACACTTGCATACACACGTGTGCACATTTAATGGGACTTTTCCTGACCAAGGCCCCCTTTTCTTTCACAGAGTAGAGTCTATTTAGGGAGGGTGAAAAGGGCATGATGGAGGGAAGAGTAAGGTATGTCAAGATTCTTAAGGTAAGAGGAAAGGACAGAAAAAACCCTCTCAATGTAGCATGGAAGGCTTCCTCTGGTACATAGTTATGTCTAAGAATGGTCCTTTATGTCTCCAATTATTTAAGCATGTATAAAAATTACTCCCAAAGGTGTTCTAAACCATTCATGGAGCATAAAAAAAAAAACAATTTCTCCACTTGACTGTTCTATTGCTGGTTCTGAAGGCTACAAAGCAATTAATGAGACTGAAGTCTCCAAGAAAATGCTTTCCTCTGCAGCACAAATCTCCCTGTCCCAATATGGCCTAGTTCAGCCATCCAAACGGGGAGTTATTTGCAACGGCTTTAGTAAAATCAGGATATACTTATCCATTTTTGGAAGAGGTTTGGTTTTCCTTAATATTTAGGTGGTTTTTTGGGAAACATTTTTAAACTTAAAGAAAAGTTGGAAAACTAGCACCAAAATATTCCATGGACCTTTCACTGAGCTATTCCCAATGTTAACATCTTACATAACCATGACACAATGACCAAAACCAGAAAACTAACATGGGCAAAATATTGTAGATAATATACTGATTCTACTCAGATTTCCTTAGTTTCTCCACTGATGTCCTTTTTCTATTTTAGGATCCAATCCAGGATGCCATGTTTCATTTAGTTGTCATGTCTGCTTTCTCTGTGATGGTTCCCAGTCTTTCCTGACCTTGACACTTCTGAGGAGTAGCAATCAGCACTGAAGTTATGCATTTTTGATCAGGAGTACCACAAAAATGATGTATTACCTTTCTTGGAGCATCAAGTTGGGAGTTTATGATATGGTATGTTTTATTATTAATGATATTAATCTTGGTCAGGGTGGTATCTGCAGGATACCCTACGATAAGATAATTATTTTTCCCTTTTAATTAATTAGTATATTATAGTGAGATACTTTGAGGCTCTTCAAATATTATTTTTCTTTACATGTTACTTACTAATTTTAACATCTATCAAGGTTTTTCCTTTGTAACAGTTATTACTATGACAATCACCTAAAGGTGATTTTCTATTTCTATCATTTCTTCTATGTTTATTCATTGGAATTGCTACTGCAAGGAGGAATTATCCCTTCTCGCCCATTTATTTACTTATTTAATTATTTATATCAATGTGGATTAGGGAGGTTTTCTAATCTATAAATTATAATCCACAATTATTATTTTTTGGAATATTTGTTTGTTTTTGTTTTGCTTTTTAACCTCCTTCAGTTCCTAAAAATAAAAATCGGGGAAAAAAAAATCTTCTCATCTATCTTTAGATATTAAATTTTAGTGCTAGACTTGAATGAATTTTTCAGAGATACTAAAGAGAGACTGAAAGGCATGGGAAAATGTTGGGTACCTTTTGGTAATACATATTCTAGAGAGCCTTATCTCAAGCAAGCAATTTAAAGATATACTTTTTTGCTAAAGATAAGATTTTAAACTGGGAAAAAGAGAATACTTTTAATTGGGAAGATGAACTCCATATTGGAATCCTCAGAATTTGGCTTTGAATGCTTGGAATTGTCTAAATTGTAGATGTACAATTTATTTACTTCTAACTGAACCCCTCTCCTTGTTGTTTCCCACTTACTAGGGAAAAGGGAAAGAACACAAATCCACAAGTATCCCATGTAGAAGAGGGATTTCCTCCTATGTACTATTTCAGAGCCACTTTTCTGAGAAAAGCCATAAACAAACAGTTGTAAAATGTGCTGAGTGTTGATTCTTTCCCTTGGGTGAGATGTTCTTTAATGCTGGAAATCATCCTCCTTTCTCCAAACTCCCAAAGCTCCTTTGCACTTTTCTTAGGACTATATTAAGTCCTCTCTTGTAACTTCTGTACATGTCCAAACTTCCCAGTCATTCATACTAAAAACCAAGCTGCTTTCATTTGATGATATTAATGAATCATTCTTACTTTTTTTAAAGCTTGATAATGGTATTGTGGAATTTTTTAAAAAGATTTTATTTATTTGCAAATACTTTTGCTCATTCCATAAATTGCCTTTTCAGTTCGTTGATTCCTTTCTGTGCAAAATCTTTTTAGTTTGATGTATACCCACTTGTCTATTTTTGCTTTTGTTGCCTGTGTTTTTGGTGTCAAACCTAGAAAATCATTGCCAAGACTAATGTCAAGGAGTTTTTCTCTGTCTCGTTCTAAGTTTTTACAGTTTCAGGTCTTAGGTTTAACTCTTAAATCCATTTTGAGTTGATTTTTGTATATGGTATAAGAAAACAGTTCAATTTCATTCTTTTGAATGTGGATAACCAATTTTCCCAACGCCATTTATAAAAATGACTACCCTTTCCCTATTGTATATTCTTGGTGTTTTTGTAGAAAATTATTTGATTCTATATGTATGGGTTTATTTTGGAGTTATTTTATTCTATTTTTCTATGTCTCTGCTTTTTAAAAATATTTATTTATTTTAGAGAGAGGGGGGAAAATGAGTGGGTGGAGGGGCAGAGGGAGATATTCTTCAAACAGACCCCCCACTGAGTGCAGAACCTGACATGGAGCTTAATTTCATAACCCCTGAGATCATGACCTGAGCCAAAACCAAGAGTTGGATGCTTAACCACCTGAGCCACCCAGGAGCCCCATCTATGTGTCTGTTTTTATGTCACTGCCATACTATTTGATTATTAGAGTTTTAATATAATTTGAAATCAGGAAGTAGGATGCTTCCAACATTGTTCTTGCTCAAAATTACTTTTTATGGTATAGCTTTATGGTTCCGTATGGATTTTAAGATTTTTTTCTATATCTGTGAAAAATGCCATTGGTATTTTGATGGAAATAGCACTGAATCTGTAAAAAATTTGGGGTAGCATGTATAGAATAACAATATTAATTCTTCTAATCCATGAACATGGGATATCTTTCCATTTATTTGTATCTTCTCTAATTTCTTTCATCAGTGTTTCATAGTTTTCAGTGTATAGATCTTCAAATCCCTTGGTTGATTTATTACTAGATATTTTATTTTTACTGATGCTATTGTACTTATGATTGTTTTCTTAACTTCTCTTTTGGATAGTTCATTGTTAGTGTATAGAAAAGCAACTGATTTTTGTATGTTGATTTTCTATGCTGAAATTTGATTGAATTTATTCATTAGTTCTAAGAATCTTTTTAGTGCAGCCTTTATGGTTTTCTATATATAAGATCATGTCATCTGTAGAGACAATTTCATTTCTTCCCTTCTGATTTGGATATCTTTTATTTCTTCCTCTTGCCTAACTGCTCTGGCTAGGACGTCCAGTATTATGTTCAGTAGAACTGGCATGTATGGTCATCCCTGTCTTGTTCTTGATTTAAGAATAAAATCTTTCAACTTTCCACTATTGAGTATGATATTAGCTCTGGGGTTACCATATATGGCATTTACATTGAAATACATTCCTTCTATATCTAATTTGTTGAATTTTTATTATGAAAGGATGTTGACTTTTGTCAAATGCTTTTTCTCTATGTATTGAGATGACTATATAACTTGTATCTTCATTCTATTAATGTGGGTTATCATATTGACTGATTTGCTTATGTTGAACCATTCCTTGCATTCCATAGATAATATCACTTGATCATGGTGTACTGTCCTTTTAATGTGCTGCTGAATTCATTTTTTTGTACTTTTGGGGGGGATTTTTGCATCTATGTTCATCATGGATATAAGCTTGTAGCTTTCTTTTCTTGTACTGACTTGTCTGGCTTTGGTATCAGAGTAATACTGGCCTCATAAAACGAGTTTGGTAGTATTCTTTCCTCTTAAATTTTTTGGAAAGGTATGAAAGGGATTGGCATAAATTCTTAAATGTTTGATAGAATTTATTTGTGAGCCATCAAGTTCTGCGGTTTTCTTTGTTCAGAGATTTTGATTACTAATTTAATATCCTTACTTGTTATTGGTCTGTCGATGTTATCAATTTATAATTCAGTCTTATTAGGCTGAATATCTGAAATTCATAGATTCCTTCTGGATTATCTAATTTGTTGGTCTATAATTATTCATAGTACTGTCTTATGATCTTTTACATATCTGTGGTATCATTGTAATATCTGCTATTTCATTTCTGATTTTATTTATTTAAGTCTTTCCTCTTTTTTCCTAGTCCAGCTAAAGGTTTGTCTATTTTGATTATCTTTTTCAAAACAACCTTGGTTTCATGTACCTTTTCTGTTTTTCTTACCCTATTTCATTTAATTCTACTCTGATCTTTGTTATTACCTTCCTTCTAACTTTGAGCTTAGTTTGTTCTTTATCTAGTTCCTTGAAGTGTAAATTTTGGTTGTTTATTTGAGATATTTTTTATTAATATACACATTTATCATTATAAACTTTTTCCCTAAATTTTACTACATCCCATAAATTTTAGTATGTTGTGTTTTCATGTTCATTCATCACAAGGTATTTTTTTGTTTCTCTTCTGATTTCTTCTTTGACCCATTACTTGATCAGGAGTATGTTGTTTAATCTTCACATAGTTGTAGATTTTACAGTTTTCCTTCTGTTATTGATTTCTAGTTTCATACCATTGTGTTAAAATGGTACGTGGTTGTGGTTAAAAAAAGATACTTGAAATGAGATGCTTAATGACTGAGCCACCTAGATGCCCCTTGGCTTTTACATTCAGACACTTAATCTACTTGTGATTTTTTCTATGTTTGGTGTGAGGTAAGAATTAATCTTTTTTTAATACATGGATATAGTTAGTAGTCCTGAGACCATTTATTTAAAGGTTTGTTTTCCATTAAAAAGAGAAGTGGTTGCCAGGAGCTGGAAGTAGGAGAAAGGGAAGGTATAAGCAGAGCACAGGAGATTTTTAGGGCAGTGCAACTATTATATATGATACAGAAATGATGGACATACGTCATTATACATTTATCAAAACCCATAATATGTACAACACAAAGACTGAACCCTAATGTAACTATGGATTCAATATATAAAATTGCCTCATCAATTGCAATAAGTGTTACAGTTATAAAACATAAATAATACAGGAAATTGGTGGTGAAGTGAAGGGCATTTAAAAACTCTCTGTTTTGTAGTCTCACTGCTCAGTTTTTCTATAAACCTAAAACTGCTTTTAAAAGTTTATTAATTTTTTAAAAAATTGTATCTTTTCTCAGTGGTCTGAAGTACTGTTATCTATTATAAATGGATATGTATGGCACTATTTCTGGGTATCTATTCTGTTCTGTTAATCCTTTTGTTTATATTTGTCAGTAAACACAGTCTTGATTATCAGAGCTTTATAATGTGTCTTCCTGTTGGGTAATGCAAATTCTTCCACCTTTGTCTTTATTTTGAGGAGTGTTTTCATTAGTCTGGACCTTTTGAATTTTCTTACATTTTTTGGCAACTATTTTTGAAATATCACGCACACACACACACACACACACACATGCATGCATGCATTTGGGATTTGGCCTGAGATTGCTTTGAGTTTATAAATCCATTTGAGAGAATTTATACCTTTGTAATATTGAGTCTTCCTATTTATGAGCAGTGTATATTTTTCTATTTGTTTAATTTCACTTTCATATTTTTAAAATAAGGTTTTAGAATTTCCCTGTAGAAGTCTTGCATATCTTTTGCTAGACTTATTCTAAGCGCTTTCTATTTGTTTATATATGCTTACAAATACTCTCTTAAATTGTTAATTTTGGGGGCACCTGGGTAGCTCAGTCCTTAAGCATCTGCGTTTGGCTCAGGTCATGATCCCAGGGATCAGCCCTGCATCAGGCTCCCACTCCCTCTGCTCATGTTCCCTCTCTCGCTGTGTCTCTGTCAAATAAATAAATAAAATCTTTTAAAAAAGTGTTCATTTTCTGTTTGATTCTGTTATATTAAGATATGGTTTATTTTTTGTATAATTTTTTTTTATTCTGAGACTTTTCTCAACTCTGTTATTAACTTAATAGTTTACCTTAAAATTCTTTTGGATATTCTGTGCACATCATCATATCATCTGTGAATAATGGCAGTTTTGTATTTTCCTTTCTAATCTGTAAATGTTTTTAAATTTTTTAGTATTTTGCCTTTTAGTGCTTACTAGATCTTCCAGTGCAATGTTCAGTAGAAATGGTGATATCATGCATTCTTTTCTCATTTCATATCTCAAAGAGAAATATTCAAAAAATTTACCATTAAGGATAATATTTATTGTAGAATTTTTTTTTAGATACCATTTATCATATTAGGGAAGTTCTTTTATTTCGAATTTACTGTTATTTTTTTTCCTCATCTTGTTGAATTTTATCAAATTGTTTCACTGTATTTCCACTCCTAGGTGGGAAAGAGGCTAAAAACTAGAGTCTTAATGCACTGTAACCATTTGCCTGGCTAAAACCTGGGAATATAATGTAGGAGGAAAGGGGAAAGGGGGAAGAGAGACTACCCCAGGGGGACACTGGCAATCTCTGCTGCAAGCTCCAATGCGTAGCGCCTGTTTGCTGTTTAGAGTTGTTTTTTTATTGGTAACTCTTGGTATAAGTATTGGTATAGAGCTACTATAATTTTTTGAGGAGGAAAAGCTGTTTACTGCATATTTTGGATCTCAAATCCTAAAATCCTAAGGACAAGGCTCCTTGATGACTCCTTCCTGGGTTCCAGAGTCGTATCAGAGAAGGAACTTGCCAGAGAGGCAAGGATTAAGCCTGGATGTATAATGCCTTTTGGACAACAGGCAGCTATTCTAATTGAGAAGTTCTTCCCTCTTCTCTGACTTTAACTCAATCTAGTCCTCTGTTGTATTTTGAACTAAATTTGACTTTTCGTTTCTGGAGCTTATTTTCATGGTTCCTGAGTTACTCAGAGAAGAGACATAATCTCAATAAATGACTAATGGAATTGAACTTTAATAAAGGTGGTTGTAGTTTAAATTTTAATAAAGATGACTGCAATGGCTCTTTTAAAACATAAGTGCTCATCCTCATTTGGCCCTTTCCCTTAAAAATTAGTGAAGGAGAATCACTAGGTTTTCAAAAAGACACTGAATGTAGTTATCAGATGCAAGGATAGAAAAACACTCTCTGGCTTCAAAGGCCTTGGATTCATTTGCAGGCCTCAGGTCACCTGATCTTACCTGGACTAAACAGGTATATAAGTAGCATGATGACCTGCATTTATACAGAAAGATATTGAGGCAGAAATTCTTAAATATTTCATATTTAAGAATAAGTATGAATATAAAATAATATAAAAATATAAAAAGTAGAAATAATAATATAAAATATTAATATATGAACAGTATAATACTAATATAATATTATATAATGTAATTATATATAATTAATTGAATTATTAATTAAATATATTTGTATAATGTAATATTATAGCATATTATATAAATATTAAAATATAATTAATAAAAATATAATAAATAATATAACAAATAATAAATATATAAAATATAAACATATAAAATAAAATATAATAAATAATAAAAGTAACAATATAATAAATAAATAAATAAATATAAAATATAAAATGTATGAATTCATCAAAGGTTCCAGAGTCAAACCAACATTTTTAAATTTAAATTTGTATAGTTTTATTGAGATGTGACATATAACATTCCATAAGGTTAAGATATACAGTATGATGATTTGATATACACATATATTGCAAACCAAGGATCTGATAAGGGGTCAATTTCCAAAATAAGGAATTCATAAACTCAGTAGCATAAAAACAATCTAATTAAAAATGTGAAGATCTGAATAGAAATTTTTCCAAAAGACATGCAAAAATGGACAACAGTGTATGTGAAAAGATGCTCAAATCACTGGTCATCAGGAAATGTAAATCAAACCCATATTAAGACATCACCTCACACCTGTTAGAATGCCTATTATCAACAAGACAAGAGATTTCACTCTGACAGTGTATCTAGTATGTCAAAAAAGAAAGGAAAGAAGGAAGGCAGACAGACAGACAAGAAATAACAAATGTTGGTGAGGATGTGAAGAAATGGGAAACCCTGTGCTCTGTTGGTGAGAATGTAAACTGGTGCAGTCACTATGGAAAACAGAATGGAGGCCCCTCAGAAAGTTAAAAATAAAAATATTATGTGATACAACAATTCTACTTCTGGATTTATATCTGAAGGAAATATCACTATCTCAAAGACATTATCTGCACTTCAGTGTTCATTGCAGCATTATTCAAAGCAACTTTTAGTGGAATTTTGTTCTCTATTCCTCAATGCCTTGGCTTTAATGATTTAAAAAGAAATATTTTTATGTTTCCTCATACATATTTTTATGTATTTGTGAATTCAAGTGGTCCTGACATTTTACCTTTAAAACCATTCCTTCCTTAGCCAAATTATCCTTTATTCATGTTGGTACCTTTAGTGACTTTTTTGGTAGCTGTATTGTGAATTTGTTGGCAGATAAATTCCTGTCTTTTCCTCTCAATGATTTGATGTTTATAAAAACTAATCAACAAGCACTATGTTATTTTGATGGTTTTCCACTTATCCCTGAGAACAGTAAAAGATATACTGATCCTTGTTCTCCTTGACTTGGAGATTTCCCAGCCCACAATTGCCTCCTTTTTCTAGATTTACATAATTTTTGGGGGGTGTATTCAGAGAAGTAGAGTTTGGGCAAAACTTTTTTTTAAACAGAGGGCGATCATGTGAGGTGAGGATTTTAATATTTTTTTGACGAAGAGGTTCATACATGTTCATGTAGTCAGTCAACAAGTCTGTGCATGTGCATATGTGCATACAACCGAAAAGAGATCCTTCAGGGCAGGCAACGTAACTGTAGAGATCACTACCTCCCAGTGCATTAACTAATGAGCTCTGGGAGAGGTAAATTAGAGTAAAAGACTAGTTTGCATTACATTACATTGACTTGAAAACATCTTCAGAATTCAGATATATTTTTTCCTTATTTCTGTTTAGTTTTTTTTGTCCTTTATATGCCCTTCCTCCCTGAAAGTACAATTAAAAAGTCTCACTGATTATATATTCTGGTTTTCTGGTTAACTTAAGTTTTACTACACGCAATTTTTACCATTTAGACTCTTCCCATTAAAACAAAGAGCAAAGAAATAATAAATAAAAGATGTAGTCAATTTCTATTCAGAACTATTATGCAACTTAAAGCCTTTTGGTTTAAAATTTCTTTAATATTTTGGTCTGCATTAAAATCTGTAGATGGCCAAATTACAGAATTTTTCACCCATTCATTTTTTCATCCACAAATATGATTGTCTTCTGTCTGCTTTGCATGGTATAGAATTGGTACATGGAGTTCAGAAAAATAAATATATGAAAGGAGAATCATGGTGCCTGCTCTCATTGAACTAAATGTCTTTTTAAATTCAGCTGGATACATTCATTATTTACGTCTTTGAGATTCTTTGGAAAAATAAGAGTTGAATTTGCTGCATTTTTAAAGAGGTGATTATAGTTGAAATGTACAATCTATAGCCTTAAAAGATAAGGATGAATTTTATGCCGAGTGTGACAGCTATAGTCCCATGATGGGATTCTTATACCTGTGGAGACAGTGGAGGCAGTTCAGAGGCCCTTTCCCCCAGGTCTGACCAAATTACAAAAAGATGTGAAATGTCTCAGGAAGGCATGGTTCTTTGAAGTATTTCCTTAAACAATAAAGATGTCAAGAAAACAGTGAAATAAAAGGAAAGAAAAAAAAATAGAAATAAAGAGAAAAATGTACAAAGACGAAAAGAATAGATGAAAGGAAAGAACAGGACCAGTTAAAAGAGAAAGGAGAGAAGAGAAAAGAGAAGGGAGGGAGGGAGTGGACGGGGGGGGGGGGGGAAGGAGGAAAAGGAAAGGAATTTGTGAAGAAAGAGGATTCAGAAAGGACTGGTGGTTTCCTGAGACACATGGAAGGAAAATGACCAGTAGGATGTATTTTAAAGAAACATTGCACAGTCATCTTTCCTTTTCTGGTGGCTCAGTTCAGCCCTATTCTTACCTGAGGCATTTCCCCGGGAAGCTTAGGTCCCCTTGGGCCACTTGACTGTTTTTTTCTCCAAAGTGTCTCAACTAGATGTTTTTACCCTTCTCATTAACGAACGCTAGACATTCTGGCTTTGTTAAGTGCTTGCAGAGAAAAGTATTTCTGACCTAATTCTGAAATAGATTTAATTAGATAAAAGAAAACCAGCCTTTTAAAAACATGGCTTCATCAAAATCATCTGCTTCTTTATTTAAATAGCTTTTCTCTGAATTCCTTCTATGAGGGACCATGCAATGAAGAAAGACCAGGGAGAGAGCATGAGTACATTTTAATGAATATATTTTATTTTGGCAACTGGATTTGATGGAGTCACAACATTTAAGCACTGGATGCAATCTTCAAGATATTTTTATCCAGAAACTTTGTTGTGTATGTCTTTTATGAGGCAACACCTCTATATATTTTGTTTCTCAATGATTTTTGACAAGAAGCCCATTTGGGAGGAGGAAAATGCTGTCATTCATAGACCTATTGACTTATGTGATTTGTACTCGGTGTGGATTCCTGCCTAGGTCTAGGCCTATTGTGTGATTCAAGGCACAGAACTCAAACTCTGTAAGCTCCAGTGATTTTCACATATAAAATAGAAAGAATAGCATTTACCTTTCAGGATTATTAGGATCAGGAAAGACCTATTCAAAGGCAGTGCAATGCAAAAAATAAGTGCCACTTTCTTTTTTTTTTTTTTTTAAAGATTTTATTTATTTGACAGAGAGAAATCACAAGTAGTCAGAGAGGCAGGCAGAGAGAGAGAGAGGGAAGCAGGCTCCCCGCTGAGCAGAGATCCCGATGCGGGACTCGATCCCAGGACCCTGAGATCATGACCTGAGCCGAAGGCAGCGGCTTAACCCACTGAGCCCAATAAGTGCCACTTTCTACTAGGGTGCTTGCCCAAGGTGCTTCCTTTTCTTGACCTTCTAACTTTTCTGCTTCTTTTGGGGGCCCTGTGGTCCAGACATCATACCAACAAGAGTGTTAGACAATGACAGAGTTAGAGTTAACAACAGCTGAGAGGCTGTCATAATGGCAAATTGTATCAGCTTAACGCTGGGAATCCTTAACCTCTGTTGGGATGCTCTAAAGCTTCTTTTGCTTTTTTCCTGGTCCTCAGCCAAGTACGACATTCTGTAAGTGGTCTCTGCCTAAGTAACCTATGGCTATAGCTTTAGTGATCCACTGGGAGCTCTTTTGATTCAAGTAAGCAGTTTCATTTAGTTTAGAAAGCTTGAAATCTTCCCCACGGGGAAATCACTCATTTTTTCCAATCTGAGTAAAGTAGTATCGAGGAGAGATGATGTAGCTCTCAAGAGCAAGTTGTCTTCAATAAAAGTTTTAGACTCTCCCATGTCTTCTAACAGGACATTTCCTCAAGCTGTCAATTATATTTTGTAGTGAGACTACTGACCCTTATTCAGTCTGGGTTCCAACCACCTCTAATCTGTTTATTTCAAACAACATGGGTAAATGCAGACAGATATTAAACACCCCAAAAGGATTTTATGTATGTATGTACGTATGTATTATTTTATTTAGTTTCTTTTCTAGCAGAGAAGGCAGTGTAAGATACCGAATTTATATATAAGACGTGAATAAAAGTGTTTTCTCTGTTTCTCCCTTTCCTATTAGAGCCTCTTAGGCTCCCACAAAACCCCAGCATCTTTTGAGACCCATGTCCTTCCAGAATTATCTTCTCTGGTCTGCTCTTCCCCAAATGACTCTCTTATTCATGAGTCCTTGTTCATTTTTCATTTTGATATGAAATTTATTTATGCCATGTCCCTTTTATATATTTGTATAGTCTTGGAGATTAGAGGACATGATTATTTACTAGAATTAGGAGTTTCTATAATGATAGTTGTTCTGAGGTGGGTTTTTTTTGGTTTGTTTGTGTCAGTATCCCTTTTATCCTCTTAAAAATTGTTGAGAACCCCAAAGATTTGCTTATGTGGGTTATCAAGATTTTATCATATTAGAAATTTGAACCTAGATCTATTACATGTTAATATAATTAACATTTTTTATGAGAAATAACTTGTATTTTCCAGAAGTTCATAAGAATGGTGCTACTTTACATATTTACAAAATCTTTTTATGTTAGCTTAATAGAAGGCAGATGGATTCTCATATCTGCTTCTGCATTTAATCTGTTATATTATTGCATTCAGATAGTTTCTGGATAATCTGGTCATATACTCATGATAGAATGGGAATGGAAAAGCCAAATAATATCTTAGTATTTGTATAAGTTTTCTACTGCTGCTATAACAAACCATTAAAAATATAGTGGCTTAAAACAACACAAATTTATTGTCTTCTAGTTGTTGATGTCAGAAGTCCAAAAAGGGTCTCATGGAGGAAAAATCAAGGTATTGGCAGTGTTGTGTTCCTTCTGGAAGGTCAGGGAGAATAAGATTTTTTGTCTTTTCCTTCAAGCTTCAAGAGGCCACCGTTACTAAGCCTATGACCTCTTCTTCATCTTTAAAGACAGCAATTGTTAAACCCAGTCCTCTCATACTGCCTTCTCTTTGGTTTTCTTCTTTAGATTCCCTCTTTCATTTTTAAGGACACTTATGATTACGTGGGGCTCACCCAGATAGTCCAGGATAGTCTGTTTTAAGTTCAGGTGATTAACAATTTTAAACCATTACAATCTTAATTATCTTTGCCATGTAATGTTAATATATTCACAAATTTCTGAAATTAGACTATGGACATCATTGGGAGAGCTTTATTTTACCTACTGCAGTATTATTATGAAATTCATTTTGACTTCATGGATCCCCATGGATCAAGGTATATACAGATGTGTACACACACACACACACACACACACACACATATATATATACTTTAGACCTTTGAATAACATGGGTTTAAACTATATAGGTCCACTTATATAAGCTGGGGAGAAAACCTCTTTCTTCATGAGTCAACACAAATGTTACTTTTTATATAATGACTGAGAAGAAGACGAGAAACCGCACCCATAGCTTCCTATCCTCTCAAGCAGAAGCATTTTCCTCCTCTGAACTCATGCAGGGAGGCAGGAGCAAAGGTGGCCATTCCTCTATTTTCAGAGGCATAAAAGGCAACAAAGCATTTGCTTACAGGAAGGAGGATGGAGGACACTTATCAGATACCATATGAGAGTGCAGGAGCCAGAGCTTAAACTTGGAAGATACAATCTAAACAGAGGAATTGGGCTTTGAATGGGGGCATGGAGACCCCAGAACTGTGAATAGGGTAGAGCCAGGAGAAGATAAGTTATGTTTTGGGTCCTGTTCATTATCTCCAGAATGGTGTAGCCCACCGAAATGCAAACTACAGCTGCTAATACTGACTTGACTTGCTCACAGCTTTGCTTAACCAAAGGAGGAATCTTGGTCTCCCCATTTCCCACTTATGTCCACTGTTAGAACAGTTCTAGCACTTTGCCATAGGGTTAATACTTAGCTTCTTCTGCAAACATTTGAGTCAGCTCTTATTGGAATCAATTTTTTTTCTTGAAACCAAATCTGTTTATTATTAACAACTTACAAACTATTCAGACATATTAGCTTCAAACTAATTAGAAACATACATGGTGTGAAAAGCAAATAAATATTGTAATTCATTTTTTGCTTATTCATTAGTGAACTTGGATGAACACACTCATTTTAGTATTTTAATGGCTGAAGTATATACGTGGCACTAACTACATAATGACCCCCAAATTAAGTAATCAAGCTCTCATTCAACAATTGTGTAGCACTAATTTTGGTTGAAGATTAGAGGTATAGAAGACACAAATGCTGCTCCGCACCAGATGAGAAGAGCATTGGTTAACTTCCTTACCCTCTTCATCCAGACATTTGTGTCTGTACCCATCTTTAGTTATTGAGGTTTCTTTCACCAGTAAATGCCTACTGCAGTGAGTATTGAGGTGTCCCCAGTCCACACTAGCCTTTACTGTGCTGTAGCTCCTCTTTATGTGTGCACATGGTTTGGTGTGCTCTGATAGCTGAGATGTGGTTAGTCCCACCTGGTTTTCAGACACTGTGTACTCCTGGCGTCACAGGTAACGTATCCAAGTCTCTGCCTGCATCTCAGGTTGCAACATCTAGTGTCATATTAACACTGACACCATAATCTTGTGGATTTCCCAACTCATTCCAAGCCAGATTTTTGGATGCTATATCATATTACACTAAGCCAATCTGCCAAGATCCCTTTGCTTGTCATTGGCCTTTGACCACCTATATGTTGTATTAGACTTGAGGCTTGACTCTTGGGCTTGGTTTCTCTCAGGTGAGAAACAAGACACAAGTCTTCTCCGCTGTAAGATTTCCTCTAATCTGATATGGGTTTCTGTGGTGATCATGAAAACATGACTTTCAGATCTCTGACTGTGGAGAATATATCTGATCTCCAACTCTACCTGCCATGTTCAGAAATGCATCACTGTATTTGAGGGAAGCCATACTTTCTAAGGCCTGCTCTCAGTCAATAAGGAGCATGGCTGGGATATTAAAGTCAGAAAACCACCTGGGAGACGTAGGGCTCATCTGATGGGTGACTTCAGCTTGAGGACCCCCTGGAGTCTTTACCAAAATCTTAGATTTTGCTGTCTATGTCTTCCCTGCCTCCTTTCCTCCTTTTCTCCTTCACAGGATCCAGATGATGGTCTGACAACTCTCTTGGTTCTCCCCATCCCCGCAGTTTCCTTACTCCAATAAATCTCTTTTATTTCTAATCCCATATTGGCATTTGTTTCTTAGAAGACAAGCACTATAACAGTTTAGAACAATTAAAATTTTAATCCTCCTGCCTTATTTCTTAGAGATATTCTCTTTAAGATCTAAATATTTCCAGTCTCCTCCACTTCATCTCTTCCCTCTTTCTAATTGAACTTTTCTCATGGGTGGGAGAATAACTAACATTATCATTCTGTAAACACTTCAATTTTATTGTTTATTTTTGAAACTCTATAATCTAGTTTTTAGCTTTCATCTTGCTTAGAATAGTCAAGTTTTTGGAATTTCAGAAAACAAAATCTCCAAACTAAGCAAATCAAACAAAAATATCTTTGCTTCCCACAAAACTTGGCTCTTACTTTTGCTTCCATACAATGTGTTCAACAAAAGCCCATTCAGAAATCCATCTGTCCCCTGGTTTTGGGATGTCTTCACTCTCGTTTTGTGGGCAGAGCAATGAAAAAAGCTTTCACTGCACTGATAATTAAATGGTGGGAGAGGTATAAAAGAACTGTGGGGGGTGGAAAGTGAAGTAAAAAGAATAAAAAAGAACATATAATTTAGAATCAAAATCACCAAAGTATAATTTAATATCATTTGGCATCAAAATATTTTTATTCCCTTTGTGATTCAGGAATGAAGGGGAGGAAACAAGGGTTCCTTTCTAGGTATACTTCAATTGTAGGAAAAGATTGTATCTATTTTTGCCCCCTTCCCCTCTATTTCTTTTGGGAACATCAATCCAGAATTTCAAAAACTTTTGTGCAACATGGACTATTACAAACCATACCTGAGAATCGGAGCAAGTCAGCTTGAGGCCAGGACTTTGACCCTAGGAGAAATGATTTATGCAGAGCGGAATCAGATTTGGGTTTTAGAACAGTGGACTTAGTAATATTTATCTTGAAAGTATACTCAGAACACTTTAAATCCTCAGAAATAATAAGCAGAAGTAACAAAAGAGGGGGAAGGGAGCAATGTCATGAAAAATTAGGATTCTATCTTAGACTGTGAACATTGACAAAAATTAAAGCTTTCCAGCAACAGCAATCAGACAACAAAGAGAAATAAAAGGTATCCAAATTGGCAATGAAGAAGTCAAACTCCCTCTCTTCGCAGATGACATGATTCTTTATATGGAAAACCCAAAAGACTCCACCCCCAAACTACTAGAACTCATACAACAATTCAGCAACGTGGCAGAAATCAGTGCAGAAATCAGTGGCTTTCTTATACACTAACAATGAAAATACAGAAAGGGAATTTAGAGAATCGATTCCATTTACTATAGCACCAAGAACCATAGGATACCTGGGAATAAACCTAACCAAAGAGGTAAAGGATCTGTACTCGAGGAACTAAAGAACACTCATGAAAGAAATTGAGAAGACACAAAAAGATGGAAGACCATTCCATGCTCTTGGATTGGAAGAATAAACATTGTTAAAATGTCTATACTGCCTAGAGCAATCTATACTTTTAATGCCATTCCAATAAAAATTCCACCAGTATTTTTCAAAGAGCTGGAGCAAATAATCAAAAAATTTGTATGGAATCAGAAGAGACCCCAAATCGCTAAGGAAATGTTGAAAAACAAAAACAAAACTGGGGGCATCACGTTACCTGATTTCAAGCTTTACTACAAAGCTGTGATCACCAAGACAGCATGGTACTGGCATAAAAACAGACACATAGACCTGTGGAACAGAGTAGAGAGCCTAGACATGGACCCTCAACTCTATGGTCAAATAATCTTCGGCAAAACAGGAAATAATATGCAGTGGAAAAAAAGACAGTCTCTTCAATAAATGGTGCTGGGAAAACTGGACAGCTATATGTAGAAGAATGAAACTCGACCATTCTCTTACACCGTACACAAAGATAAACTCGAAATGGATAAAAGACCTCAACGTGAGACAGGAATCCATCAGAACCCTAGAGGAGAACATAGGCAGTAATCTCTTCCATATCAGCCACAGCAACTTCTTTCAAGATATGTCTCCAAAGGCAAAGGAAACAAAAGCGAAGATGAACTTTTGAAACTTCATCAAGATCAAAAGCTTCTGCACAGCAAAGGAAACAGTCAACAAACAAAGAGGCAACCCATGGAATGGGAGAAGATATTTGCAAATGACAGTACAGACAAAAGGTTGATATCCAGGATCTATAAAGAACTCCTCAAACTCAACACACACAAAACAGACAATCATATAAAAAAATAGGCAGAAGATATGAACAGACACTTCTCCAACGAAGACATACAAATGGCTCTCAGACACATGAAAAAATGTTCATTATCACTAGCCATCAGGGAGATTCAACTTATAACCACATTGAGATACCACCTGACACCAGTTAGAATGGCCAAAATTAGCAAGACAGGAAACAACATGTGTTGGAGAGGATGTGGAGAAAGGGGAACCCTTTTACACTGTTGGTGGGAATGCAAGTTGGTGCAGCCACTTTGGAGAACAGTGGGGAGATTACTCAAGAAATTAAAAATAGAGCTTCCCTATGACCCTGTCACTGCACTACTGGGTATTTACCCCAAAGATACAGATGTAGTGAAAAGAAGGGCCATCTGTACCCCAGTGTTTATAGCAGCAATGGCCACGGTCGCCAAACTGTGGAAAGAACCAAGATGCCCTTCAACGGACGAATGGATAAGGAAGATGTGTTCCATATACACTAGGGAGTATTATGCCTCCATCAGAAAGGACGAATATCCAACTTTTGTATCAACATGGATGGGACTGGAAGAGATTATGCTGAGTGAAGTAAGTCAAGCAGAGAGAATCAATTATCATATGGTTTCACTTATTTGTGGAGCATAGCAAATAGAATGGAAGACAAGGGGAGATGGAGAGGAGAAGGGAGTTGAGGGAAATTGGAAGGGGAGGTGAACCATGAAAGACTATGGACTCTGAAAAACAATCTGAGAGTTTTGAAGGGGCGGGGGGTGGGAGGTTGGGGGAACCAGGAGGTGGGTATTAGAGAGGGCACGGATTGCATGGAGCCCTGGGTGTGGTGCAAAAACAATGAATACTATTACACTGAAAAAAATAAATAAATTTTTTAAAAATTAAAGCTTTCCTTTAAAAGACTGATTCCATTGATATTAGCCCAAAATGCAAGAGAAGGATCTTGAAGAGGAAGATTTCCATGGTTGACAAGTAAGATTTGGTCTCCTTTCTGGTATCCTTTTGGTAGGGAAATGGAACTGTGATAGCAGTTTTATACCAGAAAAGGGGGGCGGGGAGCATCTAGGCAGAGTTCAGATGGAAGTTGGGAGTTTTCTGGAAGTCAGAGGGAGACCAGAGAATGGAGCCCACATCCTGAGGTCAGGCCAGGCTAAGCTGATGCCTACTCTCCTTCTAGGTCAAAGCCAGGATCTGAGCAGTGACTCATTCACTCCCTGTCACTGAAACCTGTGCAGTTAGACTCACACACAGGGAAGCTTCCCATGTTCCTGAGGCCAGACCCCTTGAGGCTATGGGAGTAGTATGAACCACCAAGAAGAAGTAGTATGAACCACCAAGAAGATGTAAGGTTGGGGGTGGTGGTGAGTAATTCATCCAGTATCTAGATTTTAATATAATATCTCAGTGAGATTGGCATTATATTCTAAAGAAACAGATTCTGGAAAGAGTCATAATCCCACCTGCTTGGGAGGGAAGAATTTAAATGAGAATAAGCATCAGGTGGTGGTTTACAGGGGGGGAAAAGGAAGGGAAATTTATATTATGAATTAAGCTATATATTTCCCAATTCACTTTCTTTTTCTCTCCCACCATTTAATGGTGATGAAGGTTTTCATCTTTAAGCCATGACCACTAGGATGGGAATGATAGAGAAAAAGATAAAATCTAAATTATTGTGTTTGAATTATTTTATTATCTTCTATAACCTATAGCAGAAGCAACATTTTTGAAAGACATGACAATTGCAAAAGCAAAGCATCTAAAAGAGAAAACTATTTTATTTAGCTATCTATCTATCTATCTATCTATATATATATATATTTTATCATTTCAAAAGCTTCTTTCAAAATAGTAAAAGCTATAGGCTGATACAGAGATAGAGAACACAGAGTTGACAGCATGAACCACAAAGTCTGGAATAATCCTTTGATTTAAGAGAAAATTTCTCCACCATGACAAGAAGAGGTTCCTTTCGGGACTGAAAGAAGCAGCTTATAAAGGAGAACAAGATTTTAAGTGCCAGTGTTGGGCTCTGGTCCCTGCTCCTCTCCTCTCTGGGAGGTGAAATACTGGTGTGTGTGTGTGTGTGTGTGTGTGTGTGTGATGAGGGTTATGTGGTATGTGATAGAAATCTCTGGTTATGTTTGAATCTCTGAAAGCTGATAGGTCTTGTGTCCCATTTTTACCTCTGAAATTATAGGAGATAAGATTATAGGTTTAAGTTTGTTTCTTTCCTGATCCAATTTAAAAGATAAAGAAACTCTGAAAACAGTAGCAGGTAACAACACTAATACCTTTGGGCAGTATAATTCTTTGTGTGTGTGGGGGGGGGGCTATTTTGTGCATTGTGAGACAGTGGGGTCTTTAGAGTATCCCTAGAATCTCTATCCCCTAGATGTTAGTTGCACACCTCCTCTCCTAGCTGTGACAACGAAAAATGTCCTCAGACATTGTGAAATGCCTCCTGAATGGCAAAATTAACCCTGGGTAAGAACCAGTGCTCTTATAGTAAATTAGAGTTAGTTGATATAAGATCTCAGTGAGATCATTCTCTTTCATGCTATGGGGACCAGGATGTTCCGAGACAGTAAGGACAAGAATGGAGAAAGGACATTAAGGGGGAAGTTGGGGCCCAAACCCCAAGTTTCCTCTGTCATCATTTGTCTTGGGTTGGGACTTTGTTTGGTCTTCTTAACAAGATGCCAAATCTAAGGAACGAATTCATCTCCTTAGGAACTTTTCCAAGTATGTGGAAAGAAGAACTATTCCAAACAACAGGAAATAAAATAAACAATGTGTGTGTGTGTGTGTGTGTGTGTGTGTGTGTGTATGTGTTTGTGTGTGTGTGAGAGAGAGAGAGAGAGAGAGATGGCCTGGGGTTGGTTAGGTTGCAGTGAGCAAGCTAGTTTCATTTAATGGCTCATTGGTGGACTGCTGAAAAATGTGTAATAGTCCTAAAACAAAATCTGCAGCTAGACGAGAAAGCAGCTTGAGTCCCAGACATACATAAAAGTGTCCCAAAATAACAAATTGGAATTCATTTCACAAAATATTCGCTAATTCATTTGAAAAAAAGCACATACCACAGATAATTTGGTGACCAAATATACCTGGTGAGTAACATTGACCAAATATACCTGGTGAGTAACATTGACCAAATATACCTGGTGAGTAACATTGTCCCCCCCAAAAAAGCCCAAGAGTGTGCACACAGAATGGATTTTGTGATCTGACACCCAAATAAGAAAGATCAAAACAGTGTTTAGTGGTATAAGGCCAGGAAAAAGCATTAGCTTCATAACGCTCTAGCCCTGAGACTCGGGGTGGCAAATATATCCAGTTGAGGTCACATCTGGAATTTTTTATTTACTTTGGTTCATTTCGGGTCTGGATAGATGTAAATTTTGGCAAGCATTTAAGTGTGAGCAGTGATGAAACTTGGGAAGAGATGGATAAAATAGAGGAGGAGGAGAAAGAATATTACCAGGAACTTCCCCCAAGTAACAAGAGTAAATGCTATACTATATGCACACATTGTCAGAGACTGATTTATAGTGGAACTGTTTAAAGTGACTCATATTCTAGCACATGGGGCAGCCATTAACAATGTACTACTGCAACCAGCAGCCAACCCAATCTGAAAGTAGCCTATGGAGCAGAGAACCTGATGCGGGCTTCGATCCCAGGACCCTGGGATCATGACCTGAGCTGAAAGCAGAGGCTTTAACCCACTGAGCCACCCAGGCACCCTATACCACACATTTTACTGACCTCAACAAATTGTTACAAATATATGTATATGTATATGTATATATATATGTATATATATATGCTTCCCCTTTTTCTCTTTCTCTCTCTCACTCATATACTTTGATATCTATTTCTTAATCAAGGTATTAGAAATAACTCATAAATAGCATGGTCAAGAGAATAATCAGCACCCTTGTCTGATGTGGATCCCTAGTTCCTGTGTCCCACCCTGTGTTCCTCCCAAGCAGTCTGTGTTGAGGTATCCATTTCTTATTGAAGAGGCTTTGAATTAATCCTAAAAAGGGGACACCAAATATAGGCTGGGTGTTTTGGAGGTGAGCTGATACGTTTCCTTATAGCATAGTTTTTTTTTTTTAACCATTTTTTTTTAATTTTTAATTTTTTATAAACATGTATTTTTATCCCCAGGGGTACAGGTCTGTGAATCAGCACTCACCAAAGCACATACCCTCCCCAATGTCCATAACCCCATCTTCCTTCTCCCAACCCCCCTACCCCCAGCAACCCTCAGTTTGTTTTGTAAGATTAAGAGTCACTTGTGGTTTGTCTCCCTCCCAATCCCATCTGGTTTCATTGATTCTTCTCCTACCCACTTAAGCCCCCATGTTGCATCACCACTTCCTCATATCAGGGAGATCATATGATAGTTGTCTTTCTCTGCTTGACTTATTTCGCTAAGCATGATATGCTCTAGTTCCATCCATGTTGTCGCAAATGGCAAGATTTCATTTCTTTTGATGGCTGCATAGTATTCCATTGTGTATATATACCACATCTTCTTGATCCATTCATCTGTTGATGGACATCTAGGTTCTTTCCATAGTTTGGCTATTGTGGACATTGCTGTATAGCATAGTTTTGTAAAAAAATATTTTATTTCTTTATTTGGAGAGAAAGAGAGGGAGAGGGCACAAGCAGGGGAAGTGGCAGGCAGAGGGAGAAGCAGGCTTCCCACTGAACAAGGAGCCTGATGTGGGACTTAATCCCAGGCCCATGGGATCATGACCTGAGCTGAAAGCAGATGCTCAATGCACAGAACCACCCAGGCATCCCTAGCATAGATTTTAATATGCTTTGGAGATGCTGTTTTTTTTTTGGAAAGACACCTTGTAAATTTTCCTTGATAAAATTAGATTCATTATACATAACTATTTTTAAGATCATCCTCAGGAATATATATATTCTACATTTAGTTTATATATTCACATAAACTAAAATGATTCGATTCCACTAATCTTGTCACTTTTACATATTCAAAGGAACTTAAAAACCTAACTATGTGAATCATCTTAAAATGTTCAAATAATCAAATAAGAAACTTAAAAAAGACTTCTGGAGGAAGACTTAAAGTGGTGGAAGGGTAGGGAACCCTAGGCTCGCCTCCTCCCTTGAACACAGCTAGATAAGTATAAAATCATTTTGAACACTCAAGAAATCAATCTGAGGACTGAGAGAGCAAAAATGCACAACTAGAAGTGAACAAACCACCACATGGTGGGAAGCAGGAGCTGTGGAGAGTTGACTTGGAGCAGAGAAGAGCTACAGCTGTTACAATGAGGAGGGAGCTCTGATCATGGAGAGAGGAGCAAGAGAGAAAGAAAGAGAGACATAGAAAGGGTGAAAGTACATGTGGGAAATTGCACAAGAAGAACTCTTGCTCAGAACCACTGACTGTGAAAAGAAGAGGGGCTGAATACCACAAGTTTTGTAAACAGCAGACTCCAGAGGCTGAAGTTTCTGAGGTACATGCCATTGCCAGGGTCACACCTGGAGGGCTCAGTGGTGCTCTGGTATGGAAGGAAGGCAGAGACCCGCGAACAGGCAGTGTGGTCTGAAGATCCCCGGGTTGCATGGGGAGAAGCTTGGAATACATTTGGGAGAGGTATCTGAGCCTCTCCAGGGCAGAAGACCCAAAGGGTGCCATTGAGCTTCCCCATTCAGTAAGAAAGGAACCGGATTGGTGGCAGAGGACAATGAGGCTTTCTGTTGAGCTCTATCATGAATTCTGAACCACTGTGCAGTCATACAACCAATTTCTGGGACAAGCTGGCACCGGCCACAGTGCAGTGAGACCATCCCCCAGAGGATCAACCCGAGTCCATGCTGCTTGGATCTCTAAAATTTGGGGTTTTGAAACCCAGCCTCCAACTTGAATAAAACACAGGAGTGCTGTGCCGCCTGGCAAGTGGACAGTTCAGATGCAGGCAGGGTGAAGGTGGGGATTTGGTGGAAGCTGGGGACACAAGAGAGGCGATTATTTGCTCTTCTATGAGGGTTTCCTGAAGAGTGATGGGCGTGAGCTCCCTAGTCCGGGAAGGGAGAGCGGGCTGCACCATTTCACCCTGTTCGTCAGTACTAATAAATTTCAGTGACCAAAATAGCACTGCCAAGGAGGACACAGTCACTTACATGAAGCCCTGACCCCTGCACTCTGAAGGTGCATCTCCATTAGGGCAAGTCCATCTGAGAATCAGCACAATGGGCCCCCAACTCAGGAGACCAGCACACCCCTCACATGCACCAAGTCTATTGATCATAGAGTGCTGCAAAGCTTCAGCTCTAGGTGAAACAGGGTCTAGCTTCCTTTGTCCCCCTCACCACCCTGGGACTCAGAAAAAGCAAGTTTTAATTTTTTCTGAATTTATACATAATTTATATATAGGATCTAGTTTCTTTTAACAAGCAGATCAAAACACACCTAGAATCTGATTCCTTCCCCTCTCCCCATCTTGACAATATGGGAAGATGTAGGGATTCACCTACATCTTCCAGGGATTTAATCAATATGGCCAGGGATTTAATCAATATAAGTAAGATGTCTGAACTAGAATTTAAAACAATTGTATGGATACTAGATGGGCTTGGAAAAAGAATAGAAGACACGAGAGAATCCCTTACTGCAGAGGTAAAAGAACTAAAAACTAGTTAGGCCAAAATTAAAAAATGCTGTAACTGATATGCAAACCTGAATGGATACCATAATAATGAAGATGGATGAAGTAGAGGCATGAATATAGAAGATAAAGCTGTGGAAAAAATGAAGCTGAAAAAAAGAGGGAAAGAAAGGTATTGGATCACGAATGTAGACTTAGGGAACTCAGCAACTCATTACACATAATAACATTCTTATCATAAGAGTCCTAGAAAATGAAGAAAGAAAAAAAGGGGGCAGAAGGTGTATTTGAGAAGGTTTATTTTATTTATCCCGTAGCCTTGAGAAGGAGGCAGACATCAAAATCCAAAGGACACGGAAACTTCCATCAAATTCAACAAAAGCTGGCAATCACCAAGACATATCAGAATCAAACACAAAATACACAGACAAGGAAATCTTCTGAATGCAGCAAGGGGGAAAAACGTCTTTAACCTACAAGGGAAGACAGATCAGGTTCACAGCAGATCTGTCCACAAAAACTTGGCAGGCCAGAAGAACGTGGCATTATATATTCAAAGTGCTGAATAGAAAAAAATATGTAGCCAAGAATACTTTATCCAGCAAGGCTGTCATTCAGAATAAGGGAGATAAAGAGTTTCCCAGACAAACAAAACTAAAGGCATTGATGACCACTGTACTAGCCCTGCAAGAAATACTAAAGAGCACTCTGAGTGAGGAAAAAAAGGACCAAATCAACAAAGACTAGAAAGGAATAGAGAACATCACTAGAACCACCAACTTTACAGGTAACACAAAGCCATTGAATTAATGTCTATCAACAATCATTCTGAATGTAAAGGGACTAAATGCTCTACTCGAAAGACATAGGCTATCAAAATGGATAAAAAACCAAGACCCATCTATATGCTGCTTGCCAGAGACTCATTTTAGATCCAAAGACACCTGCAGATTGAAAGGAAAGGGATAGAGAACCATCCATCATGCTAATGACCATCAAAAGAAAGCTGGGGTAGCCATATTTATATCAGACAAACTAGATTTTAAACCAAAGACTGTAACAAGAGATGAAGAAGGGCACTGTATCATAATTAAGGAGTCTATCCATCAAGAAGATACAACAATTACAAATATTTATACACCCAACTTGGAAGCACCCAAAGTATAGAATTCAATTAGTAACAAACAAAGAAACATTGGAAATAATCAATAATAACAGTGAATTTTAACACCCCACTTACATCAGTGCACAGATCATCTAAGCAGAAAGTCAACAAGGAAACAATGGCTTCGTATGACACTGTACCAGATGGACTTAACAGATAAATTCAGAACATTTCATCCTAAAGCAGCAGAATACGCACTCTTTTTGAGTGCACATGGAACATTCTCCAGAATAGATCACATACTGTGTCACAAATCAGCCCTTAAGAAATACAAAAAGGTTGGGATTGAGATTATACTGTACATATTTTCAGACCACAATGCTATGAAACTCGAAGTTAACCACAAGAAAAAATTTGGAAAAACCACAAATACATGGAGGTTAAAGAATATCCTACTAAAGAATGAATGTGTAAACCATAAAATTAAAGAAGAAATTAAAAAGTACATGGAAGCAAATGAAAATGAACATGTATAGCCCAAACCCAGCAAACTGGGTCCTAAGAGGGAAGTATATTGCAATACAGGCCTACCTCAAGACGTAAGAAAAGTCTCAAACACCCAACCTAACCTTACACCTAGACCCTGCATTGCACTACTGGGTATTTACCCCAAAGATACAGATGTAGTGAACAGAAGGGCCATCTATACCCCAAGGTTCATAGCAGCAATGGCCACAATCGCCAAACTGTGGAAAGAGCCAAGATGCCCTTCCACAGACAAAGGATAAAGAAGATGCGGTCCATATATACAATGGAGCATTATGCCTCCATCAAAAAGGATGAATACTCAACTTTTGTATCAACAGGGACAGGACTGGAGGAGATTATGCTGAGTGAAATAAGTCAAGCAAAGAGAGTCAGTTATCATATGGTTTTACTTGCCTGTGGAGCATAAGGAATAATACAGAGGATATTGGGAGAAGGAGAGAAGTGAGTTGGGGGAAACCACCATATTGAAAGGTTGGTGAGGTATCAATATTTTGGTTCTTGGCTAGATCTGCAACCGTTTCTTCTCTAATAAGTATAAAACTGAAGTAGACAGTGATGAATATAGAGTAGTTTGATAGAGATAATTAAAGTTAGCATTATCTTTTTTTTTAGGGACACTTGAGATAATTTCTTTTTCCATCTGAATGCTTATTTGAATCATCTCAAACACCTAAAATTTGCCTACTAGTCTATGGTTATCTAACATTTTCAATCCAATAAACATTGCATTTTCAGTCCAATAAACAAACTCTTTAACTCTGTGTTACATCTTAGGTTGGGTTACTGAAATCTGTAGCTACTGACAATTATGGTACAGTAATAAAACTGTAGTAGTTTGAAAAGGAAAATTTCCTACTTCTTCCCAAGAAAAAAGCAGTGTAATTTCATAATTGCAAGGGACAAACTATTCAACATCTTCATTTTATATAGGAGAAATAAGATTTAAAGAAATGGAAAAATTTGTCTATCAAACAACCAACTGGCCCTAAAATCTAGGTTTCTTTATTCTGGGTCCAAAGTTGGTCTCCCTATGTCATCGTTGTACCCTATGGAAGACGTCTCTCACCATATATCTGATAGCTAAGAACCAAGGAAGGAACCTCTACAGAGGCAGAAGAGCTACCATCAGCTGAGAAGAGTCTGGTTTGGAAACCTGGCTCTACTGGATGTGATTTTAGGTAAACTGCTTAATCTCTCTGGCCTCAGTTCCCACATCTGTAAAATAGAGTTTATAATATGACTAAGTTTACAGGTCACTGTAAGGATCAAATGAGGACCTGACACATATTACAAACACAATATGTTTCAGAATAAATATTCTAACCCTGGTTTTGATAACTATGAGTGCAATTCAGTGATTTTTACCTTCGAGAGCTTTATTTCTTTATTTTCAGACAACATAATTCATTAAGTACAGAGTAGAAGGATCCAAACAGTTTTGACTAAAAGACTGGTTCTAATGCTTTGATTGTCAAAGCCAGCCAGGCTGTATAAATTAAAAATCTGAGTTCTTTCCCAGAGATTCAGATAAGTATTACCACAACCACTGCAGGCAGCATAGTGTCTACCTCAACTTGTGACATCTCCAGGGATAGAGATTTGAGAGACCTTTGGTGAACCCATTTTTGAGCTGTAATCACCATCTTCTTTTCAGTTTACCTCACTAATAAAATACAAAGAATAGAAGAAAGTTGAACTCGAATTTACTGAATGCTTGTACCAATATATAAAAGATTTCCTGAGTATGTGCTTTGGAAGAAGCAGATGCTAAGACAAAGATTTGAGGGCAAGTGCTTTATTTAGGAAGCTATCTCAAAGGGAATCCGTAGGAGAGCAGAAAATAAGACAAAGGGGCGCCTGGGTGGCTCAGTGGGTTAAGCCGCTGCCTTCGGCTCGGGTCATGATCTCAGGGTCCTGGGATCGAGTCCTGCATTGGGCTCTCTGCTCGGCAGGGAGCCTGCTTCCTCCTCTCTCTCTCTCTCTCTCTGCCTGCCTCTCTGCCTACTTGTGATCTCTCTCTGTCAAATAAATAAATAAACCTTTAAAAAAAAAGACAAAGAAGGGAAGGAGGTGCATTATCAAGCAGATTATTGCTGGGAACAACTGGGGCTCAGTTTCTCTGGGAAAGTGCATACAGAACACACCTGGATTTAGCAAACCTGACAGGTTGGGGAGGTTAGGGTATTTATCCTTCAACATCAGCCATGCCTGAGTGAGAGCTGGTCCTGGGAGCCTTAATTCCCCAACGTTTCTGGCTTTTCTAATACTGGGCTGATAGTGAGCCATGTGGCAGGGTATTGTAGTAGAATGCTGCTGGCATAAACTTGATCAGTGAGTATGCCGGGAATATGGGTGATGTCCAGTGCGGTATGTCTTATGATAAAAATAACAGCCACTAGAAAGTAATTAGCCCTAAAATGTGATATATTTATCTCCTGCCACTGAAGAAATGGGATTATAGACTATATGATGTTCTTCTTTGAAAAAGCAGGGGAAGGTGGATGACAGATGCCCTTTTGCACATTCAGATGCATATCCCAAAGCCTACATAATTTCAGTTCCATCTTCATTTCTCATTTCACTGATACTTTTTGAAAATTTACCCTATTGGAAATTATTCTAAAACGCAATAGGCTCTTATCTCTGTGGTGTCCATTTTCCACTCAGCACACAGGGACAACATGTCTATCAAGTTGGTGAAGAGTCCAAGACTTCTCCCTCCATATCACTATATCCTACAAAAATTCAGTTGAGGAGTAATTATAAGTTGGCCCAGAGGGCTAATATAGATAATTCTGGGAAAAAAAAAAAAACACCAAAAAAAAAAAAAAATAAGGATAGTTAGCATGAATCTAACCCAAAGTTCAGAATAAGTTCAAGCTGTTGCTCTGGCATATGCTTTCAGTTGGGACCAGAGTGAAGGGTGGGAAATTTCAAAATTACCCAACATGTTTTCTTGTTATACTTGGAAAGATGTCTAGTGTTTTTTTTTTTTTCCATTTATGAAATGAGCCCAGTTCCTTGTGTTTCTGTGATGCATCATACCATTAAAAATGAAAGCACTATCTGGTTTCTTCTCCTCTACCCCGGCTCGCTAACCTACTAATTAGGAAAGTACATTAATAGTAGGTTTTGAATTTATTTGCATGTAAATATTACATGTTACAGTAATGTAACAATAATGCACCGGTATCTTTACCTTTTTCAGTCACGATTTTAAACAAAGGAGCCCTGTTAAGGATGTCTTATCAAGACCTTTTGATAAGACAGAGTATTAATAACTATCCTCCAGAGGTAGCCTATGGATAAGAATTTTAGATTGGAGTATCAGCTAAATGATCACTATAAGATCCACAGCTATAGAGGAAAACTAATTTCTCTTTTGGTATGCCCTGTGACATGGTAGGAACAGTAATCCCAAACTATTTAAAAGTGTGTCTATGATGGGGCGCCTGGGTGGCTCAGTGCACTAAGCTGCTGCCTTCGGCTCAGGTCATGATCTCAGGGTCCTGGAATCAAGCTCCGCATCAGGCTCTCTGCTCAGCGGGGAGCCTGCTTCCCCCTTTCTCTCCTCCTGACTCTCTACCTACTTGTGATCTCTCTCTGTCAAATAAATAAAATCTTTTTTTTTTTTTTAAGTGTGTCTATGACAACAGAATATTCGTTTCCATTAGACATTAAGGTAGGGGATTAGTCATAAAGCTGGGTCTGGTCAACAAAATGCTTTACTTGATTGTTTACAGATCAATTACCATAAGGCAGAATAGGAACATTAGCTATTTTTTGGTTGCTTTTGATCACTGTGATCAGTTAGTGGATTGTTAGTGAAATGACAATTGAATAGCTGACCAATGACTAAGCCATCAACTACAAAATGGTTAAATCTTTTATTTTAATTTTTTTTAAAAAATGAAGGCATTATAAAGCAGGGGTTTGGCAAACTATGGCCCATAGCCCTAAGCTAGCCCACTCTTGTTTTTGTTAGTAAAGTTTTATTGAAACTTTAGCCATGATCCTTAACTTATTCTTTAGGCTATTACATTACAACAATAGGGTTAAGTAATAGTGACAAGACCAATAGTCCCCAAAGCCCAAAATATTTACTGTTTGGCCTCTTAAAAAGTTTACTCACCTCCACTAGAGAGATATACTCGGGTTTTTTTTTTTTTTTTTGGTACAAAATATGCTTGATAGACTGTTACCTAAAAAGATCAAAGATGTGGGTTTCACTACCATGTACAGATGTTAATATCTGTACCTTATGGTGCAGATTCTTGCCTTTCCTCTTAAAAATAAAGAGAAATTGTACCAAAAATAAGAATGTAAATTATTAGAATTGGAAGCACACCATCGATAGAGTTTGAAGTTTTAATTTTATAGATAAAGAAAATGAAACACAGAGAGGTCAAGAGGTTTGCCAAGGTTACTCAGCTAATGGCAGAGGCAGGTCACCATTTCTCCTAAAACAAACAATCAACAAAAGCCCTTCCAATGAAGCTCAGTCTCTCTTGATAAAAAGCAGGGAATATTAATTTTGTTCTGTCAAGAACAACCCTCATTCTATGCTAAGTAAATTCAGTTACTCTAATATAGTCGTTCTCAAATTTCATTATGCATCAGAATTACCCATGGGATTGGTTAAAATGAGGATTGCTGGACTTAATGCCTTCTTTTCCCAAATTGCTGAGATAGTGGGTCTCAAGAATTTGCCTTTCTAACAAATTTTCCAGGTGACGCTGATGCCTCTTGTCTTGAGGCCACATTGAGAATCCGGTGGGAATGATTACTTTCTGTCTCTCTCATGTGTAGGGACTTTGCTCTAAAGTTGAATCAACAATGACCTGTTCATGGTTTATTAGAGGATGGTAATTAACAAAGAGTTGGCAACACACTATTGTACTATACCAATAAAAACAAAAAGAACAAGAACTAGTGAGACTAACCAAGTTAGTCTAGTTGGCAAGCTACTGGAGGAGGACTGGGACAAAGGTAAAGGAAAGATGATGTAAGTTTTTATGCTATGGGATATAGCAATTGACAATAGAAGGAAGGAGTCTTCGTGAGGGTAGAAGAGATCGGACATTATAAGGAGTCAGGGTATCAATATGCCCTCAACATTTCTAAGTACATGATTTATTAGGTAGCAAATCAGAATTTGTGTTGTGAGAAATCACCTTGTACTATCTTCTCCACATACAAATATGAGTTAATTTAGTATGTGCAGATTTACATAAATATTTATTCCATTAAAATTTCATGTTAAAGAAAATGACAAATGCTCATACAGTCACAAAATATTTATGATCAGATTTCTTTTACAACTAGAAACACAAGAAACAGAAATTATATTACCTAACATCATGCAGCAAACCATAAAAAGACAAAGGGAAATGCTAAATTCCCTTGATTCTTAGTGAAAAAGGCAGCCATTACTAGAAATGAATAGGAATAGAGCTTTATTTTTCTTGGATACTTTATAATTTAAGTTGTTTTGCCTTTTTTTTTGAGAAAAATGGGGGAAGATATTTAATCTCAAAAGATGAAGTTTGAACTGGGCAGTGGCGATGAAGAAATATAATTCACACCCCACCCTCTCACCAATCATCAATAAACAGGATTGAAGTGGCCTCTAATAAGAAAATTCTCTAAAAATTTAGAACTGGGAAAATTTAAACCTGATGTTTCTCATTTCCTTCCAGTTTCTCCTATGTCTGTTGCAACACTTGACTTTTCCTCTGCATCTGTGCCTGTGGATTACTGGATTGCTGGCACCGTGGGCTCCCCCGCTATTTCTCTTAGGGTTTTGAGGCCCAAGCTGGGCATGTCTGAAACTGAGCTCATCACCGCCCTGGTCCTCTCTTTCCCTTAGTTGTTCCCTCTGCACTTCTTTACTTCTGTCAGAGTTAGCATCATTCTCCAGTCACACAAGCTCAAATCCTCAGGGACCTCTGCCAACTCCTCCTTCCCTCTCAAATCTAGCCTACTCCCAGTCCTCTTGATTCCTCTTTTATAATGTCTTTCACACGTGTGGCCTATTTCTCTCCCTCTTTTCCACACCCACCTGCTCCCCCTGAGTCCTCCTCAGGGCACAGTGATTAAGAGCATAGGCTTCAAGTTCAGGTACCTAGAATGTGCTGCCAGCTCCAAAGCCCCCTACCTGGGTGGCTTTCCATCATGAAAGGTCTGAACCTCAAAGTCATCATTTTATTTCTAAAATGGGCATTACAATATTGCCCACAGTTGTTATGTGAATAAAATGGCATACTCAAAACGCTTAGCGCAGCATCGCACACAATACTGATAGTGACGTACAGTAATTCCCCAAATACAGTGACTGTAAGTTACAGTTACTATGCAAGAGGAGGACTTACTGTGTAGCTTCAATTTTCATTTGCCCCTTATATACAAATATCCACTTTCATATATAATCTTATATTTTGTGGTGCCCGACAAAGGGCTTGTTTTCAGGACCCTACGATCATGAGCTGAACTGAAATCAAGATTTGGACACTTAACCAACTGAGCCAGCCAGGTGCCCCTATAATCTTGTATTTGAAGTTTTATTTTACTTTCTCATATATAATCTTTATTGTTTTCGATGAGTGATTCATCCTCCATGTTAGGTGAGAAAGAACCCCTTGGAAAGAGAAAAGCAACTATTTCCTTCCATTTACAGTGTAAGGATAACGATGAAAATTAAGTCGTGCAAATGTCAAGAAAACAGAGAAGGCTCTTCCCTCTTCCCTCCAGTAAAATCTATATATCACGCTTAAGTTCCCATGGTGCTTTCACATTTGTCATTTCTCTTGAACCCTACTGTATGGATCAAATTGTGTCCCAGCCCCAAATTATTATGTTGTGGTCCTAAGCCCCAATACCTCAGAATGGGAGGTTATTTAGAAATCTAGTCATTCCCTGTAAAATTAGTTATTATAAGATTATTCTGGAGTAGAGTGGGCCTCTAATCCAAGATGACTGGTGTCCTTATGAGAGGGCGAAATCTGGACATAGATGCACACACTGAGAGAACACTATGTGAACATGAAAACATGGGTGATACAGCAAAAGTCAAGGAACACCAAAAATGTCCAGCAAACTACCAAATGCTAAAAGAGAGGCATGGAACAGATTTTTCTTTGCATTTCTGAGGAAGCATGGCCTTGTTGACACCTAGACATCCAATTTCTAGCCTGAAAGAATCCCATGAGTTGATAAATTCCTGTTGTTTTAAGCCACTCACTTTGTGGTAGTTTGTTATGACAACTAGAAAATTAATATACCTACAGAGATGCTATGAGCCAGACAGAGCAGGTGATAGCTCTAAAGCTAGCTAGGGTTGCAGAAGTTACTTCCAATAGCAGCTGAGGGCTCTGGTAGCTGAGGACCAAGCAAGGTGAGAGCAATGGGTTGGTGCCAGGTGGAAGTCATGGTTTGGATCCTCATGCTGCACCTCTGCTTCCCATTTTGCTCATGTCTGGCAAGGAAAGGAATAAGGGAATTGATTGAGAATAGAGACCTGAATTAGCCTCTGAGAAGCCTGAAAGTGCAGGTAGCTATATCCTCATTGCTGAAGGTCCATTACTGTAAAGGAGTGGGTTTTACAGAGACACTGAAGAGCAGAAGGTTTCATGTTCCCAGCCCAACCACCCTGGGACAGTCTTTAGTTTGTAGAATTTTCCAACACAATTTCTCAGTGCACTGAATTCTCAGATTCAACGAACAACCTCCCTGCTGCTTTTAATCCAGAACCAGAACAAATCCTAATCATATTTTAAAGGCGATAAGGGTAAGCTTACTCATGATCCCATGTATATAGGTATGGAATGTATGCTGGCACCGTCTTATTTTCTACTTCTAAAGATCGTCCCCTTTAATTGTGAAGTTACGGTTGTTTAATGGATAACTGAATTGGCTGGACATCTGATATCAAGAAAAGGGGGATTCTATTTTCATCAGAAAATAATCCCTTTCAAGTTAACCAACTGAAAAGCATGTAGGTCTTCTCCCTGATAATTATGGGAGCTAATTATGGTATTTTCATGATGAGAATAGCAGCTCAGCTTGGCTTAAGAAAGAGATCTTGTCCTAGGTAATATGGAGCATGCTAGTGGATTCTATCTCAACACCTTTGCCAGACTGAACTCTATTCAGCTGGAAGGGAGTACCTAGCAATATATTTGCTATGAATGGTGCAGAATTTTTATTCTTGTTTCCTATGTATTTTTCTTTAGTTTTAGATTAAAAAATTTTTTTGTAATAAAATATGCTATCACTCTTATGACATGAAAATGAAAAAGGCCCTTTATTATGTCCATTTGGGCCTAGACAAACATGAGTGCAAACTTAAAAATCCATTAAATTAAAACTTGTTTGTCCTCTCTATAACATAGCCAGATAAAAGAACAGATGCCTAAGTAAATTTGCATTTCAGTTAAACAATGACTAATTTTTTACCACAAGACCTCCCAAATATTATATGAGACACAATTATCTGTTGCTTATCTGAAAAAAAAAGATCCATTATTTATTTGAAATTCAAATTTAACTATATGCCTTATGTTTTTATTTACTAAATTTGGCAACCCTACTTTACCAGTGATGGGAGTCTTCTTTCCCTGTTTTTCTATTCCTTTAATCAAATCAGATGTTGCTTGGTTCCTCTTTTTTTTCCTAAGTAAAGAAGTACTTTGAGTATATCTGAGAACAATATTTTTCAAAATGACTTCCCTGATACTAAATTAAATCACTTGGATACTGGTTAAAATGCCAGTTTATGAGTCCCACCTAAGTCAGGCTTAATAATTAGATTCTCAAGCACTCCAGGAGAGCCTTCTGCTCTGTAAATATAAGAAGAAACAAACCCCTCACATCAGGCTTCAATAAACCACTTTAAAGCCTGATGTGTCTTTTCTCACTGCAAAATGTATTACTTCAATCCATGGCGGTCTCAACCAGAGGAGACACTGAATAAATGTTGAAATTTGATAGCACTGAGAGACTAATGATTTTTTAAAATCATGTCATTATTTAAAATAACAGTATTTACTTCCAATGCCTTTTGAGAAATTGTCAAAATACATACTCATATCTAATTGCATTTATTAAGAAAAACAAAGATATAGTTTTTTTCAAGGGTACAGTTTTTAATCTATCAAAATAATTTGCCTGTACATTCATTGCTGTACCCATCTACAGGACTAGGTTTAGGGACAAACTATCATTTGCAATAGTTTTATATTTCTAGGGCTTCAAAACATAAAACAGGTGCTAACACTACTTGGAATAATAAGTAATCCAGAAAGATTTGCTATGATGTAACAAAAAGTTGTTATATTGACATTAAGTGATACATGGCATAAAAAGCACATTCTAAAAAATTAAAAAATTAAAGCTCATTCTAGATAGCAAATTATATTCTAGTGCAAAGTACTGACTACACTAAATTTGCTTTTTCATCTAAACAATAATAATATAACAGCACTACCTCATGGGTTTGAAGGGAATTAACTTGAATTAACTTAAATGCTAGGTATAAAGAAATTAGCATTACTGCTTGACATAAATACATAGCAATGTGCTCAATAAATGTTAGATGCTGTTATTATCATTGCTATGAAAACCATCCTTTCACTTATCATGAAACTTCCAAAAGATATATAATCAGAGAAGGCTTTTCCAGATGAGTTTGTTCCTAGTGTTGAATTTTAGGGCTACTGTAGAAAGACATCACTTCAAAACCAAAGCACTGCACTATGGATGTGATGACAAGTCCTAGCATAAAGTCTTCTTTCTTTCCCCTGTGGCCTGTCATTGGGAAATTTTGATGCTACCAAAAGCATTTTATGGTGCTCCACTGTTTTTGACGTGCTACAGAGGGGCTCCTTTGACATATAAACACAACACACGCAACCAGTAGGCAATTTATGAAAATATTTATATTTTACCTCCTATTTGAATTGAAGACCAGTGTGGCAGACACACAGTGAATAAGAGATAAAATAGGAGGATTTAAGACTGGCTGAAAAACTGGAGATTGGCTTGAAACACTCACTTTTATGTTTTATTTTGAATGTAATGGGGAAACCATTAGAGGGATTTAAGTAGAGGAGAGACATGATCTGATTTGTTTTTTGAAAAGATCGTTCTGGCTCCCCTACTTCCTTCTGGCGATAAACAACCTCTCCTCTTCTCCTTTGTCTGTATTGTTTATAGTTATTGGTTCTGTTTTCTGTGTATAACTTCCTTGACTAAATGTGAAGTTAATAAATATGGAGAGTTACCTTATTCATCTCTATAACTCCTATATTACAAGATGCCTTACAAATAAGAGCTGGTCAACCAGGGTTTTTTTTTTAAATGTATGACTAGATGGATAGATGGTTGAAATGTCAGGGTGGTCCAAATGTGCATTTGATTTAGTAAGAACAAGTAAAGGTTGACACTATAATGAATTAGTACATGGAACCAGGGGAAGCAATGAAAGCAATACAACCAGCCCAGATCTTTGAAACAGGGTAAGTGACAGACACTCAGGGATTGACACTTTTCTGAGGACAGCAGGGTTCACGCTGTGTAGGGATCACTCTGTACTGCATTGGGCCAGACAGTTTTGTCACAGGTGTTTTGATCTATCCAAAGTGAAAGCGTTTATCATCTCAGTCACTGTTTTGTTTGACTCATCACAAGGAAATGACACACACTGAGAACATGGCACCACAATTTTTTAAAAATATTTATTTATTTATTTTAGAGAGAAAGAGAGGGCAAGCATGCGCAGGGAGAGAGAGGGAATCTCAAGCAGACTCCCTGCTGAGCATGGAGCCTGGGGCTGTCCCAGGACCCTGAGACCATGATCTGAGCTGAAATCAAGAGCCAGCTGCTTAACTGGTTGAGCCACCCAGGGGTCCCCACAGCACCTCAATTTTTAAATGTTGTCCCCCAAATTTCCACAAATGCTCCAATTTATGGGGAATGTATAGCAATGAGAAGTTATGGGCTCAAGGAGTCCTGATTCTAAACTAAATTTTTGTTAATCAGAGTAAGTATGCAAAAGGTATTTCTCACCTTTCTGCTTATATATGCAATGCCTTAGACAAAAACTTACCATCTGAAGTTCTGGTAAAGTATGGAAGGCTGGTCAAGCCCACAGGACTGCTACTGAGACAGAAACGGGGTCAAAGATTGAGCTCTCTTTCCCACTAGGCTGTATATGCATCAGGAGTGTTTGCTACTACCTAGAGCTGGACTTTGGACCAGACTGTGAAGCACCAAGGATTTAGCCAGGAAAATGAGGGAAAGTATCAGAGTGGGAAGACCTCAGATTGCTATGAAGCCAAAAAGAACCTAAGTGCAGAAAAAAAATATATATTGAAGGGGGTGTTTATTGAATAGCTGCTCTATGGTATTTGAGGTAAAACTACTTTCCCCAAATATTTCCCCAAATCTTCAGAAAAATACATATTGCTTATTCTTGCCTCTGAAGGCAGTTAATTCTTAAGAGTAAATATGGGAAAGTGCTGAATTCAGCTTTAAGGATAAATGTAGGCAAAACCAGATGCTCCTGAAGCCCGCAAATCCAAAATCAAATGCCATATTTTACCCAATCTGGGCAAATTGTTGCCAAAACTTTCTGAAGACCACCCAGAGGGAAAAAAAGAAAAAAAAAAAGATGAAGTATTTTCCTGGAGTTTACTCTAAAGAAACAAATTTACAAGACATGTAAAATCTGAAGTGGTGGTAGATTCTCAGCTCATATTTTGTAGAGATAATTTTTATTGAGGAACTATTTAGAGATCACTGTTCATGAAACCAGCCTGGGCAGTATCCAGACAAGCTCAGTCCTGTAGTCTCACAAACTGTTTTTGGAAACAAACATCTATTTGACTTGTAACCTTTGGCACATGACTGCCTTTTCCTGCCCCATGCTTTTTCAGTCCGCTCTATTGAGAGCTGCTTCCTTAGGTTCTCCAAAGGGAACGTATGCTCTGAGAAATAACAGAAAAATATAAGGATGAGAAAGGGAATGCAGAAAACCTGTTTTGCATCAGTTCTCATGAGCAAGTGGGGATTGGAGGGCTTTATTTTATCCAGTTTTGCTGAACTCTTCTGGTATCCATCAGAACCCTCCCCTCATGAATCTGATTTTTCCTGTTTATTTACTTTATTTATTTATTATTAACGATTTTATTTGTTAGAGAGCGTGTGTGCGCATGTGCACATGCTCAGGGAAGCTGGGAGAAGGGCGGGGGGGTGAGAGGGAGAGAGACTCTGAAGTGGACTTTATATTGAGTACAGAGCCTGGATGCGGGGCTCGATCCCATGACTGTGAGATCGTAACCCAAGCCAAAACTGAGAGCCAGACACTCAACCAACTGAGCCACCCAGGCACTCCTTTCCTGTTTTGTTTTGTTTTTTAATAAAATTTAAATTAATGTATAATATTTATTGAGCAACACGTAAGTCTAAAATTCCATAGCATTTTATAACAACACTCATGTGTTCACAACTAAGGAATAGACCACTAGCAGCACCCCAGATGTCTCCTTCATGCCTTTTAGTCATAACCAGTGTCCTTTCTCGAAGGCAGCTGACTTTACTTCTGATTTCACAGATTAGATTTTTACTAATACTTGATATTGAATCATGTTAGTCTCCTCAAGCTGACATAACAAAATATCATGGACTAGGTGGCTTAAATAACAGAAATTTATCTTCTCACAGTTCTTAGGCTGAAAGTTCAAGATCAAGGTGTTGGCAGGGTCAGTTTCTGGGGAGGGCTCTCTTCCTGGCTTGTAGATGGACTCCTCACTGTGCACACCCACTCCTGGTATTTCCTCCTCCTCTTATAAGGGCACCAATTCTGTTGGACTAGAGCCCCACCCTTCTGATCTCATTTAATCTTAATTAGCTCCCTTAAGGCCCTATCTCCAAATAACAGTCACATTTGGAGCTAGAGCTTCAACAAATGAATTTGGAGGGCACTGGGGGCCATAGTTTAGTCCATAACATACATTATGTTCTAAATTTTTGCTCAACATCATACTTAACAGACTCGTTCATGTTTTTGTGTAACATTCATTCATTTAATTTTAATGCTGTAGTGTTCCATCGTATGGGTAAAATATATTAACCACCTATTATTGATGAACATCTTTGTTGATTCCAGTTTGGAATTATTATACATGAGGTTACTATCAACATTCTTATGCATTTCTTTTAGTAACATTTGCACACATTCCTGTTTGTCGTTTCCCTCAGTAGTGGAGTAGTTGGGTCATAGGGTGTATGTATTTTCAGTTTTAGCATATATTGCCAAAGAGTTTCCTAAAATATTTGAACCAGTTTACTTCAGCAGTGTATGAGAATGGTAGTTGCTCCATATTCTCACCAACATCCCTATTGTTGTCCTTTTAAATCTAGCTATTTTGTTGTAAGTTTAGTGATATTACACTGACGTTTCAGTTTACATTGGTGACTAATGATTCTGAGCACCTTTGTGTATTTACCTTTTGATATACAATTTTGTGAGTGCCTAGTCAATATTTTGCCTATTTTCTTTGGCATTAAATGTTTCTTCTATAGATTGGCCAGTGTTCTTTATTCATGTGTTTTGTTTTATTTTCTCCAAATTTGTAGTGTCAAAGAACAGTTCCTAGATTTTAAGTTAGCTCTAACATAGAAATGTTATTCACATATACAAGTGAGAGCTATCTTTAGACTGTTGCTAATGAACAAAGACAAAAAAAACCTGGATTTTTAAGAAGAGGGAAGAAGAGAAATCTGTGGACAGTCTGAGCAGTTTGATAATAATAAGTTTTGTTTTAAATATATTTTTGCTGGAGAGGTAGATGGATGTTGGAGAGTAATTCTCCAGGAGTAGACACTGAGATGGAATTTAGGACCCAAGATGCTTGTGAAGGATCAATGCCTGTGAAAGGAAAGGGAATAAAGCAGGACTGGATAGAGGGAGAAGTCTACATGCAATTCAGGGTAAACAGTGAAACTGTCAACCTTGAAGGGAACAGGGAATTTTGCCTTCACATTTTGTAGGGTAAGCTGACAAGCATCCAGGAGGGGACACACACACACACACACACACACACACACACACACACACACAAAGCAGGACCTGCCATGGGACCCTCTCTCCCTTTCCTTATCTGTGGGTTGCCACATGATTCCTGAAACAATCATTATCAAATTCATTCTTGAAGCAAAACCACATCTACTGCTTTGGATAGTCTTCTGAGTCATGACTGTTGACAAGGACATTTGGAATTAAAGGGTGTTCAGTTTAACTTTATTAAATCTACTATGGTGGTATGATGTCTGGAGTAACTCAAAAGGACTGCTATAGCAGCACAATTCAACTATGTCAGATGGAACTTTTTGTAATAATGTAAACGTTCTACAACCTGTGCTGTCCAATAGGGTAAACACGAGTCACAGGTTGCTACTGAGGTTGAAATATAGCTAGAATGAAAATTTTATTTTCAAAATTTAAAAACTTAATTCAGTTAAATTTAATTAAGCACATGAGACTAGTGGCTAGCTGAATTAACTTCCCTCTGTTGCTGCAACAAATTACTACAACCTTAGTGGTTTAAACAACACAAGTTTATTATTTTGCAGTTCTGGAAGTCAGAAGTGAAAATGGGTCCTATGGAGCTATAATCAAGTTGTTCGCGGAGTTGTGTTCCTTTTATAGACTCTTTCCCAGGTTCTAGAGTCTGCCCATGTTCCTTCACTCTCAGCTGCATCGCTGCATTCTCTGGCTTCCATTGTCACATTTCCTTTTCTGATTCTAACTCTCCTGCCTTCCTATTTCTCTTATTTAAACTATTTATTTATTTATTTGAGAGAGAGAGACAGAGCTCACAAGTTGCAGAGAGGAGCAAAGGGAGAGAGAGAGAAGCAAACTCCCTGCTGAGCAGGGTTGGATCCCAACACCTGGAGATCATGACCTGAGTCAGGTAGATGCTTAACTGACTGAGCTACCCAGGTGCCCAGCCTCTGATTCTTAGTTTCAACTCTCTCTCTCAAATAAATAAATACAATTTTAAAAAAATAAATAAATAAAGTTGGATGCTTAACCAACTGTGTCACCCAGGTGCTCCTTATAAGGACCTTTATGATTACATGGACCTACCTTAGTAATTCAGGATAATCTACCATCCCAAGGTCCTTAATCACATCTACAAAGTCCCTTTTGCCATTTAAGGTAATGTAGTCACAGGTTCTGGGGATTAGAATGTGAACATCTTTGCAGGGTTGATGGGGTCTGGATTAATCTGTCTATTATACTACTATATTGAATGGTGTGGCTCTAGACAGAAGTCAGGACTGGGCAAGTGGGAAAAAGTCTGAAAGAATTAAAGGCATAGAGTGATATGTCAAAGATTTCTAGTTACAGAGATAGAAGCTAAGGTATGGACACTGTCAAGTTGTTATTAGATCCCATAGGAATCCTAATAGAGAAGAAGGGGTATGTGGTCTGAGGAAATGAGGAAAACTCTATTGTAATAACTATTACAATAATGTTTGCCTGATATCAGCTTATCTAAAAGTTCTGTAATGGTAAGATAGATTCCTTATCAAAATTCTTATGCTTGATGCTTCCTAACTCAGTACATTGTGTCCGTGAAAGCAGCCTGGGAGGGAAGATGGGTGACTATAAAGGAATGGGTTGGATTTTTACAAAGATAATACTGAAGCTTCCAAAGAAATCCTGAACTCTGCTAAATAGTCCTTATTCAAATGTTGTTTTGGTTGCTCCTAATGTTTCTGCACTTCCTCTTTTGGATTTACCTTTCAAGTAATGTGGAAGAAATAGCATAATTTTGTTATTTCATCCTAAAGTGTAATTTCTAACTGAATTAGTATCATACTTGGCTTATCATTTTGGTTGTTTTCTTTAAAATAAGTTCATTCCCAAAGAATGACTATTTTCTAACACTCGGGATCAGTTTTAAAAAGATGTCACATTATTAAAGGGATTACAGAACAAAGTCTCACAATCATTTTAATCAATGAGAATATAACTTATTAAGTCACCTAAATATTTTTAATATTCTTTGTTAAAATAAAATAAAATGGAGACCTGGCTTGAAGATCTTCCTCACAGACAAAACCAGTTAAGCCCCATAAGCAGAATTTCAGTGTATCTTATTTCATAAGTATAAATGAAACTTAGGTTATTTCTTGAAAATGGCTCCGATAACCATAAATAAAACTTAAATTATGTTCCTAAAATGATACAGGATAATCACAGTTAACCACTTGTCTGGTGTCTGGAAAACCCCACTGTAATGTCCAATCACTGTAAAGGTTAAACAACTTCACTTTCACTCTATAAGTCATCTTGTAGCAGCACATTTCTGAGCTCCATACGAGTTTCAGATTTGAAGTACCCTTCTTTACAGTTTGTTTCTCACTGATTAAAATAGTCACATCAAGGGGACGCCTGGGTGGCTCAGTTGGTTAAGCGGCTGCCTTTGGCTCAGGTCATGACCCCAGCGTCCTGGGATCGAGTCCCACGTCGGGCTCCTTGCTCGGCAGGGAGCCTGCTTCTCCCTCTGCCTCTAGCCTGCCACTCTGTCTGCCTGTGCTTGCGCTCTGTATCTCTCTCTCTCTCTAGCAAATAAATAAAATATTTAAAAATTAAAAAAAAATTAAAAATTAAAAAAAAGTCACATCAAGTAAAATTCTCTGCATTTTCCTTTGATAGTTTGCTTATCAAAAAAACTTAAATATTTCAAGGTGACTATTTAGAGAGGAGCAATAAGTGTTAGGCCCTAATTTTTAGTGTGGCTGTTAATAATAATCAGTGGGTTGTGATCAGATCTTGTGTCCATTTCAGTGGAACAATTTAATTTTATAAAAACGTGCTGGATATTCTTTATGTGTTGATGAAATACGAATGTACATGATACAGTCACTGCATGACCTTCAATTCTCTCACAGTCCAGAGAAACACAACTAAACCAATGGTTTCCCATCTGAGAAGAACTCCTCCGGGATTCTGGCTGGTCTCTTTTTCAGGGAAGACTTGCATAAGGAAAGTTAGCAGAATGAAACTGGAGCCTCCATGATCACAGTGTGACCCAGAAAGGGACTGGAGCTGCAGAGGCCTGTCCAACAAAGACCTGCCCTACCTCACCCCCAAATTGGAAACACTATTGGACCAAGCACATTTGGCCCTGAAATTTGAATACTCTGATTAAATTTCATTAGTTGAAACTCACATGGATTGTCCCGGGAGCCAGATTCATGTGTACAGAAGATAAACTTGTCAACTGTCACTAAATGGGGTTCCTGGGTGGCTCAGTTGGTTAAGCAGCTGCCTTCGGCTCAGGTCATAATTCCAGGGTCCTGGGATCGAGCCCCACATCAGGCTCCCTGCTTAGAGGAGAGGCTGCTTCTCTCTCTCCCTCTGCCTGCTGCTCTGCTTACTTGTGCTCTCTCTCTCATCTCTCTGTCAAATAAATAAAATCTCAAAACAAAACAAAGCAAAACAAAAACCTCTCACTGAATGCTCTTTTACCCGTGACAGGGTATCCATGTTGTAGATTACTTTCCTGCATTTTTCTCTTATCTTCAGTTTCGTTTTGTTTTTAAGTATCTGGGTCCATACCCTACTGAAAATTGAATTTTAGAGCCCGTCTTTACATCTTTGACCAAGAGGCTCCTTTCCTATCGTGTTCTTGCCCTATTCTGTAAATAAAACCTTTAATTTGTATAAAGAAATAAAAATTAAAACACAAAACTAATTTCTATAGGAGTAGAATCTCTGTAAAATATTTTAAAAGCATGAAGTTATGCTTGTTCCAGATTCCAGAATTCAAGAAGCACAGCTAACTTTCGTGTGCAAGTCATTTAAAGAAAGCCTAGAGTTTGAAACTAGCCAATATGGAATCAGGGGGCCCCCTCAATGTCACTGGTTGGTCAACATTGGACCCTAAAATATTAAGTCTACTGTGGCAACTTGAAAACAAACCAAATAAAGAACCAAACCTGCTCTTCCCCCTGTATCCCCCCTCTATCTTCCTTAGCAGTAACCTAAGCTAGAGTCATAGGGATTATCTGAGATTTCTCATTATCCCTTAGGTCGCTTCTTCTATTCATCTGGTTTATCTCATGTTTTTAATGTTTCAGATGCTGATCTTTTTTCTTCATTACTGCTGTCTTGCTTTGAGGACCTTGTCAGTTTTCGTCTCAATTGCTACAACAATCATTTTAACTTTTCTCCCAATACTTGATCTTGCTATATACTACTACCAATATAATATTTTTATATACTAATAATCCCTATACTAACGCTCTCTCTTGCATTCTCTGTGTTGTGTTTACCATAGAAATCAAAGATGCACTTCCCTTCTCTACAAGACACTACCAGTCCAAAGAATCTGGTTCCAAAGGGAGAAGGCTTTCATGAGGGAATACAGCTAGGTGCCTCCTGGTCACTTTTATTCTTTTGTACCAAGACCACCAGTTAGGCAAGGAAGAAGCACCAACCTAACAGGAGTAATTGACCGTCATGATCAGGAGACAGTAGTGCTGCTGGTACACAAGAGTAGCAGAGAGAATATATTTGGCACCCAGATGATTTACTATACTGTCTCTTGGTTCTCTCCCAATTTTTGTAAATGGACAAGTGTTGAAGCCAGGTTCTCTCCTGTCTCATTATGAAAGTAAATAGGACAAGTACAGAAGCCCTATTTTTTTGGAAAGTATGGGACTCTAAAACTTAAGGGTGAGAGTCAGGACCATCCCCTCAGATAAGCCCCTTAGACTAACAGAGGTAATAGATAAGAGTGAGAATTTTCTAAAAATATTCTAGTGAAGTAAAAAGATGAGAAGCACAGTTGTAGCCTGAGACTAGCTACAATCAAGGAGGCTCCACTTTCATTCTGTTAACTCTTAACTTTCTTTACATAAGTCTTCCCTGGAAAAGAGACCCACCAGAATCCTGGAAGAGTTCTCAGATGGGTGAAGCCAGCGGATGTGAATGATGCAAGGGGGGAACTCTAGTGGAGGCTGAGGGACACAGCCCAGGTGACTGCCATCCACAGGACCAACCTGCCCATACTCCTGCCTCTCGGCAGTGTTGTCTTCTCTCTGCTCCAGGCTGATGCCCTCCTCCGGCTATAAAGGCCTAGCCTCTGCTATAATTTGGGACACAGCTAAAGAACAAAACCAGACCCAGGGCTCCGTATGGGAGCGGCTGAGCAGCCTGCAGCAAATGCATAACAGTTCAACTTCTCCCCGTGCCCAGCCCTGCCTCCCTCACTCCTTGCAAGTCCTGTTCCTGCAGACACTCCGCAAGAAGCCACCCACTGCAAGTCGCCATCCCCATGTCTGTTCCCCTGGGGTCCCAACTTATGACATCAACATTTCAACATTTTCCAAGTTGATAACTAGGGAGGTACCACTTCAAATCTTGGAATCAAGTAAGCACATTTTTCATGAATGAAAACGGTGCTCTTGCTTCTCTGGAAGTTCAGAGCACATAAGCTTACTCTCTACTACAGCCTCTCCGCTCACAGGCCAGTGTTCTCAGCCCCTGATCGTGGCTTCTCCTCAGGCACATCATTTAAGTTCCTTGTCTAATTTTAAGCCCTCCAGGAAATTGAGCCCAAACTCTAGACTGGAGATCTTTGAAAATCATGTTAAAGCCTTATTAATTCAATTTCTGTGACTTTGGTTTTATTTTATGATAGATTTCAAACTGTCCCTTTTTAATTTTCCTGATTTTCATTTTTTATTAAAAGATGAATGATGTACTATAGCCTGATTCAATCAACTGGACCAAATATGTGAGATGAAAGCCACGTAATGTTGAAAAGGCTGCTGACCAAATAGAATTTTCCAGGATACAAACCAAGTAGGTTAAGGAAGTCAGTGTTTTGCCTCATGGTCACTTTATTGCAAGAGTCAGTGATGAAGATAAATGGAGTCTGGAATTGTGTCCATGTTATGTATTCAGTCAACACAGCCTAATGTGGAGGAAGAACACTTACAAGGTTAATACGGCCACTGGCATTTGAACAGGTGGCAGCCCCTGTTCAAAATATTGGCTGACCCAAAATACTGGCTGTCAAGATGGCACAAGAACTCACTCTGGCCTCTAGCACTTACGTTTAGTGTTTAAGGAGGTTGCTTTGAGTTACATGCTCTTGGTCCTTTCATTTTATATCATGTCCAAACCTTACAAGGTTCCGCATTTCTTTGATTAAGATTTTTCTGTTAGAGTTAAAAATCTGGAATTTTTGAGTGGTCTTACATTATAATTATTGACCGAATTTCTTGTCTTGCCTTCTGGATTAGAAAGCATCTGTGGTCAGAAATGGTGTCTTACTCTTTTTTTAATATCCTCTGCAAAGGGATTTGCAGGCAGTGTTTAACAATAGGTGTTCTGAATTTAATCAGGGCTAGGAGAGCATTCAGAATTCAAGTAGGTGAAACTTCTCGTTTTTAAGTTGAAGAAAATGAAAGAGCAGTAAGAAAAATTTTTTTTTTTGTTTCGTGGAAGAGCTAACTGGGAAACCATATAATATGTACTAACTAAAATCAGAAAATATAAGAACTCAAACATTTCTTGTTTTTATGCAATTACTTACATCTGATTAGAAAGTAAATTGTTCATAATTAATTAAGTGAAATCTGCTTATTAAAAAGCACCTTGTCTCACAGGATGTATTCTTGTGGATATAAATTTTGATTGACAAACTTCTGTTTCCTAAATAATTTTTCTTTTTTCAGCAGAAGGTACAATATCATGGGCTCATTTACAAAAAAGGGAAAATCTGATGCTTCTAATTAAGTATCTAAAGACCAAATTAACTTCTAAACCTTAAATTCCTATATATCTATAAAATGTTATTGCTAATCTAATTTCTAAGATTTTTTTTGGTAATTAAGTTATAAATATTAGGTGAAACATTTTAAAAAATATTATGTCAGTTTCCACAGCAGTTGCTTAGATGATATTCTGATAAAATTTGTTTACCTGCTTTCCTGGTTACAGTTATATTTCCCCCTCTATTAGGTGTTTTGCTTTATCAAGTATCAAATAAAACCCTAGAACAAATCAAATGAATCATAAGCTTAGGGCCAGGACTGGCTTCATGGGCATGACGCCTCTGTGTTTGTATAGAGCCCCCAGCTTAGAAGGGCTATGTATTGGTTTTAATGCTCTACTGTTACTATCTTAAAAATTCTTCAGAATTCTTTAACAAGAACCCTGCATTTTCATTTTGCACTAGGTCCCACAAATTAAGTAGCCGGTCTTAGTTAGAAGTAATTTTGATACACCATTAAACTCTTACATTTCCTTCACAATTATAATAAATATTAGAAATATATCTTTTGTAAAACTTCAATTACAGAATGCTTGAGAATTGGGAGTTGGTCTCTAAAACTTAAAAAAAAAATTTTTTTGAGTTAAATGCATTCAGCTACTTTTCTATCTTTGTAGATTTAAAAGTGAATAATTTTATTGTTGGAGGACCTTGGGTATATGCGTTCAAATCCAAGGTTTGAAGGTATATAAAATAGGACAAGTGTTTTTGGAATGGCCAGTAAACTTCTCGTGTCTAGAAGCCAAATCTATCACATTAGCAACTGTTTCCCCAGGGTTTTGCACAGTGCATGGCATATAGTAGGAAGAATTGCTTTTCTAATCAAATTTCTTGTTTTTACAGCTTTAATTTTGATCTTCTTTCTCTTATTATTGTGTAGAAAATCCAAGTGAATTGATATTGCTAGTTATCTGGGACCTGGTTAAATGAGATTTTACTGAATATTGTGCCCATTATTGGCATATATGCCAAAAATGTCAGATTGGTAAATTTTTCTACAGAAATTCTTAGACAAACTATATGGGAATAAAGGACTGAGATTTAGAAAACACGGAGCATAGGGAAATAGAAGAAGGAAATTGATAATGCTCAGAGAAAACTGAGTCATTGATACCACCTTATAATATGAAGAAATTAGCTCAATCACATATGCATTAAGAGACTCAACTTCCCTCCTATTCTCTCCAGAGATTCCTTGAAAGAGGAGAAGGAGTATATTTCTTGGAGTTGCTTGACCCTGAGTTCCTGCTTCTGCTAAATCAATTGAGTTTGAAAATTATCTTGCCTTTTTCTTTAAACACTGTCCTTTTTCCATGTCCTGGCTCTTCCTGTGGGAGCCTACACAAATAGTAACATATTCTTATGAAGATTTAGGATACGGGAAGGACTATGCTTCTCATAAACACTTGGAATTTACTATTAATGTGTTCCCATTCTTAAATGTTCATCCGCCATCCTAAAAACAGGAATTTCTCACTGAATAACATTTCTCCTTGGGCTCTAGTCACCTGCCACGTCACTCTGTTCCCTCCTATAATCCATGCCTATTTCCTCCACGCTCCTCCCTCAGTACTTATTCTAGTAACTGTATTCCATCTCCTTCCATACCATGCCCACAGGTGTATAATCTCATGCTTTGTAAATATAACAATTCTCTCCAGGATGGGAACTCCGGTAAAAACTGAGAAAAAAGACTACAAAATACATTCTTTCAATTACTATATTTACCTTAAATAAAAATAGGATAGTACACACAGTTTTTGACTTGCTTGTCTTCCTCAAACATTTCTTTCCTTATCCTTCACCTTTCTGTTAAATTTCTCTTAATCATGGAAGAAAAACTGCTGTTGCTGAGAAAATAATTTTATGAAAAATTTTATTCTCACATTATAGCTAACAAAATCATGTTTTTTAAATTATACAGATGTGTATAAATAACAAATTCATAAGAGCCAATTAGTAAAGGTTTTCAGAGTTAGAGATTCTCGTTTCTTTTTTTCCCCATGCCTATTTTATTTTACTTACTCCATTTGTTAAACCACTCTACTGAGTTACGAATGACATACGAAAGTTGTATATATATCTAGTGTATACAACGTGATGAGTTTGAAGGTAAGTATATATCCATATAAGTACATCACCACAATCTATGCCATCAACTTACCACCTCCAAAATTTCTTCCTGCATTCTTTATTATTATTTTGTGCATGATTAGAACACCTAGCATAAGATCTACCCTCTTAGTGAATTTTTAAAACTGTAACACAATATTATTAATTATATGCACTATGCTGCACAATAGACTTCTAGGATTTCTTTGTTTTGCATAACTAAACCTTTGTACCCTTTGGTGAATAGCTCCCCTCTTCCCCCTCTCCCAGCCCTGGCACTCACCATTCTACTCTGCGCTACTATCAGTTTGACTATTTTAGATTCCTCACATAATTGGTATCATGTACCATTTGTCTTTCTGTGTCTGGGTTATTTCACTTAGCACAATGTCTTCCAAGTTCATCCATGTTGTTGCAAAGGGCAAGATAACCTTTTTTGGTGAGAGATTTTATCATGAATGGATGTTGAATTTTCTCAAATGTTTTTTTCTACATCTGTTAAAATGATCATATGATTTTAATTCTTCACTCTGTTAATGTGGTATATCACATTTATTGATTTGCCTATTTTGAACCATCTTGCTTGTCGAGGATAAATCGCACTTGATCATGTGTTTATACTTTTTAATGTTCTGTTGAATTTGGTTTGTTATTATTTTGTTGAGAATTTTTACATTAGGGTTATTGGCCTGTAGTTTTCTTTTCTTGTGGTGTCTTTGGATGGTTTTGGTACTGGGTGATGCCAATGTGACAAAATTAATTTGGAAGTATTCCCCCTTCTATTTTTTGAAAGAAGTTAAAAAGGATTGATATTCTCTTTTTAAATGTTTGGATTAATTCACACGTGAATCCCTCTGGTTCTGAGATTTTCTTTTTGGGAGGTTTTGATTACTGATTTGTTCTTCTTATTTGTTATTTGTTTGTTCAGGCTTTCTATTTCTTCTTTTGTCAGCCAAGGTAGATGTATGCTTCTAGGAATTCATCCATTTTTTTCTAAGGTGTCCAACTTCTTTGTGTGTCATTGTTCATAATAGTCCTTTATGAATGTTTTTATTTCCGGTCATTAGTTATAATGTCTTCTCTTTCGTTTCTTATTTTCCTTATTTAAGTATCCTCTGTTCTTGATCAGTCTAGCTAAGGGTTTGTTGATATTGCTTGTCTTCTTTAAAAACCAACTTTTAGTTTCAAATGATTTTTTTCTATTGTTTTTTTGTTGTTGTTCTCTATTTCATTTATTGCTGTTCTAATCTTTATTATTTCCTGCCTTTTGCTAACTTTGGGCAGGTTTTGGAGCTTCTTGGAAGGGAGGGACACACAGAAAAAAATTATCTGAAGGTGATTTATACAGTGGGAAATTAGTAGCATATGAGTTGTATGTTCTTTGGAGGGTGAGGCCATTTGTGAATTGTGAAAACGGAATAGGCGATTTGTGTGTCAGTTCCCTCAAATGGTTTTAAAAAGAAAAACTGGCAATATTTAACAAAGTATAATTTCTCTGAGGAAGTACTCCAATCACATTCTTACCCAGCAACATTGTCTGGCTCTGTTAATGTTTGGGCAGATGAAAAGGGAGTCACAATGATACAATAAGTTAATATACTTCCAAGAGACTCTTGTGAAATATTAAAGTATCCTTCCAAACCAGAAATGGCTAATTACACATTATTCATGTCAATAAGAGGATTTAATTTTTGAAACTTTTCTGAGGATCCAGAGGGATACCTCGTGAATTATAGCTCATGAAATGAGGAGATTAATTCAGTTCTAATGGTTTTCACATGTGTATTGCATGTGAATCTGCATCTTCCTAGACATAGTTATCACAATTCTGGCAGAAGATGCAGGTTCACATGCAATACACATAGCAGATGATTATTATGCAGATGGTCCACACTCTGAGATATACCAGAAGAAATTCTACCTGGTGTAATCCAATGAGTGAAATCATTTTAAAATGCTCCCTGAAGCATTATAATAATTCATTGGTTTCCTACTGGATTTGGGATCCAGTGCCCCAGAGCACTGTCTGTCAAAGTTGGTTCAAGAATCACTTGTATCGGGTGCCTGGGTGGCTCAGTGGGTTAAGCCGCTGCCTTCGGCTCAGGTCATGATCTCAGGGTCCTGGGATCGAGTCCCGCATCGGGCTCTCTGCTCGGCAGGGAGCCCGCTTCCCTCTCTCTCTCTCTCTCCTGCCTCTCCATCTACTTGTGATTTCTCTCTGTCAAAATAAATAAATAAAATCTTTAAAAAAAAAAAAAAGAATCACTTGTATCGGTATCACCTGTGAGCTAGATAAAATGCAGATTTTGGAGCTCCATCTTAGGCTCATGTACTCTGAGACGAGGCCTATAAAAACAATTTTAACTAGCTCTTTCCTTGATATTTGAGAATATCCTAAGATATTCTTGAGACCATCTTGGGAAAACTAAGTTTGTTCCTGGTAAAGCAATAAAGTAAAAACAACTATAGGACTGGTTGTCCTACTATGCATGTCAAAGATACATATCAGGCAGAGTATGAAAACTAGCAGGATGCCAGCTTCATATTAGGTGGGTATAAGAGAGATGGGTTTAGTCAATATTCTGTAATAGGAGCGCCTGAGTGGCTCATTTAAGTGTCTATCTCTTGATTTTGGCTCAGGTCATGATCTCAGGGTTGTAAGATCAATCCCCACATCAGGCTCCATGCTGGGTGTGGAGCCTGGGTAAGATTCTCTGTCTCCCTTTCTCTCTGCCCCTCCTCCCTTTAAAAAAATAGTCTGCAATAAAAGAATAAGGGGGAAATGGTGAGAACCAGCAAGAGGCATTCACAGGAGGACACAGAAGTCTCTTCTGGGGAGTTCCAACTGCTGCAGTCTCAGTAGAAGGATGAATTCAAGAACTGCAGAGCTCACCCTCAGAGTCAGAGTTAAGTCATGGAATATTAAAATGAATGTTTTGAAATATCTTCTTTGTATTGTCTTAATCAGGGGTCCTTGGTTTGGAAAATAGAGCTCTCCAGGCTAGTTTAAACAAAAGGAAGTTTACTGTAAGGATGCTTATAGAGTGAAAATCAGATGAAATCTACAAAAATGCAAGGGCTCAATGTTGGATATGGAGAGCATTACTGGATTGAAGGAAGCCCTAAATGCCTACAAACAGAAACTTAAAGGACTTTCATTCTGGTGCCCTGTCATTAGCAACACTCAGTTGTTCTCTATCTGTCTAGAGTATTCCAAGTTTCTTGCTTTAAAATTAGTATTTTTTTCCATTCATTTTTTTTCAAACTGGGACTCTAACTGGCTAAGCTAATTGTTGGTGTGTTTTTCTCCAAGTTGGCCAACCTATGGATCAGGCTGCCCACATTGGTCTAATGATTGTGGTGGCAGAGGATGGGGACGTGGAGTTGGGGGTCAGGTGTGTGAATGAAAGTGGCTCCTTCAGAAGCAAGGGGTGTTGGGAGAGACAGATTCCTTTAAAACACAGAAGACACTAAAGAGGGCATGATTGCATGGAGTACAGGGTGTTACACACAAACAATAATTCATGGAACACTACACCAAAAACTAATGATGTCTGTATGGTGACTAACAGGAAATAATAAAAAGAACTTGTTTTAAGAAAAAAGAAAACAGAAGGTGGGCGGCAGACATGGAGAGTAAACATGTTTGTGACCTTCCTCTTTTTTCCCGAGTCACTTAATGTCAGCATTTGTTTTCACCTGGGAACATGATAATTTTGCTTGACTTTTCATGTGGGCGTGTATGAACAAAACAGAGACACTGACCTGGCTAAGAACTCAGGGAAAAAACTGGAACCCTGGTATCTGGACAGGACGCTGTCTGGTGACTGAGATTCAGGGAGGCAGAGCCAACCCACTGTTTTGGCTTATATGTCAGTAAACTTGTATGACTTGGGATTAGGTCTGCACAAACAAACCTATCTATCTATCTATCTATATATCTATCTTTATCTATCTATCTATCTATCTATCTATCATTTCTGAGAGAGAGAGAGAGAGTATATTCATGAGCAGAGAGGGGCAGAGGGTTAGGGAGAATCTTAAGCAGACTCCATGCACCACCATGGAGCCCAATGTGGGGCTCAATCTCATGACCCTGAGATCATGACCTGAGCTGAAATCAAGAGTTGGATGCTTAGTAGGCTGAGCTACTCAGGTGACCCACGACTTAATAGTTTGGGTTTTTTTTTAACCTTACATTTTATTTCATTCTTTTGTGAATTCAGGTAAATGTGTACAATCTCAGACTATGATTCAGTACCCTTCCCCCCAACTGCCACACTCTGCTGACTTTGAGATTTCAAATCTTGCTAAAAATACAATTACTTCTTTCTGGATACATTTCAGTAGATATATATAACTTTCTTGTAGCCTTGGTAGCTAGTTGGAAAAAGTCTATGTGATGCCAGCAATTCTCATGTCTCAATATGACATTTTTTTAAGCTCATATTCTATAGTGAATCCTTTTGAGACTCAGCAAAAAACAATTTTATTTAAACTCATGAAAATGTGCAGATGTTCTAGCCACTGGTCTCCTCTTACAACAAATAATGTTCCACTTCCTCCACCATCAGAAATCCTAATCCTACATTATCTGTATGCCTTTGAGAAAAATCAGTGATTGGCTTTCTGAGGCCAAATTAGAAGAAGAAGAATTATTAAATTATTAAATTATCTCAAATATTATTAAATATTATTAAATTCTTCAATAATGAAGAAAGGAGAAAATATATTTAAAACGGTAAAGGTGAAACATCTAGAAGTGAAAACATTGCATCATAAGTTCAGGGTCCAGAGTCCAGTCCCAACTGTGACATTAACCCTGTCTTCCTGGACAAAGTCATCTAAAACTCCTGAAAAACTAAGCAGTTACATTGGTTCTATAAACTTTAGAGTATTAGAAGTTATTATGGGAATATATATGCATGTATACACACATGTATTTTTGTATATGTAAAGAGTATATGTATATTTGTGTAGGTGTATATTTTTAATATCTATGAAATACATAATGTATATAATATATTACATATATAAAATATATACAGCATATTAAATATTTAATATGCTGTATATATTTTATATATAATTATATACATATTGTGTATATATACACAGAGAACTGTGTATATACAGAGAACTCAAACTTTCTATATTATTTCTTTGTAAGATCAAGCTCCCTTCTTTGGAAGGCTAGGACTATGTGCTAAGGACTTTGAATTTCAGGCACGCCAGTGTTCGTTAATCCATCCATCCACCCGTCCATCCATTTATTGGTCACCAAACTCTAAGGGGTTAGATAGTGAGTAAGGTTTGATATCTGAAGGGAGAGGAAATAAATCATTCCAATCCTGTTTTATTGTTGTTTGTTCATTATTTAAGTTCATTATTTTAAGTCCTGGTTTTCATTTTATGGAAGGAATTGAGGCAATGTATCCCTTAAAGGAAGTAGCATGTATCTTTATCCCAAGAACTAGGGAGGTAGTCAGTAAGTATTTGAAAGCATGTATATATGAACCTATGTGTGAATGTATTTAAAAGCCACAATGCTAGAAATTTCTCTATGATCCATGCCCATTGAAGAGCTCCTACCCAAGATTTACTAAGAAAGTTAAAACCAGGGACTTGAAAAATGGAATATTTCTCATTCTTCTTTTGTTCCAACTTTACTATGTTTATGCAGTGGAGGTCAATGAAGAGAGGAGAAAAGAGAGAAAGAACTGAGAAAACATTTTGGAATGTTGTATGCACAGTTGAAAGAAGTCAAAAGTTAACGTTTGACTTTAAAAGTTAAAGACTCCAGATGGTGCTTTAGAGTGGCATTGCCCCTAGTTCTTCCAAGGCTACCACCTACCTCACTTCAAATCCAAATCTCTTCTAAGAATGAAAATGTTGTACTGATGACATGGATGAATAGTAACCCAGCTGAAATATCAATTTTGTAAAGGCAGCTTAGAAGTAAAAAGAATTCTATCCAATCCCTCATTCCTGTGGCCAGTCAAACTTTTCCTAGGTTTAATAGGAAGGAGAGAGCAATATTTATAGTTGGCTTTGTCATTGTGGGAACACATGCAACCTCAGCCTGAAGGGATGCTAAAACTTCAGAGTCAAGCTGGCAAAGAAAGGAGCATATGTTGGGACAAGCTGGCATAAGAGAACTGGAGAGAAATGTAAACTAGGCTACTTGTGGTTGTCTTTGCTAAGGCATTTAGCTTTTAGGTCGTTTTTACCACAGTCAGCATCCAGTTACAGTGACGTGGCCATGGGAGCTTAAGGACCAAGCATAGCCACTCTATTTTATTATTGTTGCTTATATGTTATAAAATGGATGAGTTTAATGCCTAGACCTTTGAGTACATGATTTCTACTAGAGGCATGATAGTCTCGGATGCTTTCATAAATGCCATCTAGTCACCTTCATTCAGGCACTCAGTGGAAGTCTATACAAAGATAAGAAATGGAGTTAAATGATGGGGCACCTTGGTGGCTCAGTGGCTTAAGCTGCTGCCTTCAGCTCAGGTCATGATCCCAGGGTCCTGGGATCGAGCCCTGCATCGGGCTCTCTGCTCAGCAGGGAGCCTGCTTCTTCCCCTCTCTTTGCCTCTCTGCCTACTTGTGATTTCCGCCTATCAAACAAATAAATAAAATATTTTAAAAAATATACTAAAAAAAAGAAATGGAGTTAAATGAAATGCATTTGGATTTTAGAAACTGCCCTTTATTGTCCATGAAGTACCCAGAAGTCTCTTTTTAGCATAGGAAATATCTCTTTTAGTCTTATGGACAATGGTAGCAATTATAGTCCATTATAGAGTAAAATTAGCAGTTAGGAAAATTTGGTCATTTTATAAAATCCTAAGGAGTCTATGTTGTTCCTAGTTATTAGAAAAGATTCTGAAAAGTTATCTATGCTGTGGACACCATGTATATAAAAGTAGGTCCTGAAATGTATCACATTGCTACATTTCAATGAGTAGACTCATTGTTACTATAAATCTAGCAAGCTGAAATCTTTTCAGAGGTAAAAATACAGGAAGAGGGAATATTTTCAAAATCTAAGAATAATAAAATTTGAAAATTACCACACAGAGAAGAATAAGAAAATAAATGAGATTTTGTGTTTGATCTTGGTCATAACATGAAGAATTTTGCTTCTGAGAAAAAAGCGGCTTGTATTCCCCTTTTTAACTGATCAGCAAATAGAAAATATTACACCTGTAAGCAGTCAGGGAATAATAGCAATTAAAAATTAACCCTAGTATTTAAATAAGACCTGATCAAAGCCTGCTACTGGCAATCTAGAACTTGTCTTTTAAAATAATTCTTTTCAAAGGCTAATTTTAACTGACAGATTCTTAGCGTTCTTTTGTGGAAGTTGTTTCAATTAACAATAGGAATTTGTACCTTGGGCTCAATTACCCTTGATCTTTCTGAATTAAATCATTAGTAACAGGAATTATCTAACCTAGAACATATTGAACTGGAGACAAATCCTGGTAAAAATCTGATACCTTAAAGTAATTCCAAAACTTTTCTGAGCCTCCTCTTTGAGAGTCTAATGAGAGCAAAAGTAAGAATTCAAATTTAGACAACAATGTATCAAAAGTTCAGCAAGTAAAAACAAACAAACCTTGCAACCTTTCATAACTCACATGAAAAATTCTTGAACTAGAGCCTGGTCTACTACAATGCCTGGATGCCCAGGTATCCATACCAGCTATTGCTATTGAGTCAGCAGCAAGGATTCCCGAAGATGGAGTTGTAAAAGAGTTTTGCTATGCCTCCTAAATCTAAGATACTGCCAAAACCTGTCAGTTTGTTGTGCTCAAAAGAGTTCCAAAATATTACACTGTTGATTTGCTGTATTCTTCTTGTAATTTGAGGAGGAATTTGTGTTTTCATTCTGATATTCCAGAGAATCATTCAAGACGAAATGTTGCAAAGGCCGTATCCAACTTGGCAGAGTGTGGGGATAAATGAGGCATACCTTCCAGCTACCCAGAGAGGGTGTGTGAATCAGCAACACTATATTATATAATCATTTGAGGTCGCTGAACCCCTTGTACAACCAAATCCAGGAATCCCCTCAACAGTATTCCTTGACCTATAGTTTTCATGCCTCTACTTAGATACTCCAGTGAAAGAGTTTACTTACTCCTCAAATGCTTCATTGTATTTTTGCAAGCATAAAACATTAATATTAATAAAATTCACTAATAAATAGTAATAAGGTAAATTTATTCATTCACAACTAGAGCTAAAATCTTCCTTCTGCTAACTCTCATTCTATAATCTCCAATTAAAATAAATGTGTATAACATTAAAAAAATATAAGCAATGTTTTTTTGTGTTTGCTCCTTTTCCTTAGATTTCTTATAGAATTATGTAATTTACATATATTCTTATGCAATTAAGAATTCATTAAAGTTGGGGCACCTGGGTGGCTCAGTGGATTGAGTCTCTGCCTTTGGCTCAGGTCATGATCTCGGGGTCTCGGATTGAGCCCCACATAGGGCTCTCTGCTCAGTGGGGAGCCTACTTTCCCCTCCCTCTCAGCCTGCCTCTCTGCCTACTTGTGTAATCTCTGTCTGTCAAATAAATAAATAAAATCTTTTAAAAAAAGAATTCATTAAAGCAATGCCAGATATTGATAAGAAGAACATCACAGCAATGCATCTCAAAGCTAGAGAGTGATAAATTTTGGCAACATGCATTGTGTTTAGGAGCATAACCTCTGGGGCTAAGCCACCCCGTTTTGAATCCCAACTCTGCCCCTTTCTAGATGTGTATGTTCTGATGAGTTACTTAACCACTCTGTGCCTGAGTAAGATGGTAATTTAATTATCTACCTCATGGTCTTGAGAGGATCAGAAGAGTTACTCTAAAATATCTAGAACAATGTTTTGCTTATAAAAATAAATTTTGGGGTGCCTGGGTGGCTCGTGAGTTAAGCCTCTGCCTTCTGCTCAGGTCATGATCTCAGGATCCTGGGATCGAGCCCCCCATTGGGCTCTCTGCTCAGAGGGGAGCCTGCTTCCCTCTCTCTCTCAGCCTGCCTCTCTGCCTAGTTGTGACCTCTATTTGATAAACAAAATCTTAAAAAAAAAAAGAATTCAGTGTAAAAGGGAATCTTGCAGCCAACCACGGGAGCCTTCATTATCCCCTATGGGCCTATTTCTAGCCCTGAGAAATTAGAAGCCACCTATGGAACCCAGTTAATGGGATGGAATTATTTGAAAATAGAGCTACAAGGGAAAATAAATCAGCCTGATGACACAAGAGCTCTGTGTAGAGTGTTATATTACTTGGAAGTGCTGAGAGCTCTAGACAAGTTGTTGAAAGAGAATGTCCACAGGTTCTGCCAAAACCCTATTGGGGGAAAAAAAGGACAGTTAAGAATACCTTTAACTATTGTTATTATTGTTATTTTTAACAATAAAAACCCCTTCCCTGGGGAGGGAAAATAAAAAGCCAAACCTAGTGGCAAAGTTGGTGAGCAGTAAAATATTTTTAAAGAAATGAAGATTTCTTTTTTTTTTAGATTTTATTTATTTGAGACAGAGAGAGAGAGAGCTCCTTGCTGAGCAGGGAGCCTGATGCGGGACTCAATCTGGGGACTCCAGGATCATGACCTTGTCCTTGTAAAATTCAGATTTCCATCAAGTGCATTTCTTTTCTCTTCAAATAATCTTCTTAAAATAATATTTCATTGTTTTGAAGCTGTAGTAATCTCTAATTTCACTTCTAGGTCCTTACAAACTATTTCTTCACTGATGTTTCCTAAAAGCTTATTTGAGATTGACATCACATCCACTAGTTAATATTTTATAGAAATTGTATCTTAGTCTTTTTGATAACCTAAAAATATTTACTTCTGTTTTGAGCTTCTAATAATTTTTGCATTCTCCATGATTCTCAAAGTTTACCAGCAGAGGTTAATAGTCTCACAATTGTGTTCTCCTTTTTCTCTTGAAAACAGTGAGCTTGGGCCAGGAAATGAAGACTCACTTTTATTAACTACATCATAAAAGTAAGAAAGGAAGACCCAGATTTTAAATCTGCCTCTGAAATACAGTTTATCTTACTATCCCCTAATTGTCTGATACTTGTTGTCTCCCCCATAAACTGTAAACTCTTTGAGGACAGAGGAAGTTTTTCATTCTTTGTAGTATTCTCAGTGCTCAGCACAGTGCCTGACCCATCACAAATACTCAATAAACAATTATTGATGGAATGAATTACTAAAGTTGTTTGGGAACACAAAAAGTAGGCTTCTGCGGATTGGGCTAGCTACTGACCAACCATCACAGCTTTATTTCTCTAAATGAATTATTTTCTCAGTTCTAACCAAATAATTTTCAGAATATGGCTTACTTATCTTCTAAAAATTCTCTCAAATTTGTCTGGGGGATTTTCACAGAGGAAATTCTGTTATTTCATAATCTTCACTTGCATCCAGGGACAGACCAGCAGTATACAAACAAAACATATGAACAAGAGACAGGAGAAGAAATAATAAGAATCAAGAAAATTATTGGGCATTATATGGTGAAAGATCATTCTACTTGCAAGGAGCTCTATGCTGACTTCGAAGACAAACCAAAACATAAAACTAGGTTAGTAAATAGACTCACCATCAAACTTGTTTAGATAAGGAGTAGATTGTGTGTACTTTTCAACTTTTAGTGTTACATGTTCATAACCCTTAATCTTGGCATTATTAATCTTGACAATGTCAAAAACAGTCCCTTGTATATTGCCCAGGAGTGCCTTCTGGTGAATACAATTGCAAGATGATTCTAAAGGGACAAAGCCAAGGAAACCACAAGCATGTCTTCTTGCATTCTTAACTTCAGCCATTTAGAATGAGATTTCAGTTGAACCCCCATTTTGTCTAAAAATAGATTGGCTTGTTGCAGATTACTCTTCTCTCTGGTTTCTAAGAACAGGGATTATACTGAAATCTTCATTGTCTGTGTCTTTTCCAGGGGTATTCATACAATTCACAAGTTCTAAAGTTCTATCTTGACAGTTATGAGAGGAGAAAATAAACCATAGAAAATTAAGATTAACTTCCCAATTTATAATAACCTTAACCGGAAGAGGTTGCTGATGGGTGATTCAATATAAAAGCAGCAAGACTTAACTCTTCATTCTTATTCAGGTACTCACTCATCTCTCAGTAGCAAATGGAAAATAAGCTTCATGCCCAACCTCAGACCATAACTCCTTCTTGCACTAAAATAACCCGTTTTGCTGATTATAAAGCCAAATACCTTCCGTAAATGATCTGCTGTGACAATTGATGATTATTTTGGAGTCTTATGAATCCAGTGTAAAAGGGATGGGGCCCTTGGGTGCTGATGGGTGTCAGACCTCTGATGTGGTCTGATGCCTCTGCCTTTGGTTCAGGTCATGATCCCAGGGTCCTGGGATCGAGCCGTACATCCAGCTCTCTGCTCAGCGGGGAGCCCGCTTCCTCCTCTCTCTGCCTGCCTCTCTGCCTAGTTGTGACCTCTATCTGATAAACAAATAAAATCTTACTACTGTGCATAAACAAAAGCTGGAGTAATATGGTTCTCTTAAAATACAATTCACCCAACTGAATCATTTAAAAAAAAAATAAAAATATCTAAGCTTGCAACAGGGTTCTGTCCTAGCCAATGTCTATTAAGACTTGGAGAAGATATAGAAAGTATGATTATCCAATTTGAAGATAAATAAATCAAATCTGGAGGGATAGAGAGTGTTGAATAGCAGACTCAGGAGCTCCAACGATTTTCACAGGCTATAAGGAAACAGACAAATTAAAGCTATTAGAAAGAAGATTACATGTATGGTTGACAGATTAAAATTACCTAATATAAAAATAATATTAACTTCAAAGTAGAAACTTCAATCAATGTAAAAGGAAATATATGTAGAGTTGAAGTATATAATTCATTTCAATTTTTCTTCAAATGAGGAGCTAAGTTTTTCTTTACATTACATGCCAGGAAAAAACTGAAACAGAAAGTTGGGCACTAAAATACATCCTGATTATTGAATGTCATGGTTAATTTCAGCAGAAAGTTTGATATCAAGACATATTCTAAACTTTTTTAGAAGATATTACTAAACTTCAAAAAGGGTAAGTCAGATTCAAGTGGGAAGAATCAAGCTGGTTCAATTTTCTCTCTAGTGATACTCAAATCTCAAAGACAAAGGAGACTTGTCTCCAAACTTGTGGGGAAGAAAAATGACCCCAGAATTTTGTTTCCAGCCAAGTTGTTGAGCAGAGAACCTTTATTCTCTGACATAAAAGATATCAAGAAAACTTAAACCTATAAATTCTTTTTGAAAATAAAATCTGACCAACTAAAGGATAATTTAAAATTAAAAAAAAAATAAGAATATATGGAGAAAGGACTGAGAGTGAGCTCTGAATTCATTTAAACATAAAAAGTATGCATAATATATTAGTGGCTGAAGAAAAGAATGTAAATGTTATGAACTCTTTAAAATTACAAAAATAAGCTATAAAAACTTGGAACTAAAGAGAAGATACCTAGTAGTAAGTTGGAGGATATATAATCTTTTTTTATTTTAAGAATACTTTACATCTATTTTAATTTTAATTTTTTTGTATTTTATCTCTGTTGACCCTTAAATTTTATTGTATTTTTTTGGTTAAAGTATAATTAACAACAGTGTTATGTTAGTTTCAGGTATACAATATAATGACTCAACAATTCTATATATTGTTCATTTTTCATCAAGGTAAGTGTACTCTGAATCCCCTTCATCTATTTCACCCATCCCCCATACACACCGCTCTGGCAACCACTAGTTTGTTTTCTGTATTTAAGAGTCATTTTGTTGTTTGGTTTGTCGCTTTTTTCCTTTTCATTTGTTTTGTTTCTTAAATTCCACATGTGAGTGAAATCTTAGACTTATTTCACTTTGTTAGTTTTTGTTTTTAATTAATGATCTTTTTAAAAAGAGTAATTTTAGGTTTACAGAAAAGTTGAGCAGAAAGTACATAGTGTTTGCATATACCTCTCTCCCTAACCACACAGTTTCCCCTATTTTTAACATCTTGTATTATCGTGGTCCATTTGTTACAATTTATGAGTCAATACTGATAGATTATTATTCTCTGGGTTTGAAAAAATGATTGAACTACCATTATAGTATCATATATAATAGTTTGATTGTCCTAAAAATCCCCTGTGTTCTATCTGTTCATACTTCTTTCCTTTTTTTAGAACCCCAATCCCTTGGCAAGCACTGTTCTTTTTCCTGATCCATAATTTTGCCTTTTCACATAATACCTTAAGCTATTAATTTAATAGATTTTATGTAAAATTGAAACATGTACGAAAAAATTCATATGGCTTCCATCTCTGTTTTCATTTCCTTCTAATTTTCGAAAAAGTATCTTGTATAAAGAAACACTTATTTGAAGTGTACAATTAACTTTAATTTCAATTCTTTTCCTTTTTACAGTTCAATAAAAATACTTTTATACTGTTAATTTTAAAATAATATGCAGAGGGTAGACATATACAATGGAATATTACCCAACCATAAAAAGGATGAGGCCCTGCCATTTGCAATAACCTGGATGGACTTAGTATTATGCTAAGTGCAGTAAGTCAGACTGAGGAAGAAAAATATCACGTGATTTCATTTAGATGTAAAATCTAAAAAACAAAACAAATGAATAAACAAACAAATAAATAAAAAGCAGAATCAAAACAAACGGATAGTTGCCAGAGGGAGGGGAATAGAGGAATGGACGAAACGGGAGACAGAGAGTTAGAGACATAGGTTCCCAATTATGGAATGAATAAGTCACTGAAATAAAAATCAAGGCTTAGGGAATATAGTCAGTGATATTGTAATAATGTTATATGGTGAAAGATGATAGCTACATTTATAATGAGCATATCATGTATAGAGAAATTGAATCACTATACTGTACACCTGAAACTAATATAACATTGTGTGTCAACTTTATTCAAATAAAAAGTAAAAAAAATTAAAATAATATGCATAGTAGGATATTTTAATTTTTTTTTAATATATCTGTCCACTTGCCCAATTGCACATATGCATAGATATATATTTGGAATCATGTTCAGCAAATATCATAGTTATTTCAGGGTACTGAAGTTTTAGGTAATTTGTTAGTGCACATGGGTGGTGGTGCACCATGGGTGGTTTATGTTTTTTATGTTTTTTTCTTTATGTGTGTCATGTGCATGTATTTTTCATATGCTTTTTTTTTTTTTTTGAGAGGGAGCACACAAGAGGGGGAGGAGCAGAGGGAAAGGGAAAGAGAGACTCTTTTTTTTTTTTTTTAAGATTTTTATTTATTTATTTGATAGAGATCACAAGTAGGGAGAAGGCAGGCAGAGAGAGAGGGGGAAGCAGGCTCCCCGCTGAGAGAGAGCCCGATGTGGGGCTCGATCCCAGAACCCTGAGATCATGACCTGAGCTGAAGGCAGAGGCTTAAACCACTGAGCCACCAAGGCGCCCCAGGAAAGAGAGACTCTTAAGCAGGCTCCATGTTCAGCAGAGAGCCCATTGTGGATCTCCATCTCATGACTCTAATGTCATGACCTGAGCTGAAATCAAGAGTTAGAAGCTTAACCAACTGAGCCACCCAGGCACCCCATGAATTTTTTGTTTGGTTGGTTGCATTTTTTTGGATTTTTTTAAATTTATTTTTTATTTTTTAATAAACATATAATATATTTTTATCCCCAGGGGTACAGGTCTGTGAATTGCCAGGTTTACACATTTCACAGCACTCATCATAGCACATACCTCCCCAATGTCCATATCCCCACCACCCTCTCCTGTCCCTTCTCCCCCCAGCAACCCTCAGTCTGTTTTTTGAGATTGAGTCTTTTATGGATTGTCTCCCTCCCAATCCCATCTTCTTTCATTTTTTCTTTTCCTACCCCCCAAATCTCCCACATTGCATCTCCAATTCCTTATATCAGGGAAACCATATGATAGGTGTCTTTCTCTGATTGACTTATTTTGCTAAACGTATTACCCTCCAGTTCCAACCCCGTCATTGCAAATGGCAAGATTTGATTTCCTTTGATGGCTGCATAGTATTCCATTGTATAAATATACCACATCTTCTTTATCCATTCATCTGTTGATAGACATCTAGGTTCTTTCCATAGTTTGGCTATTGTGGACATTGCTGCTATAAACATTTGAGTGCACATGCCCCTTCGGAGCACCACATTTGTATCTTTAGAATATATACCCTGTAGTGCAATTGCTGGGTCATAGGGTAGTTCTATTTTCAACTTTTTGAGGAACCTCCACACTGTTTTCCAGAGTGGTTGCACCAGCTTGCATTCCCACCAACAGTGTAGGAGGGTTCCCCTTTCTCCGCATCCTCGCCAGCATCTGTCATTTCCTGACTTGTTAATTTTCGCCATTCTGACTGGTGTGAGGTTATATCTCACTGTGGTTTTGATTTGTATTTCCCTGATGCCAAGTGATGTGGAGCATTTTTTCATGTGTCTGTTGGCCATCTGGATGTCTTCTTTGCAGAAATGTCTCTTCATGTCTTCTACCCATTTCTTGATTGGATTATTTGTTCTTTGGGGGTTGAGTTTGCTAAGCTCTTTATAGATTTTGGACATTAGCCCTTTATCTGATATGTCATTTGCAAATATCTTCTCCCATTCTGTCAGTTGTCTTTTGGTTTTGTTCACTGTTGCCTTTGCTGTGCTAAAGCTTTTGATCTTGATGAAATCCCAATAGTTCATCTTTGCACTTGCTTTCCTTGCTTTTGGCGATGCTCCTAGGAAGAAGTTGCTGCAGTTGAGGTCAAAGAGGTTGCTGCCTGTGTTCTCCTCAAGGATTTTGATAGATTCCTTTCTCACATTGAGGTCCTTCATCCATTTTGAGTCTATTTTCATGTGTGGTGTAAGGATATAGTCCAATTTCATTTTTCTGCATGTGGCCATCCAATTTTCCCAGCACCATTTATTAAAGAGGCTGTCTTTTTTCCATTGGACATTCTTTCCTGCTTTGTCGAAGATTAGTTGACCATAGAGTTGAGGGTCTATTTCTGGGCTCTCTATTCTGTTCCATTGATCTATGTGTCTGTTTTTGTGCCAGTACCATGCTGTCTTGATGATGACAGCTTTGTAATAGAGCTTGAAGTCTGGAATTGTGATGCCACCCACTTTGGCTTTCTTTTTCAATATTCCTTTGGCTATTCAAGGTCTTTTCTGGTTCCATATAAATTTTAGGATTATTTGTTCCATTTCTTTGAAGGAAATGGATGGTATTTTGATAGGGATTGCATTAAATGTGTAGATTGCTTTAGGTAGAATAGACATTTTCACAATATTTTTTCTTCCAATCCAGGAGCATGGAACATTTTTCCATTTCTTTGTGTCTTCCTCAATTTCTTTCAAGAGTACTTAATAGTTTTCTGAGTATAGATTCTTTGCCTCTTTGGTTAGGTTTATTCCTAGGTATCTTATAGTTTTGAATGCAATTGTAAATGGGATTGACTCCTTAATTTCTCTTTCTTCTGTCTTGTTGTTAGTGTAAAGAAATGCAACTGATTTCTGTGCATTGACTTTATATCCTGACACTTTAATGAATTCCTGTACAAGTTCTAGCAGTTTTGGAGTGTAGTCTTTTGGGTTTTGCACATATAGTATCATATCATCTGCAAAGAGTGATAGTTTTCCTTCCATTTCTATTTTTTGGAACAGTTTCAGGAGAACAGGAATTAATTTTTCTTTAAATGTTTGGTAGAATTCCCCTGGGAAGCCATCTGGCCCTGGGCTTTTGTTTATTTGGAGATTTTTGATGATTTTTTCAATCTACTTACTGGTTATGGGTCTATTCAGGTTTTCTATTTCTTTCTGGTTCAGTTGTGGTAGTTTATATGTCTCTAGAAATGTATCCATTTCTTCCAGATTGTCGAATTTGTTGGCATAGAGTTGCTCATAGTATATTCTTATAATTGTTCATATTTCTTTGCTGTTAGTTGTGATCTCTCCTCTTTCATTCATGATTTTATTTATTTGGGTCCTTTCTCTTTTCTTTTTGATAAGTCTGGCCAGGAATTTGTCAATCTTATTAATTCTTTAAAAGAACCAGCTCCTAGTTTCATTGATTTATTCTATTGGATTTTTTTTCTATTTCATTGATTTCTGCTCTGATCTTTATGATTTCTCTTCTCCTGTTGGGTTTAGGGTTTCTCTGTTATTATTTATCCAGCTCCTTTAGGTGTAGGGTTAGGTTGTGTACCTGAGACCTTTTTTGTTTCTTGAGAAAGGCTTGTACTGCTATATATTTTCCTCTCAGGACTGCATTCGCTGTGTCCCACAGATTTTGAACCATTGTGTTTTCATTATCATTTGTTTCCATGAATTTTTTTAATTCTTCATTCACTTCCTGGTTGACCCATTCATTCTTTAGAAGGATGCTGTTTAGTCTCCATGTGTTTGTGTTCTCTCCAAACTTCCTCTTGTGATTGAGTTCTAGCTTCAGAGCATTGTGGTCTGAAAATATGCAGGGAATGATCCCAATCTTTTGATACCGTTTGAGACCTGATTTATGACCCAGGATGTGATCTATTCTGGAGAATGTTCCATGTGCACTATAGAAGAATGTGTATTCTGTTGCTTTGGGATGAAATGTTCTGAATATATCTGTGATGTCCATCTGGTCCAGTGTGTCATTTAAGGCCTTTATTTCCTTGTTGATCTTTTGCTTAGATAATCTGTCCATTTCAGTGAGGGGCATGTTAAAGTCCCCTACTATTATTGTATTATTGTTGATATATTTCTTTATTTTGTTATTAATTGCTTTATATAGTTGGCTGCTCCCACGTTAGGGGCATAGATATTCAAAATTGTTAGATCTTCTTGTTGGAAGACCCTTTGAGTATGATATATTGTCCTTCCTCATTTCTTATTATACTCTTTGGCTTAAAGTCTAGTTGATCTGATATAAGGATTGCCACCCCAGCTTTCTTCTGATGTCCATTAGCATGGTACATTGTTTTCCACCCCCTCACTTTAAATCTGGAGGTGTCTTCCAGTCTAAAATGAGTTTCTTGTAGGCAACATATTGATGGGTTTTGGTTTTTTATCCATTCTGATACCCTGTGTCTTTTGATTGGGGCATTTAGCCCATTAACATTCAGGGTAACTATTGAGAGATATGAATTTAGTGCCATTGTATTGCCTGTAAGGTGACTGTTACTGTATATTGTCTCTGTTCCTTTCTGATCTACTACTTGTAGGCTCTCTCTTTGCTTAGAGGACCCCTTTCAATATTTCCTGTAGAGCTGGTTTGGTGTTTGCAAATCCTTTCAGTTTTTGTTTGTCCTGGAAGCTTTTTATCTCTCCTTCTATTTTTGATGATAGCCTCACTGGATATAGTATTCTTGGCTGCATGTTTTTCTCATTTAGTGTTCTGAATATATCATGCCAGTTCTTCCTGGCCTGCCAGGTCTCTGTGGATTAGTCAGCTGCCAATCTAATATTTTTACCATTGTATGTTACAGACTTCTTTTCCCGGGCTGCTTTCAGGATTTTCTCTTTGGCGCTAAAACTTGTAAATTTTACTATCAGGTAATGGGGTGTGGACCTGCTTTTATTGATTTTGAGGGGCATTCTTTGTATCTCCTGGATTTTGATGTTTGTTTTCTTTGCCATATTAGGGAAATTCTCTCCAATAATTCTCTCCAATATACCTTCTGCTCCCCTCCCTCTTTTTTCTTCTTATGGGATCCCAATTATTCTAATGTTGTTTCGTCTTATGGTGTCACTTATCTCTCAAATTCTCTCCTCGTGGTCCAGTATTTGTTTGTCTCTCTTTTGCTCAGCTTCTTTATTCTCTGTCATTTGGTCTTCTATGGCACTAATTCTTTCTTCTGCCTCATTTATCCTAGCAGTAAGAGCTTCCATTTTTTATTGCACCTCATTAATAGCTTTTTTAAAAAATTTCAACTTGGTTAGATTTTAGTTCTCTTATTTCTCCAGAAAGGGCTTTTATCTCTCTGGAGAGGGTGTCTCTATTATCCTCTATGCCTTTTTCAAGCCCGGCTAGAACCTTTGAGAATCATCATTCTGAACTCTAGATCAGTCATATTACCAATGTTCATATTGATTAGGTCCCCAGCCTTCAGTACTGCCTCTTGTTCTTTTTTTTTGTGGTGAGTTTTTCTGCCTTGTCATTTTGTCCAGGTAGGATTTGCTTTCTCCTCTGGAATTCTGCTGTTCTCCTTGGTAAGTGAAGTTGGTCTTGGCTGGGTTTCTTGTTCATCTTCTTGGGGAGGAGCCTGTTGTAGTGATTCTCACGTGTCTTTACTGGAGGTGGAATTGCCCCGCCCTTATCAGGGGCCAGGCTAAGTAATCTGCTCGGGTTTGCTTTTGGGAGCTTTTGTTTCCTGAACGCTTCCCGTAGAGTTTCGGAGGACAGGAATGATAATGGTGGCCTCCCAATCTCTGGCCCAGAGGAGCCGGGAGCTAGGGGTCTTGCTCCTCAGTGTGCCCTCAGAGAAAAGCGCCCAATCGCTCCTGTCTCCCTGGCCTCTGGTCGCACTTGGAGAAAGGTGTTCAGTCGCTTCCATCTCCCTGGCCTCCAGCCGCACAGTTGGAGAAAAGGGCTCAGTCACTCCATCTCCCTGGCCTTTGGCTGTGCTCTGAGCTTACTCAGCCTATGCCCGGTTCAAGGTAACCCCTAGCTGAGAGCTCACTCCTTGGCTTTGTTGCCAAGTTAAACTTTGAAAGTTTAACAAAGTATTAGCTGGCTTCCGCACTCTAATACCTGCGAGCTCTGCGACACTCAGACAGCCCTGATCGTTCTGTGATCCCGCCAGACCTGGGGCCATGCTGACCCCACATGGGCTTTACCTGGGTTTAGCATCTGGGGCGATGTCCCTCAGTGGAGCTGACTTTTAAGAGTCCTGATTTTGTGCTTGTTGTTCCATCGCTTGCCAGGAGCCAGCCCCGTCTATCTTCCCGCCACTTTGGAGTCACTTCTCTGCCGGTCCTACCTTTTAGAAAGTGGTCGATTTTCTGTTTCTAGAATTGTTGCTCTTCTTCTCCTTGATCTCCTGTTGGATTTGTAAGTGTTTGCAATGGTTTGATAAGCTATCTAGCTGATTTTCTGCTACCTGATGTCATCTTAACCTGCTACTTCTCTGCCATCTTAACTCCTCCTTCAAATTATTATTTTTAAAAAAGCAAATCAAGGGGCACCTGAGTGGTTCAGTTGGTGTAAGTGTTGGACTCTGACTTTGGCTCAAGTCATGATCTCAGGGTCAAGATACAGCTCTATATCAGGCTCCATGCTTAGTGGGGAGTCTGCTTGAGATTCTCTCTCTTCCTCTTTCTCTGTTCCTCCCACCCTGATCTCTCTCTCTTTCTCTTTCAATAAATCATTCTTTAAAAAGCAAATCATATATATTAAAATAAATGTAATGAGATTATGTAAAATTTTCACTCGTGTCAAAAAAGGCATCTCATAACTACAAGATAAAGAAGTGAGAACTAAAAAGTTTTAAAATACTTTTATTATAGATGAAAGTGAGTTTAACAAGTACACTTTGAAAGTTTAACAAAGTATTAGACTATTTTAATAATGTCAGATGAGCAAGTTCTTTGTTTTCTAAAGACCACATGTGGGAAGTTTGAATTCAGCTCTGGATTCAAATTCAACTGCTTTCAGAAAAAAGGGACTAGGATTTTAAAATAATCAAAACTAATTCATGAAATGTCATGTCAAAAATGGGTAGTAGACATGAATTGACACTTCTCCAAAGAAGACATACAAATGGCTAACAGACCCATGAAAAAATGTTCATCATCATTAGCCATCAGGGAGATTAAAAAAAAACCACATTGAGATACCACCTTACACCAGTTAGAATGGCCAAAATCAACAAGACAGTAAACAACAAGTGTTAGATAGGATGTGGAGAAAGGGGAAACCTCTTACACTGTTGGTGGGAATACAAGTTGGTGCAGCTACTTTGGAAAACAGTGTGGAGCTTCCATAAGAAATTAAAAATATAGCTATCCTATGACCCTGCATTTCACTACTGGGTATTTTTTTTCCAAAGATACAGATGTAGTGAAAGAGGGGACATATGTACCCCAATGTTCATAGCAGCAATGGCCACAATTGCCAAACTGTGGAAAGAACCAAGATGCCCTTCAATAGACAAATGGATGGGACTGGAAGAGATTATGTTGAGTGAAAAAAGCCAAGCAGAGAGAGTCAGTAATCATATGGTTTCACTTACTTGTGGAGCAAAAGGAATAACATGGAGGACATTGGGAGATGGAGAGAAAAAGTGAGTTGGGGAAAATTGGACAGAGAGACAAACCATGAGAGACTGTGGACTCTGAGAGACAAACTGAGGGTTTTGGAAAGAGAGTGGGAGGTGGGTGAGCCTGGTGATGGGTATTGCGGAGGACACGTATTGCATGGAGTACTGGGTCTGGTGCATAAACAATGAATTTCAGAACACTGAAAAAAATTAAATTAAATTAAATTTAAAAATAAAGACTAATCATGAAAGACTAGCTGTGAAAGTGTTAGTGTTCTTATGCTTTGTGATTTCAAAGAATTCAGTATGTATTAACATATAGAAACTATGGAGAGAAATAATTTGATTCAGTGATGCAAAAACCTCCTGAGAGGATTGTCCACCATCGATGTCTGAGCATAAGTTTTTTAACCTTTTGATACAAATTCAAACCTCAGGCAGATGAAAGAGTGAAAGTCTCTAAAATGATATCTATTCCCAAGTCTGGAAACAAGCAGGGACGATATGGTAAATGCAGTGTTTTCTCAATCAAATAAATTCATTGAAAGATATATTGATGCTATACAAAGTTTGAACCACCAACATTTCAACAAGCAGTTGCGAGCCTTCAATGCTCCAAATTTTTGCAAAGATTTTTCTTCTCAAAGGGCAGTGGTAGAAAAATGGGGGAAAACTTTGTGCTAATTAAGATGTATATGTTTAAGGGTTGAGTTTTTATGGTTGATGCAAAAACAGCACTCCTTGTTCCCAACTCTTCTTAGCCCAATTCTCAAAATTCAAATTAAGGAGAAATTTAAAATTTGTGTGTACATGACATATGCAGGTATATGATTAAAGAGCAATATTTGTGGAAATAATATAGAAATACCTGCTTCTGTAACTCTATTTTCCACATACTACACCTGTTTGTTTCTAGATTGTGGAGATTTATAGCTCAAAGGGTCTTGGAAATCACTTAATCCAATCACTATGTTGAACCTATAAGGTAACTGAGGCTCAGAAAGATTAAGCAACTTGCTCAAAGTGACATAGTTCCTGAAGGAGATGATTCTATACCTCAGTACCCCGACTCTCAGCCCATAGTTCTTTACCTTCGATCAGGTGCTGAAATTTCTGTGCCTTTATTCTCTCTCTTCATTTTGGCTTCCTGATAAAGTGCTATGCTTGTGTTAAAGCCTTTTCCAGTACATACCTGTTGCAGACACTTTGAATAAGCTACAGTCTTTGACACTTTCCTGGGTTTTTTTCTAGGTACTAGAGTGCTGTGCCTGTCTAGCCTTGTTGAATTTTGACTGCTTTGCAAAAATCATTCAACTTCCTTTGTTCAAGGGAACATATTATTTAAAGCAATTCTTGGATTTTTGTTTTGTTTTATTTGAGAATATTGTATAGAAGAGAGGATACCTGCATAGGTCAAGGTTCTGGTTTGCCAACCCTTATTTCCCTTCTGCCTGATTTCTTAGGCTTAAGCAACAAGGAATTGATTTCAGAACACTAATTAGCTCAGAACACAAGATGAAGGTGAACTTTTTTGAAAATCACAAGTATTATGGTCACTAATCCAATTTATGATAACATTCCATTCAACTGAAAAATTTGGAAACCCTATTATCAATAGAATTATATCAGAACAAAAGATGAAATTTCTGATGTATAATTGAAATCTAGTATGTTCCACAAAGTCTAGACTCGAGTGAACATAAATGCTTGGACATAGACAAGCAGGTAAAACCTAATCCATCTGAAATTTGGCCAGATATATTTTCTGCTAGTAGAAAGAAATAAGTGGCAACAGTTGGTGAGGAAAATTCACTTCTGAATAAAGAATTTGTTTAACATCCATACACAAGACTTGGCCTCAATTCATTACAAATATATGTCATCTCACAGAACAAGGGTTTTCTAATGGAAATAGATGAATAATGATCCAGAAAGATAGATGAAAGAGCATTTGTATACATACTGAATATGTCGGTTAATTAAACAATGTGTTTCTATGATGTGAAGTCATTAGTGGAGTCTTGGGGTGGATGGGCAATTGCTGGTTTGAATAGTAGCGGAAACCTTATGGAAGGTAAAGTTTTCTCCCTTCCTGTTATTTGTGAGAGACTTGGATTTAAAGGAAACTTTGAATGAATATTCTGGAGTGGAAAGATATTCCAAATCTAATAGAGAAACAGACATTGGCTCAGAAATACAGCAGAATATGCATTTATTAGTCAGCTTTATTGCTGTAACAAACAATCTCAACAATTCACAAACATTTTTTTTTTCCTGCTCTCATTACATTGGGGCTACAGGTGAGGTGAGATAAGTCAGCTTAGCTTGGCTTAGCTTCATGCATATTTTGATTCTGGAACCCAGGTTATTGGAGTAGCTACCACTAGGACATGTTACTCTCATGGACAAAAGTTGTAGAATAGGTGAACAGAAGCATGTGATGTCATTAAAGCCTCTGTTCAGTACTCACACACTGACCTCTCTACCCACTTCCTATTGGACCAGATCAAGTTACATGGTCAAACCCAAAGTCAATGGGTGAGGATGCCATTCCACCTACTGCAAGGCTTTGCAAAAGTCATAGATTTATCACAGTGAGGGAGAGAATAGTTGGGAACAATAATTTGATCTACCACAATGTATCAATAATAGTTTTTAAAGACTTCATAAGACAGGAGGGAACAGAAGTAAAGTTTAGGTGATCCAGGGACTTTTCAAAAATAATCTGTAAATACGGAAGTTTGTTCTGATTTAGAAAATAATCTCAAGCAAGGTCAAACGATAGACTCATAACTGGAAGCAGGCAATTTGTCTTGGATACTGCAAGTCTTTTTGTTCTACATCCTTTCCTCATTTCATCTTAAAACTTGCAATCACTTTATGAGCTCCCAACTCAAAGTCTCACCTAGAACCAGGACCTCTTATTCACCATAGTCTTCAAGCAGCATTTTGATGTTTTCTCTAAATGACATAGTCACATAAACAATACTGAATATTTAATTTTAACCCTTTCTTGAGCAATTCTTTTCAATTTTTAATGTAGTGGAAGCCTCAAAAACCAAAGGACCTGTCCCAACTTCTGAAAGTCTCAGTCTAGGAATATATTTGGTAAGGTACATCTAGTAGAATAGTCCTTCCTTCCGTGAAATTTTACAGAGATGCCTAATGGATAGAAATAATACATTCTGATTTAGGCAGCCCAAGAGGAAGTCCAGAGTTACCTCCACCTTCAATTCTATTCTTCCCAACTACATTCGAGGGTCTGCTGAGGAAGCCTACCACTTTTTGAAGCATTATAGTAACACCACTGGTATAAGTGTCTGATAAGGCTTAATGAGTTACATCTTTTAGAACTCTTAAACAACCCCCAGTTTGGTCAGGCAAGGGCACAGAGTGTGAACTCTGGAATACATGGCTCATTTGGTAGATCAAAGATGTGTTGGGGAGCACGTGGCATTTCTGCTATCCCAGAAATCATGCCTCATAGGAGACTACTACTCATAAGGTAAACTGTAATGGAAAGTGCCAGGAGAGATAATGGAGAAATCTTCTCTGAAGTAAGAAAGATAAATATCTGTCTTTGATATAAGGGAAGAGGGCAAAGAGGAAGGGGAGGTGGAGGAAACCACTGTAGGCTTTGATCATTTTGGAGCAAAAACAGAGGGTCTGATATTGCCTGCCCATAAATAGCTATTGAGCTCTTAGCTTTCTCCATACCTCCATGGGGGTATCTCTGTGATCCTCTGTGAGCTAGACCTGTCATTTCAGTTCAACAGCTCAGCAGTTCCTCATATACAAATAATGGTGAGGAATTTATATACAGAAAAGAGCATTCCAGCTAGCGTATTTCATTTAAAATATAAGCCTGCCTTTTATAAATAGCACACAAATAAAAGGAGAAATAAATATAAAATTCTTGTGGTGCCTGGGTGGCTCAGTGGGTTAAAGGCTCTGCCTTTGGCTCAGGTCATGATCTCAGGGTCCTGGGATCGAGTCCCATATCGGGCTCTCTGCTCAGCAGGGAGCCTGCTTCCCTTCCTCTCTCTGCCTGCCTCTCTGCCTACTTGTGATCTCTCTCTGTCTGTTAAATAAATAAATAAAATCTTAAAAATAAATAAATAAATACTTCTTAGTACCAGTTAGGTCCCCCATGAGGTCTGCTACCAAACAATTTATTTATTCAGCCATTTATTTTTCATTCTATCTTAAGAATGGCTAGATTCAATAACTACAATGTATTGAGCACTATAATGAAGATGATGTTTGCTAATAATTATCAAGCACTTACTATGTGCTTAGTACTTCACCTAGATTATCTCACTTAATCTTCACAATAACCTTGAGAGATAGGGATTATTATTCTCCATCTCCTACAAATAGAGAAACAGGCTACGAGAAGTTAAAAGATGTCTCCATGACCTATTACCACCAAGTGATGCAGTTTAGATTTGAATCATACTACCCCTTGTAAACCTCACTACAATGCTGTGAGATAAGAATTATTATTATTTTATAGACAGGGCAGCTGAGGTTAAGCAATTTAACCAATTTTGTGCTAGTAAGTAGCAGAGAAGAGAAACGAATCCGGAATGACCTAACTTCAAAAGCCATGTTCCACGTTACTTAATGGCATAAGTGAAAAGTTTTACAAGGTGGAAGAACAATCACCAGCTTAGATTTACATCCCTGCTCTGCCACATGTTAGCTGCATAATGTTTAGCATCAATTTCCTTACCCGTGAATTGAAGACAATGATATGCATATCATACTTAAGGTGGTTGTTAACAATTTAAATGAAGACATAAATCCTTGCTACAAAGCTCTTTAAGTTGTTCTCTCTTATTTTTTTTTTTAAAGATTTTATTTATTTGACAGAGAGAGATTACAAGTAGGCAGAGAGGCAGGCAGAGAGAGAGAGGAGGAAGCAGGCTCCCTGCTGAGCAGAGAGCCCAATGCGGGACTCGATCCCAGGACCCTGAGATCATGACCTGAGCCGAAGGCAGCGGCTTAACCCACTGAGCCACCCAGGCACCCCAGTTGATCTCTCTTCTTAACATTATTGTTCGCCCACTATCTCCTACCACATATGTTAATTTTACATTCGTAAGATTCAACCAAGCAGATGTACTTGACATCTCTGCATATAACTTACTTACTTCTCTATGCCCTTCTCCAAAGCATGCAATAGTAATTTGGAGAGTTCTGATTTTTAGAAGGTCTGTATATTTATTTCTTCCAATTTTCAAAAATATATGTGGGTACATATTATTTTCAGCACTAACAATGTTACTACATAGGAAATTTTATCTAATGTAGCATTAGAATGAAACATCCATAGAAGAAATCCTGCAACCAATTAAATAAAGACCATTTAAACGTTTTCCTAGATAGTGTTGTATTCACTCTGACACAAATGTCAAGTTATGCCAAGTTGTGCAGACACAAATTACCTTAACGTTTATCTCAAATAAAACTATTTTACTTTTAGAAGTCTCCGCCTGAAATAACGGAAAATAAGTACACATGCACTTAATTATAGGTTCAAATAAAACCCTAAAATTCTTCTTGGAGCTCATAAACAAGAATGATGAGCAGTTCATGAGTCATTGTAGAGATTATTTTGGTTGGACCAGGACCATGTAATTAATTTTAAAGTTAAGTGGCTCTTGGACATAAAAGATATGAGGAATAATTATTAACTATGGATTTAGTATCATCTCTTATTACCCATGTACAGGGCTTTAATTCCCAGTATTAAGGATTAGCATTCTTCGTTCAAGAATGATATTCAACAAACACATTGGGTTATCTTTGACTCAGTAAATGACAGACATGTATGTGAGGCTTAATGAATAAAAGGAAATGCTCATTAATCTCGAGTACCTATTATGTGCAAGAATTGTGCTAGATTCTAGGGATACCAAATCAAATAAGGCATTAAATTGCCCCAAGAAATTTACAGTCAAACCAGGGATACAAACAAATAAATTGATTACTATAATCTGCAAGGTTTTCAGAGATCCAGGCACAATGGGCACCTAAACGCATATGCTACAGCCACCATGTGGTCAAAATATAAAATAAAGTTTATTGGTGACAAACTTGCTAGCAGAGAGACAGTAGAACCATAAAATCCTCTGGGTTCTCATTTTGTCACAGAGTGGTGTACCTAAGCCAGCCACAGCAAGACTGTGCCCCTGAACACTCCTCATATTCATAAAGGAAGGTCAGGCTTTCTCGGTGACAACATAAGAATGGAATATTCTATATGAAAATGGCCTTGTTATCAAGGAAGAGCCTTGGTTCCTGGATCAGGCTGTTCTTCAAGTGAGTTATCAGACTTGCTAAGCCAACAATCTGGTGTATCAAGGACCATCTGAATGTGCTTCCTCTTACTCTGGAAGCCCAGAGGATGGCATGAATATCCAGAGAAGGTTTCTGAGAGGAAGACATTAGAATTGTATTTTGAAGAGGTTTGCAAGATGAATGAAAGGAAGATCATTTTGGTAAAGAGAAGAGCAAGTAAGAATGAATAGCATAAAAGACGTAACATAGTCAGCACACTCCTGGAACTGCAAATGGTCCAGCATAATTAGGTAAGAGCTAGAAGCAGATGAGTCCATAAAACAAGTGGATACCAGCTCAGTGCATTATGCAGTTTCTAATAGGTCAAAACAATGAGGAATTCATCAGCATATGTTCTTTCTATTTAGCCTCATTTGCTGATGTTGGGGAAAAGGGATTGCCAAATAACTAAGAAAACAAATATGACAAATTCTATGTCTTAAGTTTAAAAAGCCACTGGTTTAGGTGTTCACCAGAAATATTCCGATGATATGTACAGACAGGATATTCTTGCTCCTTGTCTAGATAAAAATGGTTTTCTGGGAGAGGAGAGACATCAAGTAGAGAGAAGAAATCTTCAAACCCCAAGAAGCTACCAGGAGTCTCCAGAGACAGAAGCTAAATAGATGCAAAACAAAACCCAGAGACTTCTCTATCTTTGTGCAGTGACCCTTGAATCTCTTGATTCCATTTAGTGAGATCTGATGATCAACAATATCCTATCGTCTATTGACTATCCAACAGGATAAGGTACTCTTGTGCCCTAAGACTGTACTTAGCTCTTCAAACCGCTCATAGCTTGAAGACAACTCTATTTTTAAGAGCCTAAGATACCTCAATTTCCTAGGGACCCTGGACCTCCAGAGAGGTAGGAATGGTATGAGAAGGAGAGTGTGGTAGAATACCAAGTATAGGGAGCTTGTAAGAGGCTGTGGGGAGCTGGTGAAACTAATATATTCATTTTCCAGAATGTAATATCCACAGTAAGAAGGGTTTAGACAACTATGAGGAGGACCAATCATGGTGAAAACGAGTGAAGTCTCTTGAAGTCCTTTGCTAGTTGTAAAAATCAGCGTTGCAAATTCCTCTTTTTATTTACTTGTTAAGAATACCAAATTAAAAAAAAAATCTTTAGAAATCTACATAAACTTTTTTAGCACATAAATGTTTTTAGCATATGTGCTGCTGAAGTGAGCACTATATAAATGTTTTTAAGAAAAAGGATTATTAATGTTAATTTCTTTTGCTATAGTTTTTACTATTATGTAGTATGAATATCATTAAAGGAAACTCTAAATGCCAAACTATGGTATTTCAACCGGTGTTCAGTGCATTGATCTTAGTCTTATGGATAAATTGTTTTTCTTTACTGATTATCAGAATACTAAAAATACTTTAAAATGAAGGAATTCCAAATTTCAGGAAAAAAAAAAAACAGACAGGAGAAAATCATATGTCATCCTAGCACCGCAAGAGAACCAGTGTTCACATTGTTAACCTCAGGCTTTTATTCTTTCCAGTCTTTTTGTCCTGTCATCTTTCTTTCATGTAGTTGACATCATACTGTTGGTAAAATTTTTCTTATTCTTTTTCTTATGCTTTTATCAAAAGCATTTTCACATGTTCTTGAAACTAAGAAAGTGTTCATTTTCTGAACTTGTTTTACTAGTGGTTTAATCATATACTTGTCTTGACATATTTCCAGACAGAGAGCAGAAACAAGGTGAAATTACTAGGAATGAGGACAGCCCCTGAAGATCTAACAGTGACTGGGAGGAAGAAAGGACGAACGGAGTATATGGAGGTAGTACTGGGATGTCTGTCTGCCTCATTGTCCGCTAGAGGGGAATCTGTTTCAAATAAACCTCTGGTACCAGGTATGTTTGAGCATCTTAAAGAACAGAGCAAAAGAAGTTCATCAAGCTTACAGAACAGATTTATTAACCGTTAGAACCTGCTTTGTTAATGAATTTTTCCTAATAAATATTATATGTGTTGGAAAGTTTCATTTGACACTGGCTTCTATTACAAACCAGGAAGGTTTTGTGGGAGTAACCCTTACCTTCTCAAATTTTATTGGCAGACACTCTTTTCTACCAAGACGAATACAAGAAAACTGAATTGTCTGGGAAAATTTGCAAAAACTACACAACTTCAGTGCATCCGTTCCCTGGTGCCCAGCATAGAATCTTGCTTCTCGGTAACAGCTTCCCTGGTATAGAAGCTATGCCTTCCACTTTGGCTTCCCGAAGGTTTGTGGACAAGCAATGGCCATGGGAAAAACCAAATGCTCTGTTACTATAATGTTGTTGTTGCTAGTAATGGCTACAGAATCCCTGCTGCCAAAACCATAAAGAAAGCCTTGTCCTACCCAAACTGCTGAAATGGTCTTTACTGTTGCTCTCTAGAAGGTATTATAAACTAGGATTACAATATGAACCATTCCTTTGCCTCCCACTTACCCCTTCAATTCCATCCCCTCTCGTCAGAGAAATACATGGACCTAGAACCTTATACTTTCAATGCCTGACTCCACTCAGGGGATCCCAAGAGTAAGCCTACTTTTACTCCTTTTTTCCTTGTTCCTTACGGAGCAAAGCAAATGAAACAGATTTTCATTTTCTCCTATTGGGAAACACATTCCAGTCTATTTTCCACAGGCAGATGGATAAGACCAGTTAAACCTTACATTTATACTCAATATTTCTTGTTTATTCAAGTCAGGTATTTAATTAAGTAGGAATGGTATCCAGATCTCCAAGAAGTTTTTTCAAAATGTATATACCTACCCCTCACCCTCAGAGAATAGGATCTTTTCTCTCAGTGAGCCATATTTATAACCATATTTCAATGTTACTGATTAAGTCTCTAAATGAATGGGTGGGACCCAGGTGCACTAAATGAGTAACTAGAGTTATTTTGATACATATTTTCAAAATGTTTCATTTCCTTAAGTTGTGAACGAGCAGCCCTTAGGTGTTTCCAGGTGTTTCTCTTCCATTCTTGGCTCTTAAGGACTGGAGTTGCCTTTCTGCTCCTCCTCTTTTTGGTGGCCTGGCATAGACCAACCAGGACACATTTAATCATATTTTTCTAAGTCTTGGATTACACAGGTAAACTGGAATACTGGGTTGGAGCAATAAATACCTTTCTGGTTGTACAAGCCTGGTCTCCAGGCTTGGGCTCTGTGCAGTTCTACACTTCACTATGAGTGGCAAGGAGCACACAGCTGAGAGGCCACGTTACCCAATCTGATGGTGACAAAATGGAACTGGTAGAAAATCAAGCAGGTCAAGAATTAAGAGTTGCTGAAGGGCTCATATAAGAAGACAAAAGGAAGGGGAGGGAGTATTTGCCAGAACCTATTGGCCATGCTTGGCATATATTACAACATATTTGCAAACTCTAGGAAATCCCTGAGCTGGGCAGCACATGTTTACTGTGGCTTGTTAGATAAGCCTGAGGCCTGTGGTACGGGTGTGCTGAGTTAAAAGTCTAGAGATACAGAGAGAATGAATAGAAAGAGAGGAATTGGCTAGTCTGGGGATATGCAATGGATTCTTCTGGTACAATCAGTATTAATAAAAGAGGGCTACAACAAATTCTGTTCTTCTTAGAAATAATTCCCCTGTCACTGAATGTTCCAAAATCTATGGGAAATTTGGTCCAATGAAACTCTTATTATTGAAACACCAAATATTCTGTTCATTTTTCAAAGTTGTCATTTTTTTCTCTGATAAGAAATGAACTAAGCTTTGTGATTATTCACCTTGTCACCACTTAAATGACTCATTTACAGTGCAGAACAAGAAGTGATTTTGTGGACAAAGGACCTCGTTTTTGGACTACATTTTTTCCCAGCTGACAAGTATTCAGCCTCCGTGGTGCGCCTGCCCTCTGCTCTTTTGCAGTAGGTGGGAAAGACCTGACCTGTGTTTTCTTGTACATCAGGAGATTCTAAACTTCCTTCAAAATAAGTGAAACTTTAAAATTATGCCACAGAGTTTCATCTCCCAAGGGTACCCATTAATTTTTTGATCCAAATCCCTTGCATCATAGCAAGATTTCAAAATTGCAAAATACAAGTTTTTCAGGGGACCACTGGAAACCAGTTGTAAACACTTGAAAAACACTTAGTCGAATTCACAACTCAAAAGCGATTTTTAAAAATTGTTTTTTATGTTCATATCATCTTGGTAGGAGCAGGCAAACTGTTTCACTGTGGTTAACTTCCTTCTTTTTGTGCACCACTAATTCATGTCTACCTTCAGTCATCTTTCATTCAATAAGTATTCATTGTGTTTGCCATGTGCCAGGTACCATGCTATGACCTCGAGATAAAAGGATAAACACAAATGGCCACCATTCTTACTTCTTGGAACTCTTAGTCTGGCAAAAGACAAGCATTAATGAAAATACCACGTATATTTTTAAAACTGCATTTTCAGTGTGAAGTATTACAAAAGAGAATGACGGCATGACATGAATGAGTATAAAATAGGATTCAACCTAGTCAGATTAATCAGGAAGGACTTCCTTAAGGATAGGAAGTGAGCTAAGATCGGCACACTGGGTAGGATTCATCGTGGCAAAGCTACACAGCAAAGGGAAGAGCACAGGCGAAGGCCATATTGACAGGGGTGCATTCTGAGTTCAAGGACCTGACCCACGTAGCCAAAGTGAGAGAGCAAGGAGAAGCACAATAGGAGATGAGGCTGAAAAGGTAAGGCAAGGCCAGATGCGGAGGGCTTCCCCTCAAGAACACTCCCTCACCCTCTCTCATTTTTTCCTTACCCAAAGCTCTCAACTGAAGGACTCTTCATTCCCGAAACACCCCAATACTTTCCCTATCTCCATTACTTTCACCTAGAATTTCCTCCTTATCTCTATCACCTGTGATTTTATTTGATTTTCAAGATCCTGTTCAAATCCCATTTTCTCCATGAATCTTTTAGTATGCCCCAAACAGAATTAATCTTACTCTTTGTATGAATTTTGCATTTTTATTAGGATTTATCATATTCCAAGTTACCTACTTTATTTTATACATATATTTCTCCTTTTCCAAGTTGTACACACCTCGATGGCAGGAATCATCTCTTACTCATTCTACATGAAGCCTAGCATAGATATTGGGTCTAGTAGGTGTCTAAAAAATTCTTATTAAATTGCTTTATAACACCAGACTTCTAGAAAATAAAAAGGCAAGTACATTCCATTGTTTTCTTTTCTTTTCTTTTCTTTTTTTTTTAAAGATTTTATTTATTTATTCTTGTGAGAGAGAGCACATGAGCCAGGGGTGGGGAGTAGGCAAAGGGAGAAACAGACTCCCCACTGAGCTGGGTGCCCAATGTGGAACTCTATGCCAGGACACTGGAATTATGACCTGAGACAAAGGCAGATGGTTAACGACTCAGTCACCCAGGCGTCCCTCTTTTCTTTCTTAAGATGTTTTTTGTTTTAAGGCAGTAGAGAAGCAAACATAGCATTATAGACAGAATCCAAATAGTTGCCTAATATTTATAAATATTAACTTTATTTTAAAGAATATACTACTTACTGGCATGATGCGTAGCCATTAACTTTCATACATGTACTTTCTGTGATCCTTTTTAAAGCACATGCTTGTGCCTCATGTCATTACTGACTTCTTTTAGAAAATGTGATTTCTTAATTCACAATTATTCCTGAGGCTAAATTCAGTTACTGTTTGTTGGCTCTAACCCTGGTGGAATGGATTTAGGTATGTAAGTGACACAGAGAAATAAATTTAGGGATTAGTGTTAATGTTGACAACAGATCTTGTAATAAGTTGTGGCAGTGGGGAGTTACTCTTCAATAATTATGACAGCAAAGAAAGACAGAGCATCCTTGTTAAGTTAGAAGGAGGGCAGAAAATTTGATAGAACACAAAAGGAATCTGAATCTCCTTGGGTGAAGCTGATTCAACAAAAGAAATCGTAAATGTTTTTTTTTTTTAATTAATTTATTTTTGTATCCCCAGGGGTACAGATCTGTGAATTGCCAGGTTTACACACTTCACAGCACTCACCAAGCACATACCCTCCCCAATGTCCATAACCCCATCCCCCTTCTCCCATCCCCCCTCCCCCCAGCAACCCTCAGTTTGTTTTGTGAGATTAAGAGTCACTTATGGTTTGTCTCCCTCCCAATCCCATCTTGTTTCATTGATTCTTCTCCTACCCATTTAAGCCCCCATGTTGCATCTCCACTTCCTCATATCAGGGAGATCACATGATAGTTGTCTTTCTCTGCTTGACTTATTTCGCTGAGCATGATACGCTCTAGTTCCATCCATGTTGTCGCAAATGGCAAGAAGAAATCGTAAATGTTTTTAACAGAATTTATGAAACACTGGGATTTTATATTTTAGGCAGAGGCAGAGCATATAAGCTCAAATGGCATTGAGAGAGACAACAAAAATTATGAAGAGTAATTCACAGTACCCACTGACAAGTTTTTAACCTGGGGTCCACAGATCATTTCAAGGAGCCCGTACACAATTTTGCATTTGTGTGTATTTTCAGGAGTTCACAGAAGTTAAAAACCTCTGAATCTGGTATAATTTTCTACTTACTTTATAAAAATATAAATAGTATGCTATTTACTTTTGAATACTTCATTTTAAACAGTGTGTTCTAGTTGTGTCTATTACCTAGTTTTAATTGGTATTCTGATGTAGCAGTTCACAGTGGGTGGTCCCACACACATTTGGGATTCCTCAAGACCCATTTAGGTCAAAACTATTTTCATGATAATACTAAAAGTTCATTTACCTTTTTAACTGTGTTGAAATTTGCACTGATGGTGCAAAAATAGTGGTCAAAAAAAGTGCTGGTGTTTCAGCATGCATCAAGGCAGAAGTACCTATGGTGGTAGCAGTAATTATATTCTTCAGGTTCCAGTTTTATTTTTTAGGGGGAGGAGATAGAAATTTCTATTTATTTTCAATTTACCTCAAGAGCAACCTGTGTAGTCACTATGCTATCATACTAAGGGTTTGTCAAGAGAATTTGTCAAGAAAACATGAGTACAGTGAAGTAAGTCAAGCAGAGAAAGACAATTATTATATGGTTTCACTTATTTGTGGAACATAAGGAATCGGATGGAGGACACTAGGAGAAGGAAGGGTAAAATGAAGGGGAGAAATCAGAGAGGGAGACGAACCATGGGAGATTATGGATATGGGGAAACAAACCGAGGGTTTCAGAGGGGTGGGGGGTAGGGGGATGCGTTAGCCCAGTGATGCGTTAGCCCAGTGATGGGTATTAAGGAGGGCACGTATTGCAAGATCACCGAGTGTTATACACAAACAATGAATCATGGAACACTACACCAAAAACTAATGAAGTACTGTATGGTGACTAACATAATTTAATAAAGTAATAAAATAAAAGAAATAAATAACTAAGAAGAAAGAAAAATTGAGCACAAAACCATTAAACTCAAAATCTTTGAGTTCACAGTAGCAAAATCTGCTACTTAGTGGTTAGTGGTAGATAGGTGGGCCACACTAGCCACCAGTAGTGACTCACCCAGTGGGGAGGGGGTCCCCTGAGTCACTGCCAGTAGGATACAGAGCAGACTCTTTCTCTCCCACTCTCCACCCATGCTCCTGTCAGCACAGCAGTTTCCCAGGCTCAGGGTGATTGGTCCTGGCATCACAACTAAAGATGATTTCTTGCCACTTGGGTTAGAGAGTAAGTCTTCCTGGAAGGAAAATTGGATGATGATCCTTTCATGCAAACCTACTTGTATTGGATACCCGTATTCTCCTGGTCAACCAAAAGGAAAATCTCTTGAGGAAACCTAGGTCAGGAAGAATTTGGGAAGCTCCCCACAGATGCATACTTCCACTCCCAATGATGAGTTTACCTGACCCAAGGCAGCCCCTGACTTCTGTGTCTGGGGTCAGCCCTTCAGGAGTGCTAGTGATTGCAGGGGTCTGCCTATCCTTCCACAGGGATCTTTCCCCTGTCTCTGCCCTCCCCTCTGTTCAGCCCTTAATCCCTTTATCATTCCTGGAGACTTCATGATACACTCCTGCTTCCCAACATAGTTTCTAGTACACGGCCCTACTCTCAGCACTCTGAACTGCCTGTGCTATGACAAAGACAAGGAGCAGAGAGTTCAGGGAATTCCCGATGGGACAAGGTGAGGTTTCAAATGGAAAAAGACTGTCTTGCCTAAGGTACCCACTCCTGAAGGGATTCAAGCATGGGGTATGAACCAGTTGTAACAACAAAGTGGAGGATGTACTCATCTCCTGAAAGTATCATAGTCCCTGTCCTGCTGCTTCTCAAATTATGGAGCTGGTCTATTGCCTTCCTGAGATTTGTCCAACATCTGGACATTCAAGAGAATTACCCTGAGATGCTTAAGAATGTAGAGGTAAGTTCTGCTTCCATTTTGCATAACAATTCCTTTCTCAAATTACCTCTCTTCTCTCACATTTTAATATAAACAGCAAAGAGAGAGGAGACAGCATCTTCAAGACTTGGCTTAGAAATCTTCCCTGTTAAATATCCATTTCATCACTTATAAGTTCTACCTTCCACAAAACATTAGAACAGAATTCAGTGAAGTCATTTGCCACTCTAAAACAAACACCTGCTTTCTTCCAGTAACTTGTTTCCACGACATATTCCTAATTTCCATCTAAGACTTCACCCAAAATACTCTTATCATTCATACCTCTACCAACAGTCTCTTCAAGACAGTTTAGGTTTTTTCTAACATGTGCCTCAAACTCTTCCAGTCTCTACCCATTACCCAGTTCCAAAGACACTTCCACATTTTTAAGTATTTGTTATAGCAACATGCCTCTTCCTGATACCAAAATCTGGTAGTATTAGATAGGATTCTTCAGAGAAACAAAACCAAGAGAAAATATATATAAAGAGATACTATGATTAGAATTCCTACTTTTATTGTAGATCTATTTCTGTCTTCTATTCTGTCCATTAATCCATCTATTCAATCTCTAGGGTCAAATAATTCCATATTTCTAACTGCATCTAATTTTTAAAAATTTTTTAAGATACAGCAGGATTAAATAAATTCCATTCCAAATTTGTTACTGTCCCCTTTAAGATTTTTTTATATCAGTTCTCAGATATTTAGTCTTCCAGATGATTCTCAGTATCATTTTGTAGGGTTGCCCTTGATTCTCCCACCATAAAATAAAAAAGAAAAGAAAGGAAAATTCTTGGTGCAATATTAATTGGAATAATATTGAATATAATATTAAACCTAGAGAGAATTCATATAATTAAAATATTGTGTCTTGAGGGTTCTTGTTATATACCTAGTGAACTAGCTTATAAAAGATTAACCTTCCTGAGAAGAAGAGCTAAAAAGATTCAGCACATTTTTTTTTAATGTTTGAAAGCATTAGGGAACTACTAGTAGAATCAAGACTTAAGGAGTTGAGATATTATATAGAAGGGAAGCACCAAGAGGTTAACCAAAGTATTTGACCCCTTTTTCTCTCACAGATGAGGGATTGAAAACCTGAGTAGTCTTAGTTTTAGTGATACAGTTTTAGAGTTCAAGTTTTGCCAAGATAGGAGAACCTTGGTAAATATTCCAGGATTTCATCTGAAACCCTGGGAAGACAAGATCCTAAGAATGAGACAAGCAGAAATAGATCAGCCCTCAAAAAAACCTAACAGAGAGCCTTGAGGCCCCTTGGTCCCTGATTGGATTATACTAACTTAAACTACATGCCAGAATAAATCAAATTCTCTTTAAAAATTGATAGAATCTCTGTTTATTAAATGATATTTTTCATAAGTGAATCCTGCATTCAATCAAAACTTGTTTTTTTGGCAACATGACACTATGATGTGCTTAACTGTGATTTTCTTTTTATTTTACTACTCAGTTTTTTAGTGTTTCTTAAGTCTCTGGTTTGATGTCTTTTAGCACCTTGGGCGTACCAAAAGACAGGACCAAATGACTGAAAACTAGGAAAAAATCTATAGGAAATCCAGATTTTGAAGTTATTATATAGAGACTTTGACTATGATTAATACATTCAAAAAAATATAGGAGAAAGTGAAAAATTTCAGCCCATAAGTAGAATCTTCTACTTAAAATCTTAAAAAAAAAAATCCATAGCAACACTGAAATTTTAAAATATAATAACTGAAATTGAGAACTCAATAGCTAGATGCAAGGACAAACCAATAAAAAATTAGAGTACTGGTTAAAAAAAAAAAAGTTAAGCCAGAAACCAGTGAAATTGTATATCTACATTAAGTATATGGAAATGAGGGTGCCTGGGTGGCTCAGTGGGTTAAAGCCTCTGCCTTTGGCTCAGGTCATGATCCCAGGGTCCTGGGATCGAGCCCCACATCGGGCTTTCTGCTCAGCGGGGACCCTGCTTCCTCCTCTCTTTCTCTGCCTGTCTCTCTGCCTACTTGTGATCTCTGTCTGTCAAATAAATAAAATATTTTTTAAAAAAGTATATGGAAATGAGGTGGAAAGATTAAAAAGTAAATGTAACTTCTTCAATTATTCATTTTTATATAGTTTGGGATTTTGAAACATATTACTATTTTATGTATTCAAAAAAGTTTTAAAATCAACAATAAAGGGGAAAATAAAATAGAAACAAGTAACTATAAGCATGTATCAGATTACCATGAGAAGTAAAAAGGAGCTAGTTAAGAATTAAACTAGAGTTTAAGTAAACTAGAGTTTACACTTCAAGAAAAGAACTTATACCAAATTTTGAATAAAGATGGGGTCTATTATGTTGTCTGTTCCCATAGGTCAGATTCCTTAAGAAGCAGAATGTGAAATGAGGATTTGTGTGCAAGTGATTTATTGAGAGAATATGCTCAGAAAAATCCTGTATGGGAGTGAGGGAAGCAGGCTAGCCAAGTAAAGCAAATTAGCAAGGAGGCGATTTCAGGTTTAATCTAGTCTTAGTCTGATTCCATGTGGAGATCTGAAACACAAATTATACCAGTTTGTTCTGCCTAGAGATGGTGGGCTGGGCTTTCATAGCCCTGTATCTGTCAGTCACTGGATAGAGACTACTCCACGGGAGAGGTATGTAACTCTCAGATAACCTAGGAGTGATGGGTTCTGTTGCCCACGAGCAGCTCTCCAGAAAAGACTGGTAGCAGCAACACCTAAACAGCTACAAGCTGGGGGAATATCAAAGCAGGAAAAATAGTTCCTGAGATGTAAGCAGGGCTGCAGCAGCCTCTACAACACCATTGTGAAAGTCCCATGGGTGAAGCTCTTCCTAGAATTTGGTTCTAGGAAAGGCACCCTGGGCAGTCTCTCATGGTTTGAATGCTGTAATAGTGATGATGACTATAATTACAATGTGGTGTGTACTATGTGGCATTCATCTCCCATAAAGAGTTTTGCATGTATTAACCAATTTAATTCTTACAACAACCCAAGCCTATGATGCAGAAACTCTTGTTACACTTTTTTTCACAGATGAAGAAACTGAGGCACAGAGAGTATAAAGTTATGCAGTTAATGGCAGACTGGAATTTGAACTTAGTAAAGTTCTAGAGTTTCTTACCTAGTAGAGAAAGAAAAATACACACTCCCTTTAACTTCCATTAGGAAGTTAAACTGGATTTAGAATTAACACTGGATTCAAAGGCAGCTCTCTCCAGACCAGACACAACAAGGCCAGCGGGCTATGAGAGGCATTGAGTGAAGAATCTGCTCAGTGATGATGAAACCTGAATACTGGCCAGTTAATCAAATCAAAGGTAGAGAGTCAGAAGTGGAGGTCAGAGTCTTAGATAGAAGCCAGTAAGCAGAGACCTTCAAAGGATAGAAACAGGATCAGTAGATGGAAGTGGAAGAGGACAGGGGTAATGAGAGGATGAATGGCACATATACGTGACTGGGCCCAGAGTGGGGGCAGGAGCTCCAAAGGGAGTGACAAGAAAACTGCGACATTAGCCTGGGCCTGCTTAAAGTAGGTAATGGGACACTTGTCTTGTTGTGGCATGTCAACCCACATTTTAGCTCTTGTAATGTATTTTTAATGTAATAAAACTTCACCGACATATTTTTTGTCTACCACCTGAACTGAAGGAAAAGATAAATCCGACCTGATGATCTGGGATGCCTCATTTTATCAGACAAGGAGGCCAAAAAACCCCCCCAAACAAAAACAAAACCTTTATGTTTACTTTTACGACTTAGCTGCTGAATGGCCTAAAGCTATATTTAGTTCCCAGTCTAGGAACAATTTTATTCCCAGAGTCTGTATAAGGATTATACATGTATAAGGATTATAAGTATACATGTATAAGGATTGCTTATGGCACTTAATTATTTAATCTTTAATTGTTCTACTTTGATCCAGGGTTGGTATTTTAAGTCCTTTTTGAAAGCAAGCACAGCATAAATTTCAAATAGCAGTATGGGAGATAATAAATATTTCATATCAGGCCGTGGTGCAGGAATCTATGACAAGGTAAGTCAACAGACATAAAGTAAAACCTTGTTGAATAAAAGCATATGACAAAAGATAGGAAGTTCATTTACACATTAGGGAAGCACACAGCCCCTTAAAATGAGGCCAAGAATGTCAAAGAATGGCCAGGGAAACCATTGCTTTGCATAGCAAGGTTGATGTTGGGAAATAGGAAGATGGAGATTCATACTGGTTGTGACTATTCTTATTTATGTAACCTTTTATAAAATCAGCTCTCATAAAGGTTAGTAAAAATGCAAAAAGTAAAGTATGAGAAGGAATGCGAAATAACTGAATAAATACATTAAATAGAACATGACTAGATTAGGACTTTGTTACTTAATGCAGGGGTTATTAACTCTAAAAACCTGTGAAACATCATTAACAACTTACCCTCAGCTGAGAGTACTTAATGGTCTGGAAATTTCCAGATGATCTATTCAGACCAATGCAGAAGTTAGACTAAAATCTCCCGAATCTCAACTAGTCCGAATTCTTAGGGCGTAATTAGTTTTTTCTATTAACCAAGACTTCACCAATTAGTCCATTTTACTTCAATACTTTGTTGCTAAAAATATCTGTAACGATCATGCTGGGCATCAATTTTCATTGTTGTTATGGGAGTCTCTTTGACAACATAAATGTTATGACTGAAGATGCTTTTAAAGAAATACATTTCTCACTTGTCACAGGAAGTTCTGTAAAAATACTCAGCACAGTACCTGGCCCACAGTAAAAATGCTCTGTGCATATAAAATTAGTAATAGTAGTGGTATTATGATGGGCCCACCTATTGTAAAGTGGAATGCAAAAAGACTACTAAGTGACCGAAGATTTCCTTTATTTTTCAACCCAAGTTTATTTCTTCTATTATAAAGATTTCATATTTACTGTATAATTTTTTAAAAAGAAAGAATTAAAAAGTAATGTAAATAAATAATAGCTAGGCAACCTTTAGCTGTGCTTCGGGATAACTGAGGTTTTAAAATTTCTTCTTTCTTTTAAGAAGGGCAAAATATTTCTATGCACGTTCATCATCTACCTGCCCAACAGTTCTATGTAATAAAGGGCAGTTGCTGTACCCAGTGCACAGAGGAAAAAATATACAGATGTTAAGTGACTTGCCTACGTGGCAAAAACAGAACTAGAACCGCTGGCAATTGGTACATGAATCTCTTACCATGTGTCTTAAGACCATTTTGCTACCAAACGCTATTAATTACATGAGCACCTCATGGATTGATTTAGGTCCTTAACACGTGGTAGGGAAGCATTTCTTTTTTTTTTTTTTTAAGATTTTATTTATTTATCAGAGAGAGAGGGGGAGAGAGAGCGAGCACAAGCAGACAGAATGGCAGGCAGAGGCAGAGGGAGAAGCAGGCTCCCTACCGAGCAAGGAGCCTGATGTGGGACTCAATCCCAGGACGCTGGGATCATGACCTGAGCTGAAGGCAGCTGCTTAACCAACTGAGCCACCCAGACATCCCGAGGGAAGTATTACCTCATTCTCCTAACAACAAAAAGCTAAACGTGCTCTTAATGGTTTAAAATTTAAATTTTCACCTGTGATACCCTTTGAAGATACTATTTAACTCTGAAACAGAAATGAGACTAAAATACATAGATGGATACAGTCTTGCAAGGAAAATTAGAAAAATGTAACCTCTTACATTTTCAGCACTCCCTTGAATATGCTGCTTACAGCCCATACAAAGCTGGCGTCTAGTGGTAATTATAGAGATGGTAAATGAGAATGGATTAGGGTACAGGGAAAACTGCAAAACTGCCATCAAGTACTTGGGAACTGTAGCATGGTTCTGAGTTTTCTTCCAGCCATCTCTAACTAACTGTTCAACCACAAGCACAGAGAGGGCAGACAGTTGGATTTAATGAAAGTTGGGGTTTATCAATGAGTATGATAATGGGAGAAAAAAACAGCAGAATTAAGAGTATATAGAGAGTAATGATTACATAATGATTATGGGATCTAAGCTGGATAAGAAGAGGATTAAGTATATATGCAGATTAATGGAAAAGGCAATAGTAAATGCATTAGAATTACCAGTTGGTTCAAGAATAGAAAACTCAGTAGTCCTTATCCCCCTTTCTGAAATGATATCAACATTTTTATAACAAAAGTTTTCTTAGAAATGTTAACTATCATATAATATTATTGTATAACAGTCTATGTTAAAATGATACTGATTTGGTGGAAACTCAGCTAAACTTTCACAGTTTCTCAACAAATATCTACAAACTACCATTTATGTATTCCAAAACCTAAAAAGGAAGAGAGTACAGATAACCAGCATTGTCTGTTGGGTTTGTCCAGCACCTAAATGTATTTTGAATCATTCCTCTCAACTCTGTATCTAAATGAGCCACCAAGCACTTTGAAATATTTTTTTTTAATTTTTTTTTAATTTTTTATTTTTTATAAACATATATTTTTATCCCCAGGGGTACAGGTCTGTGAATCACCAGGTTTACACACTTCACAGCACTCACCAAAGCACATACCCTCCCCAATGTCCATAATTCCACCCCCTTCACCCAAACCCCCTCCCCCCAGCAACCCTCAGTTTGTGAGATTAAGAGTCACTTATGGTTTGTCTCCCTCCCAATCCCATCTTGTTTCATTTATTCTTCTCCTACCCACTTAAGTCTCCATGTTGCATCACCACTTCCTCATATCAGGGAGATCATATGATAGTTGTCTTTCTCTGCTTGACTTATTTCGCTAAGCATGATATGCTCTAGTTCCATCCATGTTGTTGCAAATGGCAAGATTTCATTTCTTTTGATGGCTGCATAGTATTCCATTGTGTATATATACCACATCTTCTTGATCCATTCGTCTGTTGATGGACATCTAGGTTCTTTCCATAGTTTGGCTATTGTGGACATTGCTGCTATAAACATTCGGGTACATGTGCCCCTTTGGATCACTAAATTTGTATCTTTAGGGTAAATACCCAATAGTGCAATTGCTGGGTCATAGGGCAGTTCTATTTTCAACATTCTGAGGAACCTCCATGCTGTTTTCCAGAGTGGCTGCACCAGCTTGCATTCCCACCAACAGTGTAGGAGGGTTCCCCTTTCTCCGCATCCTCGCCAGCATCTGTCATTTCCTGACTTGTTGATTTTAGCCATTCTGACTGGTGTGAGGTGATATCTCATTGTGGTTTTGATTTGTATTTCCCTGATGCCGAGTGATATGGAGCACTTTTTCATGCGTCTGTTGGCCATCTGGATGTCTTCTTTGCAGAAATGTCTGTTCATGTCCTCTGCCCATTTCTTGATTGGATTATTTGTTCTTTGGGTGTTGAGTTTGCTAAGTTCTTTATAGATTCTGGACACTAGTCCTTTATCTGATATGTCGTTTGCAAATATCTTCTCCCATTCTGTCAGTTGTCTTTTGATTTTGTTAACTGTTTCCTTTGCTGTGCAAAAGCTTTTGATCTTGATGAAATCCCAATAGTTCGTTTTTGCCCTTGCTTCCCTTGCCTTTTGCGTTGTTCCTAGAAAGATGTTGCTGCGGCAGAGGTCGAAGAGGTTGCTGCCCGTGTTCTCCTCAAGGATTTTGATGGATTCCTTTCGCACATTGAGGTCCTTCATCCATTTTGAGTCTATTTTTGTGTGTGGTGTAAGAAAATGGTCCAATTTCATTTTTCTGCATGTGGCTGTCCAATTTTCCCAGCACCATTTATTGAAGAGGCTGTCTTTTTTCCATTGGACATTCTTTCCTGCTTTGTCGAAGATTAGTTGACCATAGAGTTGAGGGTCTATTTCTGGGCTCTCTATTCTGTTCCATTGATCTATGTGTCTGTTTTTGTGCCAGTACCATGCTGTCTTGATGATGAAAGCTTTGTAATAGAGCTTGAAGTCCGGAATTGTGATGCCACCAACGTTGGCTTTCTTTTTCAATATCCCTTTGGCTATTCGAGGTCTTTTCTGTTTCCATATAAATTTTAGCATTATTTGTTCCATTTCTTTGAAAAAGATGGATGGTACTTTGATAGGAATTGCATTAAATGTGTAGATTGCTTTAGGTAGCATAGACATTTTCACAATATTTATTCTTCCAATCCAGGAGCATGGAACATTTTTCCATTTCTTTGTGTCTTCCTCAATTTCTTTCATGAGTACTTTATAGTTTTCTGAGTATAGATTCTGTGTCTCTTTGGTTAGGTTTATTCCTAGGTATCTTATGGTTTTGGATGCAATTGTAAATGGGATTGACTCCTTAATATCTCTTTCTTCTGTCTTGCTGTTGGTGTAGAGAAATGCAACTGATTTCTGTGCATTGATTTTATATCCTGACACTTTACTGAATTCCTGTATAAGTTCTAGCAGTTTTGGAGTGGAGTCTTTTGGGTTTTCCACATATAGTATCATATCATCTGCGAAGAGTGATAATTTGACTTCTTCTTTGCCGATTTGGATGCCTTTAATTTCCTTTTGTTGTCTGATTGCTGAGGACTTTGAAATATTTTTTTCCAGAATGCTCGTTTTATTTGTGTTATTTCCCCTTGACGTTTACCTCAGACCCATAAAGATACAATCTCCATCTAGGGATTCCAGCCTACATTGTCCTGCAAGACCTTCAGGCTCCCTAACTTATGCTCCATTTGCAACCTAAATGTGTCCCTAATATAGCTAACATTGCTTTATTTTATGTCCCAGTGCAAACTGTTCACATCTATGCAATACTTTCCAGTTAATCTAGACTCTCCAGTGCTTTTACATTGTTTTATGTCTTCCCCTTTCCTTCCTGTTTCTATTCCATACCTCATTTTCTGTATGCCTAGACCTGCCCTGGAATATTCAGAAGTTCCACTGTGCCTTTAGGCAGCTGTGAGGGAGAGATCTTGAGAATCCTGGACACTAGGGGACCACAGCTAGCTGGCAAAGATCTTCCTTGGTTTGGAAACACTTCACAGGCTGTTTCCTGTGAGCTGGGCAGAGATTGCACTTTTGGAAATCTCCCTCCTAGTCAGCTGCTTGTTGGCTGGCCTCTGTGCAGAAGTATGATCCTTCAAAAGAAGGCAGCAGAAGTCTGCTTGGAAATAATTTGTTAAAGATGAGAATGGCTGTGATTTTGTAAATTCAAACCCCAAGACCCACCAACTTTGTTTTCTTCCTTCAAATATATGGTATGAATAAGAAGACAAATACGTTTAATGATTTAACTAACTTTATTTATCATCCCCCCCCCAAAAAAAAATCATTTTTTTTTAAGGGGAGGAAAAGGCTTTGTTTAATTAAGCCATGGAAGTTTGACAGCATAGTTAGAACAGCTGGTGACCTAGCTAAATTCTTCAGAAGGTTTGGCCAGAGGGAGGGACAAATATGTAAGAAAATGGAGATATTGATATTTTATAGAACATAGTGGAGCTGGTTACTAGATCTACAGAATAAAAACTTTGGTCCAATGCCAGGCTATAAATTCTTTTCCTGAACATATACTCTAAAGGCCTAAGAAAGTGTCAGGAAACCTGCTGATTGTTCAGGCTGTATGCGAAACATTTCCTCGTACTGTCTTTCTAATAGTAAGATAAAAATGATGGAAGATAGAATGAAAAGATGTTGGTGGGTGACCTCTTGTGTATAGGAGATGCTTCTGGAACATTGCAAACTGGGCCTTCTGAAGTATTTCACTACTTCCTCTCCACATGTTCACAGCAGGCGCTCAAACAGCCAAGCTGCACTGCCCCTCGCCCCCCTTGTTTCAGGGCAGACAGAGGTCAATGTGACTCAGGATAGAAAATTGCCAATGGGAAAGTGAAAACAGACCTAACTGAATGCATTGCAAAAAACTGAAGGAAATCACATCAAAGCTCATGAGGCTGACAGAGTGACCCACAGAATGTATAAAGTTCACCACTTTCTTGTTGGCATTTTAGGTGCAATTCAGAGCAAAGTGTCAGTCCATGAAAATTGCATGACTTGGACCTCTAATGCTTTGCTTTCCACAAAAATGGAATGTTCTGCAAACTCTGCATTTTCTTCCCTGTTATATTTGGTGTCTCTAGGGAGAAATGTCAATGAGCATATTGTTAGAGAATGTTTTTGGTAAAAAATGACCAGAAATCTGGACCAAGTGTTTATTTTTCTTAACATACTTTTTAAAGGCTTTACCATACACTATATTCAAGAAAACTGGTAATGTATGGGGAACACATTAAAAATGTGTTACGTATATAGCCCAACTTAGAAAGCCCCAAATTCAATTGATCAAGTGTAGATGGGTCAATTCCTGGATAAATACACACACACACACACACACACACACACAGTCCTTATGCCAATATCATAGTCTTTTTTTTTTAAAGACTTTATTTATTTATTTGACAGAGAGAAATCACAAGTAGATGGAGAGGCAGGCAGAGAGAGAGAGAGGGAAGCAGGCTCTCTGCTGAGCAGAGAGCCCGATGCGGAACTTGATCCCAGGACTCTGAGATCATGACCTGAGCGGAAGGCAGTGGCTTAACCCACCCAGGCACCCCCAATATCATAGTCTTAATTACTATGGTTTTATAGTAAATTCTCTTTTTTTTCCTTTATTCAAAATTATTTTAGATATTTTAGATCTTTTGCATTTCCATATAAATTTTAGAGTCTGCTTGTCAGTTTCTTAGGAAAAAAAAAAAAAAGCCTTCTGGAATTTTAATTAGCTTAACATTGAAACCATAGGCTAACTATGAAGAAATGACAGTTTAACAATATGGGGTGATCCAATGCAGAAACATGGTATATTTCTACATTTATTTTTGTGTAATTTCTCTCAGCAATGTTTCTTAGTTTTTAGTATACAGAACTTGCACATATTTTAAATTTTTTTCTTTAAATATGTTGGGTTCCTTTGATGCTACTCACAGTAGCATGGTATTGCTTTTAATTTTTAAGTCTTTATTGATTGTATGTAGTTACTTTTTATATCAGTGTCTGCAGTCTTTCTAAATGCCTCATTAGTTACAAAAGCTTTGTTTTGTAGATTCATTAAGATTTTCTGTATACATGATCTTATTATCTGACAACAGAGACAGTTTTACTTTTTTTGGTTCCAAATGGTATCTTTTTTCCTTATTCTTATCTTATTACATAGGCTACCCTTTAGTACAATATTTAATAGTTGTGATGAACATAACTTCCTATGAAAGACTTCCATGAAAGACTCCTTTCTTCCGTGAAAGACTCCTTTCCCTTTCTTTCTTTCTTTTCCTCCTTCCTTTCTTTCTACCATGAAAGACTGGTCATTACCAGTCTTTTCACTGGTAAATCTAATGTTAGCTCTTTAATTTTGTTGTAGATATTATAAATTGAGAAAATTATCTTCTATTTCTACATAATCATGAACAGGTATTGAATTGTATTGAATGCTTTTTCTACATCTATTTGGATAATCAAATTTTGATCTCTATTCTAATAAAATAATGTATTACATTGATTGATTAAGAAAAGCTAAACCAAACTTCAGTTCCTGAATTAATCCCATACCTGCCTTAACTTGACCAAAAAAAAAAAAAAAAAAAAAAAAAAAGGCTTGTTGCTTTGATATGCATAAGAGATATTGGTTTAATATCTTCTTTTCTTTCTTTTCTTTTTTTTCTGGTTTTACTTTTTTTTTTTTTTTAATCATGTGGTGCTGGTCTCATTAAGTGAAGTAGAAAATGTTCATTAATTTCCTTATTTTCCAAAAGAGTTTTTGTTAGATTGGTATTATTTCTTCCTCAAATGTCTAGCAGAATTATATAAAGTCCTCCAGGACTGGTGTTTTCATTGTTCAGATACTTCAGATTACACATTCAGTTTTTATTTTTTATTTTTTTTATTTTTTTAAGATTTTATTTATTTATTTGACAGACAGAGATCACAAGTAGGCAGAGAGGCAGGCAGAGAGAGAAGCAGACTCCCCGCAGAGCAGAAAGCCCCATGCGGGGCTTGATCCCAGATCCCTGGGATCATGATCTGAGCTGAAGGCAGAGGCTTTAACCCACTGAGCCACCCAGGGGCCCCAGGATCAATTTGAGTTCAAATTCAGTTTTTTTTAACTTAAATAGAGTTATTCAGATTTGCTATTTCTTCTGGTGTATGTTTTGTTAATTTGTGTTTTGCAAGTAATTTGTGCATTTCATCTATTTTTACTTTATTTGTTTATAATTTTTCATTATATTCCATTATTACTTTCTTCTTTTCTTTTTAAAGATTTATTTATTTATTTTAGAGAGAGAGAAAGAGAGAGAGCAGGGGGGAGAGGCAGAGGGAGAGAGAGAGTCTCAAGCAAACTCCCCAGTGACCATGAGCCTGATGCGGGGCTCGATTCCATGACCCTGAGATCATTACCTAAGCCAAAAATCAAGAGTCAGATGCTTAATTGACCAAGCCCCAAAGTACCCCTTCCTTACTATACTCTTAATGTCTATAGAATCACTTATTTCTAATATTCATAATTTGTGTCTTATTCTTCTTCATTAACATTTCCAGAGTTTTACCAATTTCATTAAGCATTTCAAAGAAACTATTTTTGGTTACAATTATTTTTCTGTATTATTTGTCCATTTTCTATTTTATTGATTCCCCACATTAACTTAATCACTTCCTTTCTTCTCTTACTTCAGGTTTATCTGCTCTTCTTTATACAGCTTTTTAAAGTAGAAGCTTAGATTATTATTTTTCACATTTCTTCCTTTTTAGTGTAAGCATTTAATTTTCTTCTAAATACTACTTTAACTTCATCATATGAGTTGCTATCATATGATGCTATTTTTTGTTATCATTTAATTCAAAGTATTTTATAATTTTTTTCCTTAGAAGTGGATTGTATTATTTATAAATATTTAAGGATTTAAAAAAACATTTTCAGTTATTGATATCTACTTTATTTACTTTTGGTCATAAAATTAAAATTACTAACTACATTAAAGGCAGAGTAACAATACTTATATCAGAAAAAGTAGTTTTTTTCTCTTTATTTTCTTAAAAATTAAAAAATTTTTTATTAACATATAATGTATTATTAGCCCCAGGGGTACAGGTTTGTGAATTGCCAGGTTTACACACTTTACAGCACTCATCATAGCACATACCTTCCCCAATGTCCATAACCCAAACACCCTCTCTCTAACCCCCTCCCCCTGGCAACCCTCAGTTTGTTTTTGTGAGATTAAGAGTCTCCTATGGTTTGTCTCCCTCCTGATCCCATCTTGTTTCATTTATTCTTTTCCTACCCCCCCCCCACATTGTATCTCCATTTCCTCTTATCAGGGAGATCATATGATAGTTGTCTTTCTCCGATTGACTTATTTTGCTAAGCATAATACCCTCTGGTTCCATCCACATCATTGCAAATGGCAGGATTTCATTTCTTTTGATGGCTTCATAGTACTCCATTGTATATATATATACACCACATCTTTTTTATCAATTCATCTGTTGATGGACATCTAGGTTCTTTCCATAGTTGCTGCTATAAACATTCAGGTGCACGTGCCCCTTTGAATCACTACATTTGTATCTTTGGGATAAATAGGCAGAGTACAATTGCTGGGTCATAGGATAGCTCTATTTTCAACTTTTTGAGGAACAGAAAAAGTAGATTTTAAGCCAAACACCAAACCAAGAATTGAAGAAGGGCACTATATCATAATAAAGGGGACTATCCAACAAGAAGATCTAACAATTATAAATATTTATGCTTCCAACATGAGAGAACCCAAATATATAAAACAATTAATGGCCAATTGATAATAAAAATAATTATTAATTACAATTATCAACAATAATAATCAATAATAATAATTGATAATAATACAATAATAGTAGGGGACACTCCACTTACATCAATAGACAGATCATCTAAGAAGGAAATCAACAAGGAAACAATGGCTTTGAGTGACATAGTGGACCAGGTGGACTTAACAGATATATTCAGAACATTCCATCCTGAAGAAGCAAAATCACATTTTCTTCAAATATGTATGGGATGCACAAGGTTGTATACTGGGTTACAAATCAGGTCTCAGCAAGTACAAAGAGATTAAGATTATACCATGCATATTTTGTAACCACAACCCTATGAAACTTGAAGTCAACCACAAGAGAAACTTTGGAAAGACCATAGATACATAGAGGTTAAACAAATGTTACTAAACAATGAATGGTTCAAGTAGGAAATCAAAGAAGAAATTTAGAAATACATGGAAACAAATAAAAAAGAAAACACAACAGTTCAAATCTTTTGGAGTGCAGCAAAAGTGGTCATAAGAGGGAAGTATATAGCAATACAGGCCTACCTCAAGCAGCAAGAAAAATCTCGAATAAACACCATAGCCTTACACCTAAAGAAGTCAGAAAAAAACAGCAGACAACCCTAAAGCCAGCAGAGGGAAAATAGCAAAAACTAAAGCTGAAAAAAACGATATAGAAATTTTAAAAATAATAGAACAGATCAAAGAAACCAGGAGCTAGTTCTTTGAAAAAATTGATAAATCTCCAGCCAGACTTATCAAAAAGAAAAGAAAAAGGACCCAAATAAGTAAAATGACAAGTGAATGAGGAGAAATAAAAACCAACATCACAGAAATACAATTATAAAAGAATATTATGAAAAATTATATGCCAACAAATTGGACAATCTGGAAGAAATAGATAAATTCTTAGAAACATATAAACTATGAACACTAAAACAAGAAGAAAGAGGAAAATGAACAGAACAATAACCAGCAAAGAAATTGAGTCATAAAAACAAAAAATTTCCCAACCAACAAAAGTCCAAAGTCAGATGGCTTCACAGATGAATTCTACCAAACATTTAAAGAATAGTTTAAACTTATTCTTGTCAAACTATTCCAAAAAAAGGAAATGGAAGGAAACCTTCCAAATTCATCCTATGAGGCCAGCATTACCCTGATACCAAAACTGGACAAAGACACCATTAAAAAAGAAAACCACAGGTCAATATCTCTGATGAACATGGATGCAAAAATTCTCAATAAAATACTAGCAAATCTAATCCAACAGTACATTAAAAGAATCATTCACCACAATTAAGTAGGATTTATATTTGGGATGCATGTGTGGTTTAATATTTGCAAATCAATCAATGTGATAAACCACACTAATGAAGGATAAGAACCATATGATCCTTTCAATAAATACAGAAAAAGCATTTGACCAAGTATAACATCCACTTGTGATAAAAATGAATACCTATCATTTGCATCCATACGGATAGAACTGGAATGGATTATGCTATGAAATAAGTCAAGCAGAGAAAGATAATTATTTGGTTTCACTCATATGTGGGATATAAAGAAATAGCATGGAGGACCACCGGGGGAAGGGAGGGAAAACTGAATGGAAAGAAATCAGAGATGGAGATAAACCACGAGAGACTCTGGAGTCCCAGAAACAAACTGAGGGTTACAGAAGGGAAGGGGGTGGTAGGATGGGGTAATGAGGTGATGGATAATAAGGAGGATACATGTGATGAGCATGGGGTTTTATATGCAAAAATGAATCATTGAACACTACATCAAAAACTAATCATGTACTATATGTTGGTTAACTGAGCATTAAATAAAACCCTCAACAAAGCAAGGTAGGAGGGAATATATGTCCACATAATAAAGGCTATATATGAAAAAACCACAGCTAATATTATCCTCAATGGCGAAGAACTGAGAGCTTTTCCTCTACAGTCAGGAAGAAGACAGGGATGTCCACTCTCACCACTGTTATTTAACATAGTACTTGAAGTCCTAGCCACAGAAATCAGATAACACAAAGAAACAAAAGGCATCCATATCAGCAAGGAAGAAGTCAAACTTTCACTATTTGCAGATGACATGATACTCTATACAGAAAACTTGAAAGACTTCACCAAAAAATTGCTAGAACTGATAGATGAATTCATGAAAGTTACATGATACAAAATCAACATACAGAAGTCTGTTGCATTTCTATATAGCAATAATGAAGCTGCAGAAAGAGAAATCAATGTCATTCCCATTTACAATTGCACAAAAACCCATAAGATACCTAAGAATAAACCTAACCAAAGGGGTAAAAGATCTGTATTCTGAAAACTATAAAACACTGAGGAAAGAAATTGAAGATGACACAAAGGGATAGGAAAAAATTCCATGCCCATGGATTGGAAGAACAAATATTGTTAAAATGTCTATGCTACCCAAAGCAATCTGAACATGTAATGCAATCTCCTTCAATATACCAAAAGCATTTTTCACAGACCTAGAACAAACAATCCTAAAATTTCTATGGAACCAGAGAAGACCCCAAACAGTCAAAGCAATTCTGAAAAAGAAAAGCAAAGGTGGAAGCATCACAATTCCAGACCTCAGATCATATTACAAAACAGTAGTAATCAAGACACTATAATACTGGCACAAAACTAGGCACAACAGAACAGACTAGAAACCCCAGAAATGAATGTACAGCTATATGGTCAATTAATCTTTGACAAAGTAGGAAAGAGTAGGCAATTGAAAAAAGACAGTATCTTCAACAAAGAGAGTTGGGAAAACTGGACAGCTACATGAAAAAGAATGAAACTGTAAAACTTTCTTAAACCATAAACAAAAATAAATTAAAAAATCAATTAAAGAAAAAATGGATAAAACATGTAAATGTGAAAAGGGAACAATTAAAATCCTAGAGAAGAACACAGGCAGTAACTTCTTTGGCCTTGGCCCTAGCAACTTCTTTCTAGATGTGTCTCCTGAGAAAACAAAAGCAAAAATAAACTATTAGGAAAACAAAAGCAAAAGCAAAAATAAACTATTAGGACTTCATCAAAATGAAAAGCTTCTGCACAGTAAAGGAAACAATCCACAAAACTAAAAGCAACCTACAGATTGGGAGAAGATATTTTCAAATGACAAATCCGATAAAAGGATAGTGTCCAATATATAAATAAAGAACTTATAAAACTCAACACCCTAAAACAAATAATCCAGCTAAAAATTTGAGCAGAAGATATGAATTCAACATTTTCCCACAGAAGACATTGATATGGCCAACAGACATATGAAAAGATGCTCAACATCACTGATCATCAGTGATGATACAATGAGATATCATTTTACATCTGGCAGATGGCTAAAATCAACAACATGAGAAACAGGTTTTGGCAAGGAGAGAGAATACTCTTGCCCTGTTAGTGCAATGAAAACAGCTGTAGCCACTTTGGAAACAGTATGGAGTTTCCTCAAAAAGTTAAAACTAGAACTACCCTAGGTTCCAGAAATTGCACTACTAAATATTTACCCAAAAGATACAAAAATACTAATTCAAAGGGATACATGCACCACAACGTTTATAGCAGCATTATCAACAATAGCCAGATTATGGAAAGAGCCCAAGTGGCCATCAACCGATAATTGGATAAAGAGGATGTGGTGTATATATACAACAGAATATTACTCAGCCATAGGAAAGAATGAAATCTTGCCATTTACAATGATGTGGATGGAGCTGGAGAGTATTATGCTAAGTGAAATAAGTCTGTCAGAGAAAGACAAATACAATATGTTTTCACTTTTGGAATTCAAGAAACAAAACAGATGAACATAGGGGGAGAAAATAGAGGAAAACCAAGAAATAGACTCTTAACTAGAGAAAAAACTGATGGTTACTAGAGGGGAGGTGGGGGGGTTGGGTGAAATAGCCGACAGGGACTAAGGGGGACACTTATGATGAGCACTGGGTGTTGTACGTGAGTGTTGAATCACTAAATTCTACAGCTGAAACTAATATTACACTGTATGTTAACTAACAGGAATTTAAATAAAAACTTGGAAGAAAATTAAATGAAACTACTAACTATATTAATTACAAATTATTAAAATTTCTGTCCTTTTATGTTTTTTGAACCTTTTAATGGTTCAGCATATATCTGGGTGAAAGTTTCATATGCAGTTGAAAGAGTACACATTATTCTTTGTTCTGTTTCTTTTTCTATATATGTATATTAATTAAATCAAGTTGGTTGATAGTATAGTTCAGGTCATCTCTGTCTTCTGACAGGGATGGTGGATTCTTTAAATTCTGTCAGTTTTTGCTACATCTATTCTAGGTCATTTTCCTTGTTTTGAAGTCTACTTAGTCTGATATTAACATAGTCATTCCAGCTTTCTTATGTTTATGCATTCTGAGTAAAGGGTATATCATTTTTCATTCTTTTTAACCTATCTGATATTCTTATACATATCCTGTAGGCCTATTTTTGTGTATAATAATCTCTGCCTTTTCAAATAGTATGTTTATAGCATTTATAGTTAAAATAATTATCAATGTGATTGTTGCTTTTAAATCTACCATTTGCAATTCATGTGTTAATTGCTTATCTGCACTTTAAGATTCATTTTTTATTGCTTCTTTATGACTGTGTATATTTTAAGATTTCACTCTATCTTCATTATTGATTTATTTATTTTATATTTTATTGGATAGTCAGGGTTTTTTTTTTTAAGTTTTTTTTTTTTAAGATTTTATTTATTTATTTGACAGACGGAGATCACAGAGAAGCAGGCAGAGAGAGAGGAGGAAGCAGGCTCCCTGCCGAGCAGAGACCCCCGATGTGGGGCTCGATCCCAGGACCCTGGGATCACTACCTGAGCTGAAGGCAGAGGCTTTAACCCACTGAGCCACCCAGGTGCCCCAATGGATAGTCGGGTTTATATTAAGCTTCTGTACCTTATTACAGTCTATTTTCAAATAATATTATACTACTTATTGTGATATACTTGCAAAAATATACTTTTGGGACCAAAGAACATACATATCATAAATACAGTCTGCCATTGGGAGACTTTTTAAAGAGGTGATGCATTGGCCCTGGTGGGCTCGGTGCCTTAGGGTAGGGAACTCCAGGCTCATTCTTTGAGTACCCCCTCCATTCTCTGAGGGATGTTCAGAGAATGATCTGGATTAAGGGAAGTGAAGGTGACTGTATCCTCTTGACTCTGCAGACTTTCACCCCATTGAAAGGGCAATAGTTAAAAGAGGACTTCAGCAAGACTTTCTAAGTTTCAAGGCCCAGGGTCTATGGGCAGTATTATCTCCTAATATTAATGATGCTCTTCAGCATTATGTCCTTAGGAATTAATCACTTAATCAGAGCTTCTAATTTAAGATATATTTAGAAATAATTTCTTTCAGAATTAAACTCAAAGTAAAAAAGCAGAGTGGGAAAGAAGAAAAGGATAAAAATCAAGAAAACTTTAGACAGTGATGAAAATATTTGAATTTTCACTGACTGACAATTTCTATGGATTTATTGTTGAGATAGTATAATTAACTAATTCATAAACTCAGAATTATCCTGGTCACTACCAAAATTTCATGATGCCTTTCTCTTCTTTAGATCTTCCCCCCTCTTTTCAAGACCATGCTTTGCATGGGCCTCAGTTCCTATTTTCACATATTTCTGTACACCTTTAAATGTCTAAATTATTTTCCCCAAATTGAGGCTGTTTCTACTACCATTGAAAATATTGAATTTTAATAGTTATATTCTGTTTAACTTTATAACCAATTTATGTATAAATAATATCATCAGTACTTAGGGAAAGAGAATTTAATTGATCTGTACTAACAAGAGTTTTCACACACACACACAGACACACACACACAGCAGAGTTGAAACCAATGATTATTTAAAAAAAAATATTAGAGGTTTTTTTTTCTTCCTTAGTTAAATGGGACTATCCTATACAAGAGGGGCTGCTTCTCATTTTTAAACTATAAGGATAATTTTGGCCTAATCATATCTTAAACATTTATTAAATTGTCACATCAGGATAGATTGTGTACCTAATATTAAAAAGCTCTGCTCTGTCCTCAAAGAGCTAATGTTCTAAAAGTTAAAAGAGGGAGAAATAACATAAACAAACGTGGACAGGCATTGGTTCAAACTCAGTAAATCCTTATTATAGTTTCTTTTTTTGATCTCTCCCTAATTATGTACAAATAGACTTTTGGCATGTGAAATTGTGTCATTGTTTAAATTGGCAGTTTGGGAAATTGGCTTGACCTGACTCCATCTCTTTCAGCCTGAGGGATAGTCCCATCTTGGGTGGCCTTCCCACTGGGAAAGTGTCTCAGACAGGAGGCCAGAGCGTGGCCTGTGACCTATTGCTCAAGAACTTTCCAGAGGCAGCTTTGAGATAAACCCATCTCCAACGGCTGGAATATTAGCTGATTCAATCTGACATGGATTTGCTGGAGTCCCGTGGACTGCAGGCTTCATAGTAGAGAGAAAAAAACCAGATTTGTTCAGTCTGTCATATAGCATGATTACTAAACATTCTTGCTAAAAGTCTTTTAAAAGTTATACTTAAGGGGTACCTGGGTGGCTCAGTGGGTTAAACCTCTGCCTTCGGCTCAGGTCATAGTTTCAGGGTCCTGGGATCGAGCCCCGCATCGGGCTCTCTGCTCAGTGGGCAGCCTGATTCCCCATCTCTCTCTGCCTGCCTCTCTGCCTGCTTGTGATTTCTCTCTCTGTCAAATAAATAAATAAAAATCTTAAAAAAAAAGTTATACTTAAAATGTTGATGAAATGCTCAAAGAATACAAAAGGTGAAGTTAGCTCTGGTGGTAGAGAAACAATGGGGAGAAAACCACCTAGGTATAATGATATGACATACAGCCTTCACTGTTTTCTCCCTATGCACAGAAAGGGGATTGCCTTCTAATGCCTTCTGAGAAGCTTTGGTAAGAGGAAGAAACTTTCTGAGATTTAATAGTGGCCCTCCCCCTAGCATAAATTGATCATGAAATTATTTACATTGATCTCCTCAAATATAATGTGCCTAGCAATTATGCAAACACTGTTCTCCATGCTCATGTCTCTTTGAATTGATCTGAATTAAACCTCTAACTGGAATAAAGGCTGGTATATAATTTTCCAGCTCATGCCTTTAATAAAACCTTGATCTATTTTTATTATCAGAACACTAAGGAAAATACAAGCTTCATGTCAGAGGGCGTGAATGTGGGGCTCTATGAAGAGAATGACTGAAAGAAAAGTTAAAAGTAGGAGTATAAACATTGGGGTACAGATGGCCCTTCTTTTCACTACATCTGTATCTTTGGGGTAAATACCCAATAGTGCAATTGCAGGGTCTTAGGGAAGCTCTATTTTTAACTTCTTGAGGAATCTCACACTGTTCTCTAAAGTGGCTGCACCAACTTGCATTTCCACCAATAGTGTAAGAGGGTTCCCCTTTCTCCACATCCCCTCCAACACATATTGTTTCCTGTATTGCTAATTTTGGCCATTCTAACTGGTGTAAGGTGATATCTCAATGTGGTTTTAATTTGAATCACCCTGATGGCTAGTGATGATGAACATTTTTTCATGTGTCTGATAGCAATTTGTATGTCTTCATTGGAGAAGTAGCAGCAATGGCCACAGTCGCCAAACTGTGGAAAGAACCAAGATGCCCTTCAATGGACGAATGGATAAGGAAGATGTGGTCCATATACACTATGGAGTATTATGCCTCCATCAGAAAGGATGAATACCCAACTTTTGTAGCAACATGGACAGTACTGGAAGAGATTATGCTGAGTGAAATAAGTCAAGCAGAGACAGTCAATTATCATATGGTTTCACTTATTTGTGGAGCATAACAAATAGCATGGAGGACAAGGGGAGTTAGAGAGGAGAAGGGAGTTGGGTAAATTGGAAGGGGAGGTGAACCATGAGAGACTATGGACTCTGAAAAACAACCTGAGGGTTTTGAAGGGGCAGGGGGATGGGAGGTTGGGGGAACCAGGTGGTGGGTATTAGAAAGGGCACGGATTGCATGGAGTAATGGATGTGGTACAAAAATAATGAATACTATTATGCTGAAAAAAAATTATAAGCAAAAAAAAAAAAAATCAAGGTGCTAAATAAATAAATAAATAAATAAACAAAAAATACACATGTTAAAAAAAAAAAAGTAGGAGTATAAAACCTAGAAAGGAAAAGATGACTTCTATTTTTTTGGATAACCTTTAGGTAATTACATCTGTGTAAGCTTATGACCAGAAACTGAAAACATTCCCATTAAAAGCTTCATGAGTTTGGCTCACCAGTGGCATTGTTTAAGCGGCCAAAAAGGATGTGTACTCCACAATACAGTACAGAATACTGTCTGATTCTAATGCATTGAGTCTCCAGAAAATATAGCATGACTCTGGCCTTTCTTGGCTGCCAAGAATCCACGGCAGCAATGGCCATGGAAACTATCATGGAGAAAGAGGCAGAGTTACTAACTTCTTGCCAAATATCTATGTGCTCCTCACATCATCCAGTCTCACTACAATTAAGTAAGACTGTGTGACTACTTCTGGTCAATGCTCTGTGAGGAGAATTGACCTTTGGGCCAAAGCATTCAAGAACCAATACACTACATCCTTCCCTGCCTTAATGACCCTTTAGGCCCACTTACTGAGTTGGGAACATGTAAGATGGTGAAACCTCTGTTATATTGGCTATCCAAGTTACATCTTGGAGAAAATGTCCAAGCTGTCCCAGGACAGTTGTCAGATCCTCAAAGAACTCAGCATGATCTTTGAGTTAGAATGAACTTTAATGGCTTGATGGAAGGGAGGTGGGTTTCCTGGTTTTAAAATTTCTGAAAAAGGAATAAAGCTATAAATGTTCTTTTTTTTTTAAGATTTATTTATTTATTTATTTGACAGAGAGAGAGAGAGAGAGAGAGAGAGATCACAAGTAGGCAGAGAGGCAGGCAGAGAGAGAGAGGAAGGGAAGCAGGCTCCCTGCTGAGCAGAGAGCCCGATGTGGGAATCGATCCCAGGACTCTGAGATCATGACCTGAGCTGAAGGCAGCAGCTTAACCCACTGAGCCACCCAGGCGCCCCCTATAAATGTTCTTTTATGTCCTTTTCTTTTCAATGAATATTCTAAGATTCACCCATGTTGTACATAGTTGTATTTAGTATTCTTTGATATGACTATGTCACAATTTTATTCATCCTGCTAATGACAGACATTGGTTTCCAATTTGTTTAAAGCATTATGAACATTTGACAAACTATGGCAATAATTTAAATAAATAGCAACGAAAACTATAACCAAAAATTTGGGACCCTATTTTATTGTAGTTTCCTCATAGATTTGTTACTGAATCTGGACTACGAATATTTCCAAATTATCAATGAAGGGATGGAATAGAGCAATTTTAAAACTTGTATGGATTCTAGAAATCATGAAGTCAAATCCTTTATTAATTAATAGATGAGGATCAGAGGTCCAGAGAAGATTTTACTTCATCACGATGACATAATTACGGACAGAGTCAAGGATGAAAGCTGGATTTCCAACTTCGGTAATAGAATTCTCTTAACTTTTCATGTTGTCAAATTTCTCCACTTGCACCAGTCTCTACCAGTGGTAAAGGCCACCTGGAAACTTATTAGTCTACCCATACGATCCACAGGGATCAGCCCATAGCCAAAAGTGGCCAAAACACATTGGTGCTATATTTTGGAGTAAAGAAAAATTATGTTTTGGCCATCCATTTACCATAAGGGATGTGGCACTTAAAAAACTCGAGGAACTCCTTTTTGGATTTTAGATTTATAAGATTTATTATAAAACTATAAGATAACAAAACTATAAGATAATTTTACTTTTTAAAAGTTTTTAAAAATTTTTAAACTTATCTTTCCAAGTCATTTGCTATTTAAGGAATAAAACAAATAAAACCAAAATGGTTTGCTCAATATCACATAAAAAGTTGGCTATAAATTGGGAAGCAAAATCAAGCCTTTGTTCCCCCCCCCCCCAAAGAAAGAGAATACAAAGGAAGAACAGTCATTCCAGGAGAAACATTCTGCGTGGCATACTGGAGAAGACTCTCTGTAAAGTTCTGAGCAATAAAAAAAAAAAAAAAAGATCCTTCCTTGCAGTTTAAAATTTCAACATTTTCAGAAAGAAAAATTTTAAATGTCCTGCCACTTACACTAAAGTTCTGAAACAAAAAAGTAGATTATATTAATGTAAATGTCATGACTTGAGATAAATAAGACATTCATTAGATTTTTTTCTGCACTCTCGGTACTAGATTATATAACTTGATGCTCGGTATTGACCATAATGTTCATCTTGTCCTTTTTAGTATGATATGACACAGATAGAAAGACGATGTGTGTGTAAATTGGCAATTTAGAAGAGAGATAAAGAATAAAATAGACACATCTACAGAAATGAATAGGTGTCAATGGCCAAGTTGTTGGCAAAAGCCATTGATTGATATAAGGAGCTTAGCCAGTGGGTATTTTTCCTCAAATATGTTTCACTATGTGTCTCTAAACAGTGTTGACATTTTTAGATTCAACTATATATATGCTTTTTCATCATGTGGTTTTGCTTTGGCTTACTTGTAAATAAAATTTCATTTCCTTTCAATTCTTATCTTAAAGTTAGACTTGCCAAATAAAAAAAAAAAATTCTTCTCTGTTTTATTTCCTAAAACAACCTGAGATATAGGGAAGAACAGAAGTTTTACCTTTCTTGAAACTTGCCATATTCACTTGCAATGCAAATTTTTTAACTTTTTGTAGTTAATCAACTTCTGTATCATCATCATTACCAAACTACATGGCTAGAATCTATTAGACACTAATTTGTGTTATGCACTTTGACCTCCTGTATTAAAATGCCTGTCTTAGGGGCGCCTGGGTGGCTCAGTGGGTTTAGCCTCTGCCTTCAGCTCAGGTCATGATCTCAGGGTCCTGGGATTGAGCCCAGGACCCTGAGCCTGCTTCCTCCTGTTTCTCTGCCTGCTCTCTGCTTACTTGTGGTCTCTCTTTCTCTGTCAAATAAATAAATAATTTTTTAAAAAATGCCTGTTTTAGCGATGATTCAGAATTTACCTAGATGACTGAGATATGCATAATGCTTTCAGCTGTCTCTGAACTACTGGTGTTACCGAAATACTGCCACTAAATATTGAAATAAATAGAAGAAAATAGTTCACCAATGAGCTTGAACTCACCAACACATGATGCTAGTCTATTATCCCACAAGCCACTTAAACTTTAGCCTCATACAGATAGGAAAAACAGAAGAAAATAAGAATATAATTTGTGACTCAATGTAAATGGTCACATCTTAAGGGAATATATTATCTGTGAATAAGAAAAAAGAAACATACAATCTAATGCATGTTTTATATTTTTTGAAGAATATCAAATGTTGAAATCCTAAAAATACCTAGGTAATGTTGATGTATTCATAAAATAATGCTTGTGCTAGAATAACCAGGAAGAAAAGGTATGGCAAGAAATCTGACATTGAGTGCTGCTGTCACTAGAGGTATTTTTCACAGAGAGTAAGTGATATACATAAAAGTGTATGACACCAGTCAGGCAAACTGTAAGTGTATGGCAGTGTTACAGAATGTGATTTTAGCCAGTCTAAATCAAAAGAGTGTTTAGAGCAGAATGGTCCATAGCTGCATTAGGGCTCTGTTATCGGAAAGGCAAAACCAAAAACAAAACAAAACAAAACAAAACAAAAAAACTGATGGGTAATTCAGTAGTATAAAAAAGACCTGAACAGAACTAATTCTATTGAAAAGGCTATTTCCTAGTGTAAAGGCATTTCATTAATGTCTATTCTTTCAGCTGGCACTTCTGTATAAAATTGTTTGACAGCATGGTAGGTGTTCATGGAAACTGGAAAGAAAAATTATATTGAGATGACTACAGAAGAAACAATGAGTGGTTTAAGTTTCAGCTTTCAGGAATATGTTAAATCTTCCATGAGATATAGGTATTTTTACTCTTCCTCAAACAAGTATCTTGAGTAAAATATAAACTGTTTAATTAAAGTATTAATGATGTTTATGCATTAATAGCTATAATAAAAGCTGAAAATACTATGAGATCTAGGAAGAGCTCTTGACACCCAGACAAGTTGAAGATGGCTTTTAATCCCAAATTTGGGATTTTTCCCTACAAAACCATCAGAAAGTCATACCTCAGATATGATTGGCCTCAGATGGGAGGACCAATGGCCTATTCCTCTGGTTTGCTGTTAGAAGAATTAGGTTCCTTGCAGAGTTTCATCTGTATCTTGACCCTCCAAAACCAAATGTACTCAATCTCTGTGGTCCCCCCTCTTGCCCCAGTTAAACTCTTCTGACCCTACCTCATTTTGGAAGTTTTGAAGTTCAAAGTTACACTCTGTCTCTTGTTTGCAGAGACCCAATAGAATTTAAGTCCTTTTTTAAAAAAATTAATTAATTTATTTATTTTTTAATCTTTTTTTAAATAATTTTTTATTTTTTATAAACATATATTTTTATCCCCAGGGTACAGGTCTGTGAATCACCAGGTTTACACACTTCACAGCACTCACCAAAGCACATACCCTCCCCAATGTCCATAATCCCACCCCCTTCTCCCAAACCCCCTCCCCCCAGCAACCCTCAGTTTGTTTTGTGAGATTAAGAGTCATTTATGGTTTGTCTCCCTCCCAATCCCACTAATTAACTACTTACTTCCTACGTGCACTGAGCAACAGAATAGCTTAATATTGGCTCAAGCAAATAGCATTTATTCCTTCTACAGAATTGTCTCCTAATTGGATCATGTGGCTAAACTTAAAAATGGAACTGTCATTTAGATAACTTTTGCCAAGAGAGTAGAACTTAAATGTTCTTGCCACCTTCCTCCCCACAAGACAGAGCATGAGGGGTACAGATGTATATCAAATCACCATTATTCAACCTAAAGTATCTTAGTTATATTTGTTAATTTTACCTCAATATAGCTAAAAACAAAATGATTAAGTTAAAAAGTAAAATAGCCCAAAGAGCTCTCATCTCTTGAGGATACCTCTTCAGGACGCTTAAAGGACAATTAAAAAAACACTGTTTATAAAGGGACAGGAAAAAAGAATGTGTTTAAAAGATGCAGGTAGCTACTTACAAATTTAAAATGTGTTGACTAGAAAAAAATGTGTGAAAAATAAATGACTATGTTATCAATTCTTTAAAAAAAAAAAAAGGCAGTGAAAATATAAAGAATTAACAAAAGGAAAAAGCTAATGCACAGCAGACTTTTTTTTTCTCTCTCTTTTAAATCTGTCTCCTCCCTGTATTTCCTCCCACCATGGAAAATTCCTCTAATGCGATAGCCTTCTCCCTCCCTATGTTTACTGGATACTTGTATTTTGGCAGCATAGAACCTGACCTCCTTCTGGTGTTTGTGGAATTCTTTATTTTGTGCCATGGTGAGTAGCATAGATAGCCTCTAACCCCATAGCCAGACACGTCAGATGCTTGCTGCCCAAGCTTCCCTGGGCTAGAGTGCAGTCCGTGGGAGCAGCCTGATATACTCTCTCCATCTCAGAATAAGATATAAGAAGTTCATAACCCAGAGAAGTAGATGCGGTGGTGAAGCTACCATAGTGGAAACAAGAGCAGTTCAGAAATGCCCTGCTCCCCCAAGTTCACTATTTCTTCCAACACTTCAAAAATGAATTCTTTCCTGAGGGCCAAAAGGGGCTCCTGGATTATTTCCCCAGCTATAAGGGTCATGAGACTGTCAGCAGTCTGGTGAGCATTTAATGTGCTGTGCTGAAGGAAACTTCTAGCACATGTCTGGGACTTGAGGTTCTTGACCACTAATGTAATTTACCTGCTGTACATACAGAGGCAAGTTACCTAGTATCATCTGTAAACTGAGGGAAATAGTATCTAGTTCACTGTCCCATGGTATTAGATAATTCATATAGACTATCTGACATAAAGTTAGTCTTTAAATACTAGCTATCATTGTCCTTGTTGCAATTTCTAATACTAACTCTGTGAATGTTCCCATTACTATTCCACCTTGCCTCCTTTAGCTTGTGAACTGTCAGCCCTCATGTCCAGTTCCTTCAGTTAAGCAGGATCTACTCACCCCTAACAACAAAATCCCCATTGTCTCCTGGCATACTTTCTGTTATTTTTTCTTCTTCAAATATGGAAATTTATGTGAATGTACATATAAATATAACTTCCAGAATATAAATATTTGATGGTAACATTAGTGGTATATTAATTTAATAAACAGAAAAAGTAATAAAGCTATTTTAAATTTTATCTTCTTGATACATAATGCTATTCCATCTTCATTTCTAATAGATATGATTCTTTGGAATAAGGTGCACCCTTCCTTTGTTATATTCCTATTTTTATTTTGTTCAAACAATTCCACATAATATGTAACAATAGTCATGAGATTCTATGTACTACTTGGTTACAATTCATATTCCCATTGATTATATGATTATACTATTTCTCCTATCCTATACTACCATGTATATATATATTCTCCCCACCCCAGGATTCATGAATTCCAAATATGTTAATTCTTTAATGCATTTATCTTCTTATATTACTTCGTTATGGTTCTTTTTCATGTTTAAGAAGATGTTGATCATAAGAACTGATTCCTAAGTTAAAACAGTGTTTTTTAAAATCTAGTCATGCCTCCTGGGTTATTGCCTAATTGAGAAATGATCATACAAAGCTAATGCTTTCTCAAGATCATACAAGAAAATGGCACACAATTCCATAAGAATTAAGTTTTATACATGTATAAAGGATATTTACTAAGATAGGTACCAAGGGAGTAAAGATTCTTAAAGTTTATAAACTAATAAACTAGTTTATTTATAAACTAGTTATAAATATAACTATAAACTAATATTTTATAATTTTATAAACTAAAAGTATATTTAATAATATATATAAATAATTTATATTTATATATATTTATAAAATAGATTTTATAAACTAAATTTAACTTATTATTAGAATTTCCTGAGCTCTTATGGAGCTCTTATGAAGCTTAGCAATGAGGACAATAATAAGCATAGCTATAAGGCAGCATCATTATTGGATCTAGAGTTGGTCATGACTGTTAATTGTTGCTGTCCTTGATTGTTAATTATAAGGCAAGTACCAAAAAACCCACATTCTCTTCTCTGGTGTATTTAAGAAAAATGTGAGTTTGTTTCATATCCAGTCTGAGTTACTTACCCTATTACATATTCCTTTCCTTGGTCCCAGGTCTCCAATGAGCTGCTGGTCATTCTACCCTGAAATTCTTGGACTAAAATCTCCCACCCATACATAAATATATATGACTAACTCTTTGCCATTCTCAGAAATGAATAAATACAAGACAGGGTATACTTTTCCATGATTGCTACAGAAGTCTATCTGGTATATATCAACTTTTACTGAAAGATTGCAGGTCAATAAAAAATTTGCTGTGGGGATCAGAGGCATTTAAGACTGAATGTCAAATAGGTCTCTTTCACAATCCAAGGAAAAACATAAAAACATTGAACACTACATAGAGACTTATCTGAAGGTATAACCCAGTTCTTGGTTGCTCTACCTCTTCTATGGTAGAGCATAGGTTGGTCCTGCCTCTTCTATAAGGATCCCTTCTTCAAATTTTTCTTGAAGGCAACCCCATTCCTTATATACACAGGTTAGTGTGAGTCTGAAACCATTCACATATGACTCTCAGGAAATCTGTGGATCCTATAATCCACTAGTATATAGAGCTCAAATTCTGAGTTATTCATCTCAGAAAGACTGAAGAGTTGGAGGATGAGGATGAATGATTTACAGAATGAAGTATAGCACTCCATCTGTGAGTTGTAAGCATGCCCTGTTGTTCTTCCTGATAATCCAAATGGATCAAAAATACACATCCACAAACATCTTCCTAAGATAAACATTAATTCTTAGAAAGAATATAGTATAAATCCTTATTGAAGTAGAGAAATATTTTATCAACCACAACTTAATTAGTAACGGTTGCCCCTGGATTTGATGATACGATGTACAGGAGAAAAAGTTCTCCTTTGTTTATCCATTTTCAGATTATGCTCACAAGCCTGTCACTCTGTAAGAAACAGACAATTCCAGTGACTAACTTTAATACTGTAGCCCAGCCCAAAAGCTGCATTCTATAAATTCCAGTAATTTTCTGCAGGAAGAGTTTGTTTTGTTTTGTTTTGTTTTGTTTTATCCTGACTGGCAATGATTTGGTTAAGAAATAACTGAACTTGGATGGATTGCTCTGTGTTCTTTCAGAATTCCTTAATGGATTTAAACTTCTTGGAGGCCCGGGGTAGCTTATGTCCTCCTTCCCTAACAGTGCTTACTGGAATCTTCAACTAAATGGTATACTTGCTCTTGAATCTTTGTCTTGGGATCTGCTTCTGGAGATTGCAAGCTAAGACAGTGGTCATCCTTCTCTTTTCAGATAGACCAGAAGCTTTCAAATTAAACTCACAACATATATATTTGGGGCCAGGTCAGATTCTTGGGAAGGGTGAATTTCTCTGGTTTCTGAATGGGAAAAAAGCCAAAGTGATGATCCATTATTCTTCTGAGTGAGAGGATGGAGCTATTGTTCATGTAATTAAGAAAAGATTAATCTTCTAGCAATTAAAATCTTAAAATAAAAAAATTACTGTTAGATTAATTTTATGACTAGCCAGTTAGTTCTGTACGGGTTGTTTGAATAATCCAAGAGTGTTGAGCAATACTTTGAGCCACAGTATTTTATCTTTTCTTAATGACTAGATGAAGTCATATATGCATCATTATTCACATATAAATAAATTACATTCCTTTCACTAAAATATACCATGGTAATTTCCATAAATTCTAATGAACTTTATCCTCTAACTGGTCAACTATTCTTGCAAGCTCTCCTAACTCTTGGAAGTAGTAGAGTATATGGAGCACAAGTTTGGGAATACACATTCTCATTTTAACTCCATATAATATGCTTAAACACTGTTTCAGGTACCTGAGGCATCCTATTAAATAAATGGAGCTGTCATGATTAATGAGGTGATATATTTATTTTAAGTAGTTGGTCTAGCTCCTGGAACATAGTATAATTCCATAACCATTGTTGAGCATTATGATTATTGAAGTAGACTCATTCTTCAATTGGAATAAAAAGTGAAATACAACACTTAATTGCCTGAGGGTCTCTCAGTTTCCTGCCCAAGACTTTCCAATGTCAAAGGGAGCTTCCTTCTTTTCTTCTTTTATTATTAATCCCCATGTGAAGCAGTGGAAATGGGTAGCAATCATCAGGTAAATCTTGGCAGGCTTTTTGGAATATTTTGAATGTTCATTCTAGAAAGACAATGTGCCTCCAGAACAGATGTGAGATTTACATGGCACTGTTTTGACTTTTCCATTTCCCATGTTTTTTTTCCTCCATGGGCCATAGGCATCCTTGACTTAACCTACACTATTCTTTTTTCCTGTAATATGCTATGTTTATTTAGTCATAGCCAGCACTAGGCTTTCATCTAAACCATGAGGCATGGACCAAGAGATGATGGAAATGAAAAAGTTATTCCCTAATGGGAAGCAAAGAGGAAAGAAAGGTCAACATGTGATCCTTCCCAGTTTTGTGGGAAGATAGGAAATAAAGGGTGGTCATACTGTGCTTCTCTATTAAAATATTGGTGTTTAGTTAAAATGAGTTAAAAATCAGGTTTCTCTCTGTTCCTCACCTTACTCTTCATATCTTACAATGTAGACCACTGTCAGCCCCTAGAACTGTAAGTTATAAAATATACACCATATAAATAGATACAGTCGTCTCTCCTCAATCTCCTGAGATAGATTTGAACAAAAGGAAGAAAAAATGACAGATGTATCAAAGTCCTGGTAGGATGGTAATTGAGCTCTATTTACATAGGAGTAAGGAGAATTAATGGAAACCAACAACAGAAACAACAACAAAAGTGTATTCATCTAGGGAAAGAAAGGGAAGAGGAGATCATTGGTTGGTTGGTTGGTTTTGGTTTTTATTTTTCAACTAATTGAATATCTGTAAGAGATCATACATGTTAAAAAGTTCATTCCTAACTTACACCAGTTAGAATGGCCAAAATTAACAAGACTGTAAACAACAAGTGTTGGAGAGGATGTGGAGAAAGGGGAACCCTCTTACACTGTTGGTGGGAATGCAAGTTGGTGCAGCCACCTTGGAAAACAGCATGGAGATTCCTTAAGAAATTAAAATTAGAGCTACCCTATGACCCTGCAATTGCACTACTGGGTATTTACCCCAAAGATACAGATGTAGTGAAAAAAATGGCCATATGTACCCCAATGTTCATGGCAGCAATGGCCATAGTCGCCAAACTGTGGAGAGAGTCAAGATGCTCTTCAGCAGATGACTGGATAAAGAAGTTGTGGTCCATGTATACAATGGAATATTACTCAGCCTTCAGAAAGGATGAATACCCAAATTTTGTATCAACATGGAAGGGACTAGGGGAGATTATGCTGAGTGAAATAAGTCAAGCAGAGAGAGTCAGTTATCATATGGTTTCACTTATTTGTGAGCATAAGGAATAACATGGGGGACATTGGGAGCTGGAGAGGAGAAGTGAATTGGGGGAAATTGGAGGGTGAGATGAACCATAAGAGACTGTGGACTCTGAGAAATAAACTGAGGGTTTTGGAGGGGAAGAGTGGGGGAGGGGGGTTGGGGTTGAGCCTGGTGGTGGGTATTAAAGAGGGCATGTATTGCATGGAGTTCTTGGTGTGGTGCATAAACAATGAATCTTGGAACATTAAAAATAATTAAATTAAAAAAATTAAAAACTAAGGGGCGCCTGGGTGGCTCAGTGGGTTAAGCCTCTGCCTTCGGCTCAGGTCATGATCCCAAGGTGCTGGGATCGAGCCCCACATCGGGCTCTCTGCTCAGTGGGGAGCCTGCTTCCTCCTCTCTCTCTGCCTGCCTCTCTGCCTCCTTGTGATCTCTCTCTCTGTCCAATAATAAATAAAATCTTTAAAAAAAAATTAAAAATTAAAATTTTTTTTAAAAAGCTTAATTCCTCCGTGAAACACAATAGTTAAAATAGCAATCTAATCTTAAAAGTTCATAGCTATGTCCTCCTTTGTGTTCCCACTGAACTCAGCTCTATGACATTATCTAAATGTCCCACTACCTAGCAAGTTAATTCAAAATAATTATCAGGCATTAATCATAAATGTGTTCCTTTCACCATCTCAGGTATAAAAAAGAATAAAATTTTAAAAGATCTTGGAAATAAATACTCACACTTTATAAGTTTGACAAATAGTAAGGAGAGGAACTAATATGTATTAAGTACTTTGATTAGGCAACTATGCTTGATGTTTGTTTGTCAAATTTCCTTTCTATGGTTTGTTACACTTATGGGTTTTCACTCTAGAACAACTAGATGACCCCTCTGAATTCTGAGCAGTGTCACAGTGAACTATTACATTGTTACAGTATAACAACATATATTTTTATTAAGGTTACATTGCCATTATAAAGTGGACAATGGAATCATTTCCTCCACAGGGCAATGGACTTCCTTTCTTTAAGATAAGGATTGGCACTGGGCATGCCCTTCTAGAACCTTAGAAACTAACTTTGTTTCTCAATAAGTCTGGGAAGAACTTTATTAGTTGCTATGGGAGTTGAGAGATTCAGTCCTCTTCGATTTATCATTAAAACTCTGTTAGCGCTTCATCTCTTGTTCAAAGAATTCTGCTCTCATCTTGCACAGCCTTGTCAAAATTTTCTATACACAGAACTGTCATGTTGTTCTAATAATGCATTTACATTACAGGAAACTGGTAACATGAAATACTTACAGGGTGAGGAAATCAGAGAGAGATTGCCAAAATGCTTGGAGTTCAGTCAAAAGACAGGGATAGTACAGTAGGTGATGTTTTCTATTCTGCAGAAGATCATAAATGGCTATTACATTTCTTCAAAGTCATGTTTTTCATAATGTTGCTTGGAAAAAGATCCTACTTCTGCTTTAAGTTACAGGAAGAAATAAATTTCAGTTGACTCCTTCAACAAGAAGTTGTGACTGGGTATGCTACAATGTATTTCTAGCTTCAAAGAGAGCTGTAAGAGTACAATGCTATGCCTGTATTTAGTAAAACCTACTGCAATGGTTAGGGATTTATGTTCTGAGAGTTTTCAAAGGAAATGTATTCATTTCAGAGCAGTTGCTTGAGATGACCAATTTTCTATTGCTTTTCCTCATTTCATTCTCATTTGATTTATCTGAGAGTTTGGGGGAAATGAACTATTTCACATCAATTAATTTTCCTGACAATTAGAACAGTTTATTTTATTTTATTTTATTTTATTTTAAAGATTTTATTTATTTATTTGAAAGAGAGACAGAGAGAGCACAAGCAGGGCGGTAGAGGGCGGGGGGTGTGCAGAGGGAGAGGAACAAGCAGACATCCAGTGAGTGGACAGCCTGATGCGGGGCTCGATTGCAGGACCCTGAGATCATGACTTGAGCCAAAGCCAGATGTTTAACTGACTGAGCCACCCAGGTGCCCCGCAGAACTGTTTATTTAGTCACACTGGGAAAGATTTTAAACTTTACTTAAAAATAATCCTTGTGGATCAAATTTATGATTTCAACCTGATACCTGTTGGCTCTGCTGTCCTGTGGGGCAGTGAAGTCTTGTCCCTGTATTCTTTGGACTTGGTGCTATACACGGCATATCCATCTATTCAGTGCCTGCTTTGCAGGGTAGCATGACAAAACATGATATCTTCCTTCACTGAGTTTATATATTTAGAAGGCATTCAACACAAGTGTATTAAATTAATGACCATTAATTAATAGCACAAATTCCCCCTGGCTTATTGTCTCTCCTTGCAGACACGGGAAAATTATACATATTGCTACTTAACAAGCAATCTTGCCCAGTTATTTTGGAGTTTCTCCAGAGGAGTCTTCCATGTACTTGGAAATAGGTCTGCTAATGTTCTCCCCTTTTATAATTATCAGACCTAACCACGTATGTTTTACATACGTGAATTACCTATGTTGTCCTTATAACAACTAGAATGCAAGAGCTGCATGATCAAATGTGGAAGAAAACACTTTCTGCCATCTTGACCTCTACTTGGTTGGTGGATCCCAGAAACAGGAATGTTTCATGAAATTACTCATGAAAACAGATGATTTGGGTTCTGCTTTTAAACCCCTCCTTCCATAAGTGCTAATGAACAAGCTAGCAGGCCAGGAGTTGGGGAAAGCTACCATGTCATTGTCTTCCACCATCCACCACTCCTTTCTCCCCACATACATTGGCTCTGACTGTTCTGATTTTTCTAACAAGCAAAATTAAAAGCTCTCATTTGTGTTAACTTGCACATAGATATTGAGGGGGCCCCACCAGCCAAGAAGATAACTCCTGTTTGTGCTGAACTAGGACAACCTTTACGCCATCTTGAGTATTAAGGGCTATTTCAAAATATACATTCATACCAGTTCTCATTAGTTGTTTTAATCAACCTTGGCATGGGAAGGCAGGTAACTAAGCAACTATGCAATTGGTTTCCTAGGGCTGATGTAACATTACCACAAACTAGATGGCTGAAGACAATAGAAATTTATTCTCTCACAGTGTGGGAGGCCAGAAGTTCAAAATCAAAGTGTCAGCAGGGTTGGTTTCTTATTGGAAGCTTAGAAGAGAATCTCGTGCCTCTCTCCTAGCTGTTGGTGATTGCTGGATTCTTAGCAGTCCTTGGCTAAGGAACCAATCACTCCAATCTCTCTTCCATCACCATGTGATGCTCTTTTTCTGTGTCTGTATCCCTGGGTCCAAACTTCTCTCTTCTTATAAAGACACCAGTCATATGGGTTAGGGCCCACCCTAACTCTGAGTGACCTCATCGTAACTTGATTATGTCTGCAAAGATCCTATTTCCAAATAAGGCCACATTCATAGATTCGGGGTGGACTGGATATGAATTTTGTGGAGACATGCTTTAACCCAGGATAGAACCTATGTTTTTTAACTGGGAATAAAATGCTGTCTGCTTGATAATGGCTAGAAACAACGCTTTCCAAGTCCAGAAGGCCATTTCGCTTTACTTCTGCATGGAAGCTCTGCTGAGGTTGGGAGAATATTAAACTTCCAAAAAGTCAAGTATTATTATAGATTCAATTCCCTTAGCCTTTCTGTCTGTTATATCCAGTGAGCAAGTCTTATCTAGTCACAGTATATAAGGCTCAGTGATTTTGTACCTGATAGTTGAATAAAAATGACCTGCTTGGCACACAGAATGTAAAAGATACCAAATCTTATTACCTTATTTCTGTTGTTTAATATTGTATCATGGAATCTTCCACCTTATAACCTTTGAAATACCTTTTTTTAAAAATCAAAACTAGGAAGACTATTAAGCAAAGTATGGATATTAAAGTTATTAATTCTGTTATATGAAGTATATGCTTTTGCAGAATATATTTCTTCAAGAATGAGTACTTACATTAGATATTTTAAGCATATAAATGGAATTTAATTTTATCCTTGAACCAGACACAATGGACACAATAGATCCAGCACAGGTATGGAATCTAGAATGATAATGTTACATTTCTATTTCCACAGCAAACCTGTGTAATTATCCTGATTAAGTACATAATTTGTTTAATCTATATTCTTTGTTTGCATTTTCTGACTCGATTATTCAGTACCTGAGCAATGTATCTAAAACTTACCATTTAGTGTCAAATTAGCTTCTGTCATAAACTACTCAAGAAGACTAGTTGTATGAAACAAGGAGTTATCCTAATGGTTGAATAAGGGAGTATTTGGCTTAACCAAATTTAATTAATATAAATGCTACATAAAGACTGATTTTCAAGGAAATACAATACAATGAGAAACAGAGTACAACACAGCCCAAATGTGGGCAAGTAAGAGCTTCTTCCAGCTCTAAGTATAACCATCACTTAATGCTCCTTTATATCATTCAGAGAGATGAGGATGCAGAGAACGGGAAACCCTCTTACACTGTTGGCAGGAACGCAAACTGGTGCAGCCATGCTGGAAAACAGCATGGAGGTTCCTCAAAAAGTTAAAACCAGAACTACTGTATGATCCAGAAATTGCACTACTAGGTATTTACCCAAAGGATACAAATATACTAATTCAAAGGGATACATGCACCCCAATGTTTATAGCAGCATTATCAACAATAACCAAATTATGGAAAGAACCCAAATGTCCATCAACTGATGAATGGATAAATAAGAAGCGGTGTAGATATATACAATGGGATGTTACTCAACCATAACAAAGAATGAAATCTTGCCATTTGCAATGATGTGGATGGAACTGAAGTATATTATGCTGAGTGAAATAAGTCAGTCAGAGAAAGATAAATACCATATGATTTCCATCATATGTGGAATTTAAGAAACAAAACAGATGAATATAGGGAAAAAAGAAAGGCAAACCAGAAACCAACTCTTAACTATAGAGAACAAATTGAGGGTTACTGGAAGGGGAGATGCTTGGGAGGGATGGGTTAAATCAGTGATGGGGATTAAGGAGAACAGTTTTGATGAGCACTGGGTGTTGTATGTAACTGATGAATCACTAAATACTACACCTGAAACTAATATTATACTATATGTTAACTAACTAGAATTTAAATAAAAATTTGAAAAAAAAAATAGGGGCGCCCGGGTGGCTCAGTGGGTTAAAGCCTCTGCTTTCGGCTCAGGTCATGATCCCAGGGTCCTGGGATCGAGCTCTGCATCAGGCTTTCTGCTCCACAGGGAGCCTGCTTCCTCCTCTCTCTGCCTGCCTCTCTGCCTACTTGTGATCTTTGTCTGCAGAATAAATAAATAAAATTTTTAAAAAATTTTTTGAAAAAAAAAAATCAGAGAGCTGGTTGGCTATTTCAGAGCCTTATAGTTAGCATATGAGCTTATTGATGTTCTGTAATAAATATTAATAATGAATACTATAGTACTTAACCAAATGTTAGTCAATAATCTAAACATTTTATGAATATTAGCTCATTTAATCCTTTCAGTAATTGTATCAATGTATGTACAATAATTATCCCTATTTTAGAGTTGAGAAAACTAGTCACAGATGTACTAATTGACTTGTCTGAAGTCACAAACTGAGAAATGGCAAAGTCAGGATTTGAATCCACATAGGCTGGGTCTGGAAGTCATGCTCCCACTCCTGTTCTACATTGCCATGTTAAGGGGTGGGGGTGGTGTCTCTGCATATTTGAAATCACACTCTACAGAATATCAACTTTGTGCTTCATTGATCCTTGAAGACTAGTTGTCAGTCTCTATCATATTGACAAAGACAGGATGAAATTATCTAGGGAGTATTAAAATAACATAGCTGGAATTCATATTTCACTCACTTAGTCAACCAGTCTTTATGAAGCAGTTTCTAGGTTCTAGGCACTCTCTTTTTTTTTTAAATTTATTTATTTGACAGACAGAGATCACAAGTAGGCAGAGAAGCACCGGGGGTTCGGGGGGTGCTTCCCGCTGAGCAGAGAGCCCGATGTGGGGCTCGATCCCAGAACCCTGGGACCATGACCTGAGCTGAAGGCAGAGGCTTTAAACCCACTGAGCCACCCAGGCACCCCTCTAGGCACTCTCTTATGTACTACTTGATACAATGGCAAGTGAAACACAGTCCCCGTGTTGTGGTAGAGGGACACAGGCATGTATGTAAATAGCTACATCATATACCATCTATTAGGGCTCAAAAGCACAGCACCGTTAGAGGAAAATATCTCAGCATGGTGCCTCTGAATTGGTCATAACTCAGTATAAATAATCAACCTCCTCAGATGCCAAGCAACGTATGTTGATGTGGTTCCTGGACTTCACTGCAGGCCATTTTGAATGCTGACTCATTCATTTAAATACTTGTTTTGAAAAACCTGCCAGCTCATCTGGGATCTGCAGACAGTGCAGGGCATGACTCTCAGTCCGAGAAATGCTTGCTTGCATTATGTATCCTTCCTCCGCATATCTGATGCAGGCAACCCACTGCTTTGTTGATCAATTACGGGTATTTAGCATTTCATCAGAAGCCAGGCCTTTAAAGTTTGGCACAAGAATTAATGCAGGATTACCAACTATGGACTTTTCTGGCCTCAATGATTTTATTATTATTAATCAGGGTCTAGCAGGAGTGGGTCAGTGCACTAAGCACTTTGCATGCATTGTCTCATTTAATCTTCACGGCTTCCCAATGGGGTAAGTATTCATAATTATCTCTATTTTACAAATGAGAAACTGAGGTTTAAACTTTGCCTGAGGAGTGGCTCACAGGAAATGACAAGGTCAGAACTCATCTCCAGCTCTATCAAAGTGTAATCTCGTGCATGCCCTTAACTGCCATGTTATTCTGCCTCTGCTTCATTCAAAAAGCACCACTGAAGAGCTTCACCACAATTTGCACCTCCAGAGTAGAACACTCAGAGTACAGTGTGGAGACATGTGGTCCTACAGCTCTTAATTATAAACAGTAAGCCATCAATATCCATGGCTGTTCTCCCTTCCACTTTTGACCTTTGAGCCTTTGAACAATGTTTAATGGTGCAGATGAGTATGCTTACATTTATCCCATCAGTCTAACAAATCTCTTAAATAAAGGTAAGACCTCAGCATGGAATATATCTGGGCCCACTAGCCTGCCAGGAAGCCAGCAGGGCTTAAGGACATTATTGCTAGTTATTGTTATTCTTGAAGGTCACCACTGTCAAGTCAGAGGTGAAAATAGGACAGAGGAGAATATAAGGGGCAGGGTAGATGGATGTTTACTCACAAGTGGAACTGGCACATTAGGTCGGAAGAACTTGAAGTTATTAGTGAAGTCATAATTTTTAAGCTATCATCTAAAAGCCATTCCTTTCTCTAAGAAATACAATTTAGTAAGGCATAATGTATAGATTATTAAGTTTTCAGTAAATGCATAATATTACAGTTTAAAATAATACAGTTTTAAAATAAAATAAAACATAATATTACAGTTTAAAATAAAACATATTATAGTTTAAAATAAAATAAAATATTACAGTTTAAAATTACAGATTTAAAAATAAATCTCTACATAAAACAGTGTTTTATGTAGAGATTATATTTATAAGGACATTAAATTGAGAGAAAACCATTATTAAAAGTATCAAGATGATAGGGTACACTGTGAGATACATGGAGACTCGGTAATTAAATATTCATTCATTCATTCCTTCACTCAGTCATTTTTTCCAAAACATTATTAGACATTTCGTTAATAGGATAGCAATAAAAATAATAAATAATATTACTTTTTAAAAAATTTTAGATGGTTTGTGGATTTTAAGATAGACTTTAAAATATTCCTTTTAATTAAAATTAGAAAAAATTGAGGGGCTGTACTGAAAGTCAGTTACCATGATAAACATTAGTATCCAAATTTGAGCAAATCAGTTAGCTTCTCTAAGTCTCAATTTCCTCATCTGCAAAGTAAAATGTTGGACTAGAAAACTCCTAAATTCTTCTCAGGTATAAAATCTCACGCTGCATGCATACACCTCCCATTTTTCTGCTTAAGGATAAAAGTAGTCTCTCTAGAATTAATCTCAAGAAGCCAAGTAGAGAAATTTTATAGGCAATGATTATGAATATATACAAGACTTGAAATAGAACTGAACTGTGAATATATTGAGAGGAGAGGAGAGGGGACGTTAGAGATTCTAGAATGGAGAAAGAACATAGGCTAGAGAATGCTGCCCCTAGATTAGAGACTGACCTGTGAACAATAAGAAGTTATTGGAGATTTGTGAGCAGATGACTAACAGTGGCACTATCTGGGTTTCATACAAAAGGATAAATACGTTGAAGACTTGACAAACTTGAAGTGTTTGGGGTACTGTTTAATTATTTAATTTTTTCAAACACAGAGCTATCACAGACAAAAAGGAAAGAAAGAAGGGGGGAAGGGGGAAAGGGGGGATGGAGAAAGACGGAGGGAGAGGGAAGGAAGAGAGAAATTTGAAGGAGAAAAATATCCAGATAAATGAAATAACCATTCTACATATCTATCTGAGCAATCTACATAGTTTATTACTATGTATAATCTCATGCCTGGAGGCCAGTAGCACTGCAGATAGAAATACATAATTTCATGGTTAGATACCTGAGTTACAGCTCCAACACACTCTGGCAGATGTCTATAAAATATATCTAAACTCTTTCTCTCTTTTTTGAAGATTTATCCATCTATTTATTTATTTAGAGAATGAGGGGAAGTGGAGGAGGGGGAGAGAGAATCTTAAGCAGACTCCCCACTGACCATGGAGCCCCTCATGGGGATCAGTCCCATGACCCCATCTCATGACCCTGATCTCATGATCTCATGAACTGAAATCAAGAGTCAGATGACCAACCTACTGAGCCACCCAGGTGCCCCTATATCCAAACTCTCTTAATAACAATATCCTGGGGGAGGAGTCAAGATGGTGGAGAAGTAGCAGGCTGAGACTACTTCAGTTAGCAGGAGATGAGCTAGATAGCTTATCTAAAGATTGCAAACACCTGCAAATCCATTGGCAGATCGAAGAGAAGAAGAACAGCAATTCTGAAAACAGAAAAACAACCACTTTCTGAAAGGTAGGACTGGCAGAGAAGTGAATCCAAAGCCACGGGAAGATCGACCCTGGGGGGAGGGGCCGGCTCCCGGCAAGCGGCGGAGCAACGGAGCACAAAATCAGGACTTTTAAAAGTCTGTTCTGTTAAGGGACATCGCTCCAGAGGCTAAACCGGGGCAAAGCCCACGCGGGGTCAGCGTGGCCTCAGGTCCCACAGGGTCACAGAAGGATCAGGGGTGTCTGAGTGTTGCAGAGCTTGTGGGTATTGGAACGGGAAGATGGCTACAGAGACAGAGCCGACAGTAAGCTCCCAGGTCGGGGGTTACCTTGAACCGGTTGCAGGAGCAGTGAGCTCGGAGCGCGGCTGGAGGTCAGGCAGACAGGAGTTGCTGGGCGCTGTCCTCTGAGGGCGCACTGAAGAGTGGGGCCCTGGGCTCTCGGCTCCTCCGGGCCGGAGACCAGGAGGCCGCCATTTGTATTCCCGTCCTCCGGAACTCTACGGAAAGCGCTCGGGAAACAAAAGCTCCTGAAAGCAAAACCAAGCGGATTACTAAACCCGGCCCCTGGTAAGGGCGGTGCAATTCCGCCTGGGGCAAAGACACTTGAGAATCACTACACCAGGCCCCTCCCCCAGAAGATCAACAAGAAATCCAGCCAAGACCAAGTTCACCTACCAAGGAGTGCGGTTTCAATACCAAGGAGAGCAGCAGAATTCCAGAGCAGGAGAAAGCAAAGCACGGAACTCATGGCTTTCTCCCTGTGATTTTTTCAGTCTTGCAGTTAATTTAATTTTTTTCTTTTTCATTTTTTTTCTCTTCTTCTACTAAAATTTTTTTTAACTTTTAGCATTTTCTTTTTTAACATATTTAACTAGTTTATCTAATATATATATATATTTTCTTTTCTATATTTCTCTTTATTCTTTTTCTTTTTTAAAATTATTTTCTGTTCTTTTTTTTCCTTTCTTTTTTTCTTTCTTTCTTTTTGAACCTCTTTTTATCCCCTTTCTACCCACTCACGATTTGGGATCTCTTCTGATTTGGTTAAAGCATATTTTTCTGGGGTTATTGCCACCCATTTAGTAGTTTACTTGCTCCTTCATATACTCATATCTGGACAAAATGACAAGGCTGAAAAATTCACCACAAAAAAAAGAACTAGAGGCAGTATCGAAGGCTAAGGAACTAATCAATACAGACATTGGCAATATGTCAGATCTAGAGTTCAGAATGACGATTCTCAAGGTTCTAGCCGGGCTCAAAAAAGGCATGGAAGATATTAGAGAAACCCTCTCGAGAGATATAAAAGCCCTTTCTGGAGAAATAAAAGAACTAAAATCTAACCAAGTTGAAATAAAAAAAGCTATTAATGAGGTGCAATCAAAAATGGAGGCTCTTACTGCTAGGATAAATGAGGCAGAAGAAAGAATTGGTGATATAGAAGACCAAATGACAGAGAATAAAGAAGCTGAGCAAAAGAGGGACAAACAGCTACTGGACCATGAGGGGAGAATTCGAGAGATAAGTGACACCATAATATGAAACAACATTAGAAGAATTGGGATTCCAGAAGAAGAAGAAAGAGAGAGGGGAGCAGAAGGTATAATGGAGAGAATTATTGGGGAGAATTTCCCCAATATGGTAAAGGGAACAAGCATCAAAATTCAGGAGGTTCAGAGAATGCCCCTCAAAATCAATAAGAATAGGCCCACACCCCGTCACCTAATAGTAAAATTTACAAGTCTTAGTGACAAAGAGAAAATCCTGAAAGCAGCCAGGGAAAAGAAATCTGTAACATACAATGGTAAAAATATTAGATTGGCATTTGACTTATCCACAGAGACCTGGCAGGCCAGAAAGAGCTGGCATGATATTTTCAGAGCACTAAATGAGAAAAACATGCAGCCAAGAATACTATATCCAGCTAGGCTATCATTGAAAATAGAAGGAGAGATTAAAAGACTCCAGGACAAACAAAAACTGAAAGAAATTGCAAACACCAAACCAGCTCTACAGGAAATATTGAAAGGGGTCCTCTAAGCAAAGAGAGAGCCTACAAGTAGTAGATCAGAAAGGACAGAGACCATATAAAGTAACAGTTACCTTACAGGCAATACAATGGCACTAAATTCATATCTCTCAATAGTTACCTTGAATGTTAATGGGCTAAAAGCCCCAATCAAAAGACACAGGGTATCAGAATGGATAAAAAAACAAAACCCATCTATATGTTGCCTCCAAGAAACTCATTTTAAGCCCGAAGACACCTCCAGATTTAAAGTGAGGGGGTGGAAAAGAATTTACCATGCTAATGGACATCAGAAGAAAGCAGGACTGGCAATCCTTAAATCAGATCAATTAGATTTTAAGCCAAAGACTATAATAAAAGATGAGGAAGGACAATATATCATACTCAAAGGGTCTGTCCAACAAGAATATCTAACAATTTTAAATATCTATGCCCCCAACGTGGGAGCAGCCAACTATATAAACCAATTAATAACAAAATAAAAGAAACACATCAACAATAATACAATAATAGTAGGGGACTTTAACACCCCCCTCATTGAAATGGACAGACCATCCAAGCAAAAGATCAACAAAGAAATAAAGGCCTTAAATGACACACTGGACCAGATGGACATCACAGATATATTCAGAATACACATTCTTCTATAGCGCACATGGAACATTCTCCAGAATAGATCACATCCTCGGTCCTAAATCAGGACTCAACCAGTATCAAAAGATTGGGATCATTCCCTGCATATTTTCAGACCACAGTGCTCTGAAGCTAGAACTCAACCACAAGAGGAAGTTTGGAAAGAACCCAAATACATGGAGACTAAACAGCATCCTTCTAAAGAATGAATGGGTCAACCGGGAAATTAAAGAAGAATTGAAAAAAATCATGGAAACAAATGATAATGAAAATACAACGGTTCAAAATCTGTGGGACACAACAAAGGCAGTCCTGAGAGGAAAATATATAGCGATACAAGCCTTTCTCAAGAAACAAGAAAGGTCTCAGGTACACAACCTAACCCTACACCTAAAGTTGCTGGAGAAAGAATAAGAAAGAAACCCTAAACCCAGCAGGAGAAGAGAAATCATAAAGATCAGAGCAGAAATAAATGAAATAGAAACCAAAAAAACAATAGAATGAAACTAGAAGCTGGTTCTTTGAAAGAATTAATAAAATTGATAAACCCCTGGCCCGACTTATCAAAAAGAAAAGAGAAAGGACCCAAATAAATAAAATCATGAATGAAAGAGGAGAGATCACAACTAACACCAAAGAAATACAAACTATTATAAGAACATACTATGAGCAACTCTACGCCAACAAATTTGACAATCTGGAAGAAATGGATGCATTCCTAGAAACATATAAACTACCACAACTGAACCAGGAAGAAATAGAAAGCCTGAACAGACCCATAACCAGGAAGGAGATTGAAACAGTCATTAAAAATCTCCAAGCAAACAAAAGCCCAGGGCCAGACGGCTTCCCGGGGGAATTCTACCAAACATTAAAAGAAGAACTATTCCTATTCTCCTGAAACTGTTCCAAAAAATAGAAATGGGAGGAAAACTTCCAAACTCATTTTATGAGGCCAGCATCACCTTAATCCCAAAACCAGACAAGGATCCCATCAAAAAAGAGAGCTGTAGACCAATATCCTTGATGAACTCAGATGCGAAAATTCTCACTAAAATACTAGCCAATGGGATTCAACAGTACATTAAAAGGATTATTCACCATGACCAAGTGGGATTTATTCCAGGGCTGCAAGGTTGGTTCAACATCCGCAAATCAGTCAATGTGATACAACACATCAATAAAAGAAAGAACAAAAACCATATGATACTCTCAATAGATGCTGAAAGAGCATTTGACAAAGTACAGCATCCCTTCCTGATCAAAACTCTTCAAAGTGTAGGGATAGAGGGCACATACCTCAATATCATCAAAGCCATCTATGAAAAACCCACCACAAATATCATTCTCAATGGAGAAAAACTGAAAGCTTTTATGCTAAGGTCAGGAACACGGCAGGGATGTCCATTATCACCACTGCTATTCAACATAGTACTAGAAGTCCTAGCCTCAGCAATCAGACAACAAAAGGAAATTAAAGGCATCCAAAGCAGCAAAGAAGAAGTCAAATTATCACTCTTCACAGATGATATGATACTATATGTGGAAAACCCAAAAGACTCCACTCCAAAACTGCTAGAACTTATACAGGAATTCAGTAAAGTGTCAGGATATAAAATCAATGCACAGAAATCAGTTGCATTTCTCTACACCAACAAGACAGAAGAAAGAGAAATTAAGGAGTCTATCCTATTTACAATTGCACCCCAAACCATGAGATACCTAGGAATAAACCTAACCAAAGAGGCAAAGAATCTATACTCAGAAAACTATAAAGTACTCATGAAAGAAATTGAGGAAGACACAAAGAAATGGAAAAATGTTCCATGCTCCTGGGTTGGAAGAATAAATATTGTGAAATGTTTATGCTACCTAATGCAATCTACACATTTAATGCAATTCCTATCAAAGTACCATCCATCTTTTTCAAAGAAATGGAACAAATAATTCTAAAATTTTTATGGAACCAGAAAAGACCTCTAATAGCCAAAGGAATATTGAAAAAGAAAGCCAACGTTGGTGGCATCACAATTCCGGACTTCAAGCTCTATTACAAAGCTGTCATCATCAAGACAGCATGATACTGGCACAAAAACAGACACATAGATCAATGGAACAGAATAGAAAGCCCAGAAATAGACCCTCAACTCTATGGTCAACTAATCTTCGACAAAGCAGGAAAGAATGTCCAATGGAAAAAAGACAGCCTCTTCAACAAATGGTGCTGGGAAAATTGGACTGCCACATGCAGAAAAATGAAACTGGACCATTGCCTTACACCACACACAAAAATAGATTCAAAATGGATGAAGGACCTCAATGTGAGAAAGGAAGCCATCAAAATCCTTGAGGAGAACACAGGCATCAACCTCTTCGACCTCAGCCGCAGCAACATCTTCCTAGGAACATCGCCAAAGGCAAGGGAAGCAAGGGCAAAAATGAACTATTGGGATTTCATCAAGATCAAAAGCTTTTGCACAGCAAAGGAAACAGTTAACAAAATCAAAAGACAATTGACAGAATGGGAGAAGATATTTGCAAGCGACACATCAGATAAAGGGCTAGTGTCCAAAATCTATAAAGAGCTTAGCAAACTCAACACCCAAAGAACAAATAATCCAATCAAGAAATGGGCAGAGGACATGAACAGACATTTCTGCAAAGAAGACATCCAAATGGCCAACAGACACATGAAAAAGTGCTCCATATCACTCGGCATCAGGGAAATACAAATCAAAACCACAATGAGATATCACCTCACACCAGTCAGAATGGCTAAAATCAACAAGTCAGGAAATGACAGATGCTGGCGAGGATGCGGAGAAAGGGGAACCCTCCTACACTGTTGGTGGGAATGCAAGCTGGTGCAACCACTCTGGAAAACAGCATGGAGGTTCCTCAAAATGTTGAAAATAGAACTGCCCTATGACCCAGCAATTGCACTACTGGGTATTTACCCTAAAGATACAAACGTAGTGATCCGAAGGAGCACGTGCACCTGAATGTTTATAGCAGCAATGTCCACAATAGCCAAACTATGGAAAGAACCTAGATGTCCATCAACAGATGAATGGATCAAGAAGATGTGGTATATATACACAATGGAATACTATGCAGCCATCAAAAGAAATGAAATCTTGCCATTTGCGACAACATGGATGGAACTAGAGAGTATCATGCTTAGCGAAATAAGTCAAGCAGAGAAAGACAACTATCATATGATCTCCCTGATATGAGGAAGTGGAGATGCAACAGGGGGGTTAAGGGGGTAGGAGAACAATAAATGAAACAAGATGGGATTGTGAGGGAGACAAACCATAAGTGACTCTTAATCTCACTAAACAAATTGAGGGTTGCTGGGGGCGGGGGTTCTGGGAAGGGGTGGTTATGGACATTAGGGAGGGTATGTGCTATGGTGAGTACTGTGAAGTGAGTAAACCTGGTGATTCACATACCTGTACCCTGGGGGATAAAAATAAATGTTTATAAAAAATAAAAAATTATTTATAAAAAAATGAATGACAAAATACAGAATGAGTTTTTAAAAAAAAAAAAACAGAATACACATTTCCTTATTATTAAAGTCCTACATTAGTGTTGCACATTTGTTAGAATTGATAAGTCAATATTGATACATTATTATTACTAAAGTCTATGGTTTACATCAGGGCTCACTCCTTGTGTTGTACAGTTCTGTGGGTTTTTTTTTTTTAAAGATTTTATTTATTTATTTGACAGAGAGAGATTACAAGTAGGCAGAGAGGCAGGCAGAGAGAGAGAGGAGGAAGCAGGCTCCCTGCTGAGCAGAGAGCCCAATGCGGGACTCGATCCCAGGACCCTGAGATCATGACCTGAGCCGAAGGCAGCAGCTTAACCCATTGAGCCACCCAGGCGCCCAGTTCTGTGGGTTTTGACAAATGTAAAATGCCATGTATCCACCATTAGAGTGTCATAGAGAATAGTTTCATGGTTCTAAAATACTCTGTGTCCCACCTGTTCTTCTTTCCCAACGACCCCTTATTCCTGACTTTAATAATAAGAAAATGTGTATTCTCTGTTTTTTTTTTTTAAAACCTCATTCTGTATTTTGTCATTCATTTTTTTTTATAAATAATTTTTTATTTTTTATAAACATTTATTTTTATCCCCCGGGGTACAGGTATGTGAATCACCAGGTTTACTCACTTCACAGTACTCACCATAGCACATACCCTCCCCAATGTCCATAACCCCCCCATGGCAACTACTGACCTTTTTACTATCTCTATAGTTCTTCCTTTTCCAAAATGTCATCTAGTTGAACTCATACAGTATGCTGCCGTTTCAGATTGGCTTCTGTCACCTAATAATATGCATATAAGGTTCTTCCATGTCCTTCCATGGCTTGATAGTTTATTTCTCTTTAGCGCTGAGTAATGTTCCATTGTCTGGGTATTTATTCGGTTTGCTTATTCATTGACCTTTGAAGAACATCGGTGGCTTTCAAGTTTTGACAATTATGAATAAAGCTGCTATGAATATTCTTGTACAAGTTTTTATGTGGAAATAACTCTCCAATTCATTGGGTAAATACCTAGTAGTATAATTTCTGGGCCATATGGTGATAGATTGGTAAGAACTTCCAAACTGTCTTCCAAAGCAGCTGCACCATTTTGCATCCTCACCAGCAATGAATGGGAGTTCCTGCTGCTCACATCCCTGTCACCATTTGATGTTGTCAGTGTTTTGAATTTTAGCCATTCTAATAGGTGTGTAGTAGTATCTTATTGTTGTTGTAATCTGCATTTCCTAATAACATATGATACTGAACCTCTTTTATATGATTATTTGCCATCTGTACATCTTCTTTGCTAAGGTTTCTTTTCAGCTATTTTATTCATTTTGTAATTCAGCTGTTTCTTTTTGATTCTGTATGTTTCTAGGAAAATTCATAATCTTCCATGCTGACCTCATTTTGTTGCTTTCAAAGGTGTCCACTCTCTCTTTTAATTGTCATCAAAGGCACTTAGAATAATCTCTTCAGTAGGTTTGTCCTTTAGGAAAACAACTGCCAGGAAAAAATTTATCTTTGTAGAAAGCCATGGGGCTTGGGGAATATAGCAGTAAGATTTTCCATTTTATAATCTGCTCTACGAATTAATTCTCCCTCATATACATATAATTATTTTTCGTTTTCAAGTAAATAGATAAGTTAAGAAACAAAACTGCCGGGATGTAAAAAAAAAAAAAAAATTATAAGAAGCCAGTCGCAGAAAACCTTATTCTTCTCTAATGTGATTTCTTATTTACTGCTCACTTTGTCAACTGTTGCTAAACAAGAACATTACAAAAGAGAAAGTAAAGAACTAAAAAAGAAAAGAAAAAACATATTAGCAAGATTTTGAAGTGGCAATGATCATTTAAAAATACAAAGCTAGAAGATTTATGTAATATACAGTGAGCCTCCTACTCAGCTTCTCACCTGAACCCTCAGACAGTCAAGCGAACTTCTAGTAGCTGACGGCGCGGAAGTCTTTGATGTCCCACAAAGGCTGGAAAAACATGGGAGAGGATGTTAAAGAAGAGGATGTTTTATTATTTCTGGTTTCAGTCCTAACAAATTATTGGTTAAGGTAAAAATAAAATGGCTTTCATTCATACTGAACTAAACAACCAAATACTCTGTGTATTTCATAGAATATAACTAAAGAGAGATTTTTACCCAACCGTGAGTTCTCAATGTCATCCCTGACTGCAAGATGGTCTAACTTTTCCTTGAATCAAGATTCAGGGTAGAAATAAAACTATCTCTTCACTTGGGGCCTGCAGAAGGTGCTGCTAGGAATAAGTTAGGGTGTACATCTTCCTAGTTAGTTGCTTTTAAACATACAGAATGAAAAACCAAAGCATAAATTGAAGGCATGATTCCAGATTGTTGCCTGAGAAAACACCAAATATTTCTCTTTTTGTCCCTCTATCTCTAATTTAAGAACCAAACATGCAAAAAAAAAAAAAAAAAAAAAAAAAAAAAAAAAAAAAAAAGAAAGAAAGAAAGAAAGGAAAGAAAACAAACATGCAAACAAAGCAACTACAGCAAATCTCCAAACCTTCCAATGACTTGTATGTATCTGTCAACAATCTTATCTTAGAAGAAAAAGAGAGGAAAGCTTAGAACTCCACCGTTTTAGAGAGGTAAGAGAGGAAAACACTGTGTCCCTTTTTGGAAAGTTCCTTTCCAAACATCATCTTGAGAAAGAGTCCAAATCAAATGCATGTTGTTTGCTTTTTAGCAGAAAACTTCTACCAAAATATTGCATGTAATGGTAGAATTGCTTCTCCCTCATTTTTAATTAAACAAATAACTATAAATAATGTCCTGAGCTAGTTATGCCAAGGCCTTATTATTTTGAAATTAGGGAGAAAGTTCCAAATGAAGTCGTTTTGGTGATATAGCTTGGCTACGGTTCCCATCTCCTTAAGATAAAATTCAGCCTTTCTCTGAAAGTATCACCGTCTCCTATATTCCTCAGCTCTGAGATTCAAATCTGGTTGGATTTTGGTTCTGATTTCATAAAGCAATTCCTAAAGTTCATGGAAGGATTTGTTAGAGTGTCTTTAAATCAGAGTTCTGTGTTAAGGAAGCAAAGTGAAATATTATTCAACAAATAGTTTTTATGTAAGGAAAAAAATGCTTCAAATACCCTGTAACATTCTTTGCATATTCTCTCTTATACTGGAGAGTAGAGCTATAGTCATTTCTGTTTCTAAATAATATGGCCTCAGATCTGCCCCCTTCTCTCTTTTCATCTTATTAACATTAACCATCATCACAATAACTTGCCTAAATCATGATGTGTCCTTCATTCAGGCTGCCCCATTCAGTGTAGGGTAGGATTCTTCAAAGGAAATCGAATTAAGACAGATCATCAGAGGCTTAGAAATGTTGGGCCCTCTGAGGGGTACATGGGTGGCTCAGTCCATTAAGTGTCTGGCTTTGGCTCAGGTCATGATCTCAGGGTCCTGGGATGGAGCCCCTCTCCTCCAGTCCTGCCTTCAGACCTTACTAGGGCACCCCACTCAGCAGGCAGTCTGCTTGTCTCTCAGCCAACTCCCCAATCCAACTGCCCCACCCCCACTTATGCTCTCTCTTTCAGATAAATAAAATCTTTTTAAAAAGAAAAGAAATGTTTGAGCCCTTTGCACAGGAATGACTTCTATTGATTTTTCCTGAATAAATCATCTTATGTGTAGAAAGAAATAAAAAGCTGATATATAGAAAGATATTAATCATAGCAGTATTTTTAATGATGAAAATTAAAAATAAATTAATGTCCAAGAATCAGGTAATCCCCACATTTAAACTTTCTAACCATTAAAATGTTGGTTTAATCAAACATCTGAATTATTATGGATAATAATTAATGATTAATTATTAGAACTATGTTAAAATATATAAGCATAAAAAAGGATTCTGGAGGGCACCTGGGTGGCTCAGTGGGTTGGGCCGCTGCCTTCGGCTCAGGTCATGTTCTCAGGGTCCTGGGATCAAGTCCCGCATCGGGCTCTCTGCTCAGCAGGGAGCCTGCTTCCTTCTCTCTCTCTGCCTGCCTCTCAGTATACTTGTGATTTCTCTCTGTCAAATAAATAAATAAAATCTTAAAAAAAAAAAAAGGATTCTGGAAATAAGTATGCCAAAGTATTATCAATTATTGTAATGGGATTGTGGATAATTTTATTGTGATTTTTTTTTCTTATTCATCCGTATTTTTCTAATGATCTCTCATGCACTTGTATTACTTTTACAGTTTTTTTTTTTTAATCATGCTTTTAAAAGTTGGAGCAAACAAAGACTATATTGTTTGTTACAAACCTCCTCTGTTACGAAGGTTTGTTTTTCTTATAGTGGCTACCAGTTCACACACTGCTATAGCACCCCGAAGCAAAGCAGGAAACCAGCATTTCTGAAACTCTTGGAGGAGAAGAGGGACTAATAGAGGTAAATGTCTGTCTTCCTCCCTGAGAAACCAGATAAAAATCAAGAGCCTAGAAATTATTAACAGCTGCTGGGAAGAGATAAAGGAGTTAATAGAAAGAGAGATCCTGAAAAGTGAGGTGTTTGTTCCAAAATAATACTATTACTTAATATTTGAAGGGCCTTTCAGTTGAAACATGTTACTAACATGATCTCATGCTATCCTTCTGACCACTCTGACCACTCTGATTTTGATTTCATGTATCATGCAGCTGAAGCTTAGAGAATTAAGGAAGTTTCCCACAGTCACAAAGCTTTTAAGTGAAAGCTATTAAGTGAAAGCTTGGGCTCTCAACTCAGGTTTCCCGATTTTCAGTTCAAGCTCCTTTTTGCTCCCGAGTTGTTGCATAAGGTACAGCATGTTGTGTAAGACCCTTTCCATGTGCAAGACACATTGCTGGAATTAGAAGGGAAAAAAGAAGCATGGTTTCTAGTCTCCATGAACTTATGACCTAATAGAAAAAACAAGACACAGAAAAACTGTCTAAGGGTACAGGTCACATTTAAAATGCCAAGTCCGTAGTGTAGACTGAAAGTGCTATGAAAGTTGAGAGGAAAGAACATTAGCTGTGAGCAGAGGTGACTGTGGACGCTTGTTCTGGTCATCAGGGAAGGAACTGGGGAAGGGAGGATGGTGCCGGGGCTGCACTCGGGAGAAGAGGAGAGGGAATCAAGAAGCAGAAGTGACACCAGGTTCACTTCTCCTCTTCCATCTGTGTGGACATTCACTCATCCTATTTGTAATATAAACTCTCCAGTCATAAGTAAGTAAACAAGTCGAATTTATACTTTTTTGTTTTGGGTTGTGTGTGTGTGTGTGCGCGCGCCTCATCATAATGAATTACAGTTATTGAACACCTTTCTCCTTTGTTATCTGAATGATGAATTCTCTCCATTAATTAATTTAATCATCGAGCCACATGTGTGTGGGCCTCTGATGAGCCGGACACTGGCCCTGACATGGCACTGAGTACACCAAGATATTGTTCACAGCCCTGCAAGTGCCTACTTTCTCTCTTTCTTTTCAAAAGGTTTTATTTATTTGACAGAGAGACAGTGAGAAAGAGAACACAAGCAGGAGGAGTGGGAGAGGGAGAAATAGGCTTCCCGCTGAGCAGGGAGCCCAGTACCGGGCTGGATCCCAGGACCCCGGGATCATGATCTGCGCCAAACGGAGATGCTTAAGGACTCAGCACCCTTTGGTGCCTACTTTCCAGATAGAGAGACTACATATAAAATGCTAACAATTATTTCCATAACGATAGAGATGAAAACTCACCAATTTATGAAGTAAACGAGAAATACCTACCTCTGCATAAATGGGGATGTGGTATAAGGAGAAGCTACTTAAGGATAAATTAATATTACCACGCAAAGAAGGGAGGACAGGCAATTTCAGGCAGAGGAAGCTACATGACCAAAGTTAAGGGTGCAAGGAAAGGCCAGTGTGCTGGTAATTGCTAGCAATTTGGTACTTTTGGAGATCATAGGTAAAAGGCAAAAGGGAGATGAAGTTAGGGAGATAGAAAATAACAGATTAAGTTGGGTTATGCAAGCTATTTTAAAACACTTGAACTTTAATCTGTGCAGACAATGGAGATGCACAAGAGTTTAAATCACAGGAACAGGTAGGTATATTTAGTAACATCATAGATATACTGTACTACACTATATTATGCCATACCACACAACTATACATTAACTATATGTTAACAAGTACACAAAACATTTTGTCCGATTTTATGGGAAAATATTTTTTCAAAAATAAACAATATGAACCTTACCAACTTTATGAAAATTTCTTTCTTTCTTTCTTTCTTTCTTTCTTTCTTTCTTTCTTTCTTTCTTTATTTCTTTTTTTATTTTTTAGATTTTATTTATTTATTTGACTGACAGAGATCACAAGTAGGCAGAGAGGCAGGCAGAGAGAAAGAGAGAGAGGAGGAAGCAGGATCCCTGCAGAGCAGAGAGCCCGATGCGGGGCTTGATCCCAGGACCCTGGGATCATGACCTGAGCCAAAAGCAGAGGCCCTAACCCACTGAGCCATCCAGGCACCCCCTTTATGCAAATTTCTGTGTGAATACCTCATTAATTAACTTTTACCTCATTAATGGAAAATCAGGAGAAATTTAGAAGAGCATGATTTAATGTCCTCAGTATGGCAGATGATTTCTGTTTACCTTCTACCAAGATTTGGGTTTGACTTGTTTATGTCATAGGAGGACCATAACCCAGAAAGTGACTGTAAAAGTCAATGGAATATCGTTCAACTGCTTATCTAGAAAAGGAAGGGTGAATATATCCCTACAGGATGAAGATACCTCTTGGGGATATAATTTAAAGAGGGCCCAAATTTTTCTTTACCTCTGTAAACATTCTTTTACATTTAACAACAATACAAATCAAATAAAACAAAAACACATGAAAAAATCTTGCAATTTTTTGCTTCATTGTCAGCTTTCAAAAATTTTTATTTATAAATCAAGAAAAGTATTTTCCTAAAAACTATAACTAGTCCACTTGCCTGATCTTGGGACTAGGAATTATAAATGGAGCCCTCCCTGTTCTTGTAGCTGATTTTCTGTTTAATATTATAAAAAGTCTCTCTGTGACTCAGCTCCTGTTAGAATTAGATTGTGGGGTCGCCCAGGTTTCTTGATGAAAAAAATGGAGAGATTTCCACACTTCTTAAATGCAATCTATCTTAGAGGTATGAAAGCCCTGGGATCAAAGGATTTAGAATTTTGAGTCAATATTTCCTTGTGATCATTTATCCAATGTTCTGTGTACAGTTACACTAAGAGTTTGCAGAAGACCAGAGAATAGGCTAATTGGTCTAGGAGGGAAACAAGGATCACACAGGTAAAAGGTAGCTCTAAGAAAGGGTTAGAAAAGGGGGCATTCTGAAGGCCATGGACCTTGAATGAAGATTGTTCCTTATGGGATGGGGCAAAATGGCACCTATTTGGGTGTGATGTTAATGTTACTTCTGTAACTTGAGGTGTTATTCCCTCAAGATGGCCATCATGTCACCCCTACCTACAATCTGAATCAAAATCCCAATTAATAAAACTTTTTTTTTTTAAAGTTTAACTGGTAATGACAGCAACATGGGATGATTAGTTTTAATCCCTATTCTCTGCCCATCAAACATTACTACCGGGTATGGCTCATTTCCTCACTGAGCCCAGACTCACCCTTAGAATTTGTCACAGTCTAGTACTCTGGGCAGCCACTGCCAATGGACTTAGATTTAGCCCATCAGATATAATTTCTTTGCCATCCCCAGATTAGAATTAAAGGTATGTATATTGGTTCCAAAAGTTCTCTGTTACACTGGAAAGCTGGTGTGATATTCTTGTGGAATACATTCCTTTTAGTTGAATACTCAGTTTACACTTAAGCCTACTCAGACAAGTATTTCTGCAGTTGGCTCAAAGATGGTGTCAAATACCCTTGCACTGAAAGCTCTTATTCCAATAAGCTGACTTTCTTTGGTGTTACTTTCCCCTGTGCTAATTATTTTCATCATCTTACCCACAGGGAGGTAGATTATTAACACTGCTATATAAATTTTTAAAAACCTCTATTTGTAAAATAAGCAACAAGAGCCCTGCCTTTTGCCCTAGGTTTCTACAAGGTGCCTAGTTAAAATTGGCTTGTGTGCATTCAGGTTTCCTTATTTGGTTTTAGAGGGCTTCTCATGATTCATCCTGCATATTTCTGACCCTTGCCACAGGGTAGCTTTTGTCAATCATCTGCATAATTTTGGATAAGATGAATTTACACACCCCTCACTCCATGTTTGGTTACTGAAGCTCTCTCCATGTACCTTCCATAGTCTGTGGAGTTGTGGGTAGAAGGAAGGTGGTTCATTAATTTAGTCAATAAATGTATACTGAACGCCTACTATGTGCCAGGCTCTATACTAGAGACCGTGTTTGTTGTGGTTGGACAACTATAAATGATTCCTGGTTTCATGGAGCACAGGATTCAGTGGAAGAAACAAGCAATAAACAGAAATAAATGACATACTAGTGTAGTGAGATAAAGGCTTTGAAGGACAAGAACATAAGAATTATAAGAGAATGTGTCTAGAGAATCCATTTATATTGGGTGACTGAGGAAGATGCCTATGAAGAGGTAACCTCGAAGTGGAAGCCTGAGGATAAGTGGTTAGTCATGAGTCGTGAAGAGAAGTGTTCCAGAGAGAGGGAGAAGAATGAGTGTAGGCTCTGAGGTGGCACTTGATGGGAACAATGACCCCAACTCCCCTGTGAGGGCCTAATCTGGCTCTCAAATAGCCACAGTAGCTTTGGCAGACAAATACAAATTCCAGTCCAGGAAAGAGGGAGGCCACCTTCTGACCAGGGTATCATATAAGAAAGATTTTCCATTTTTACCTGGAGTGAGATATGTCTGTTAATTGATTTATGAAAGTCTCATAACAATATGCATGGGCCAGGAATGAGGCTTTATATTCATGGTAAAAATTTAAACATTTGGTACTGCCATTTGGGAAGGTCTGCGCTGTAAAGGCCAAAGTCAAGACTGGAATGCTGGCTCCCCGTGTCCTCTTACAGTTTGGTATCCTTGCTGCTGTAGGTCAAATGATTTTTCCATCACTCTGCCTTTGAGAACTAAGGTGCCAGATTCTCTGAAGAGAGCGTTGTCCTGATAAAGGAAAAACATGAAGGCACTGGATGTTTTAACTGTGGAACATAAGAGAGAAGGGAGGTAATATTGTGTTTTAATTTGTTCCCTCAATTTGCTTTACTTTCTAGACCAGATTGTTTGGACACTGAAAGTCATGTTTTTGTACTTCTTTTGTGGCATTTTGACTGCCACAAAAGAGCCAGAAAAACTATCCCAGAGCCAGAAAAACATTTTAAAATATAAATAAATCCAGACAGGCTCTTAGAAGCTGTTAAATTAGTCCTATATTTAATTTTTTTTCTTTTCTAAGTAACTATTACTTGAGCTGAAACTTAGCTTACCAGATCTGCCTCATTTGAAAGTTTTCTGAAATAAAATATTTGGCAGAGTTTCTTCTGCCAAATATTTTTATTAATTAATTATAATTAATTGATTAATTATAATTAATTTTATGTATTAAAATTAATCACATAATATGAGGAAGGACAAGAACTTCTTCCAGTCTCTACAGAGTGAAGGGGAAACAAAAAGAGGAGTTAATTGCCTAACAATTCACCTAAAATGTTGCTCATAATCGTTCTACATTTCTCCAAAACAAACATAACAAAGGTTTTCTTCTAATAGTTTAAGAAATGTGGGGAGAGCAAGACAAACAATTCACTTAATTTTCCAGAAGGAAAACAAGTGGTAAGGCACATTCACTTGCCTCGCATCCACTACTCTCCTTTTTGCTTTACTCACTGCGCTCAGTAATTAAATGAGTTAATATCCACCAAGCCTCCCAAAATGTTGGGCTCATATGATCCCCTATACAAGTATGTATTAATTTTTTTTTAAAAGAGAGAGAAATTGAAGAAGCATAGGAAAGAGAAAAAAGAGAATGAAGAAGGCACAAAGGAGAAGCAAGCAGAGGGAAACTGGAGAATTCTGAAATGCTCAGAATACATAAAATGAAGTTAAATTCTTCCAGAATGCCTCAAGAACCTATACAATATCATCTTAAACTCCAGTTGCACTACTAGAGACTCTCAAAGAGATAAATTCTGTAAATAGCAAAGTGAAGGTAAACTCTACAAGTTTCTAACTTACAGGTGCCATGAGCTTGTGCCCTGAAACATATTCTGTTCGTTATAAGAAGTGCCTAAAGCTTCTTGGTTTTGAGTAGATCTAATAGATACTGAACTAACCCTCCCCCAGTGTACAAATATGAAACTGGAGAACAGTGTGTAAAAGACTGCAATCTCTGAAAGAAGAGAAACTGACAAGGAAAGCCTCATATTAACCCCACCTCCCTGCTTGGGAATTTTCGCACTGAAGCAGTGGAATGGAATTAGCAGAGCAAGATGGTCCTGCTGACTTGAGGAAGCTGAAGCAACTGAAATCTGCAGGGCAAACATTGAAGAGGGGACTGCACAGAACAACATCCCAGAAGTTTTCATGGTGATTGGACTGGAGAGTTCTGCACAAGTCCTTGACCAAGGGCTATGCTTGATATGAGCAAGGTAAGCTGGGTGAGGCTTATTAAAGGGTGGAGAATAAAACAGAAATATTAGCAGCCCAGCAATGCTGCAGACATAGGAGTCCTGGCCCAGCAGGAATGGAAAGACAGCTATAACACCTTGTTAACATCACAGTCAGTTAGCTGAAACACCACAAAAGCTTTGATGGATTGTATAAATGAAATTATATTGTTGTACGGTTATTGCATTTCTGAACCGGGAGTTGTGAAGTACGAAATGGTTCAGCATTGACTATAAATGGACTTGGATAAGTTCAGACATATACTATTACCCCTAGAGCAACCACTAAAAAATAACAAAAATAGACATAGATAATAATTCAATAAAGGAAATAAAATGTGAAATAAAAAAATTTCATAAACAGGAAAGAACATAGGAGAAAAACAAAAGAGAAACAAAACAGACAAATGAAAAAATCAAGAAGATAGATATAAACCAAATCATATCAATAATTACATCAAATGTTAATGTTCTAAACACTCCAATTAAAAGGCAGAAATTGTCAGACTGGACAAATAAGGCAAAATCAAATTAGATTTCTGCCTCAAAGAGGCAGAATAAATATATATAAATATATATAAATATAAATATATATAAATAAAGTTAAATGCATAAACTTGATTTATTTTTCAAAAATAATGTCTTTTTTATTCTCTTTTGATAAATAAATAAATAAATAAATTTAAAGGCACAAATACATAGAAAGCAGGAGGAAACTGGGGATTATATTAATACCAAAGTAGATATCAAGAGCAAGAGTTTTAGGAAGGACGGAGTGCCATTTAATAATGATAAAATGGAATCACTAGGAAGTCAGCAATCTTAAATATATATACTTCAAACAACAGAGCTTTAAATTTCATGAAGCAAAAATTTGCACATCTAGAGATAGAATTCAATCATAAAAATTTAGTAAGTTTGTAGGGTACAAGGTCATTATACAAAATGATTCCATTTCTGTACTAGCACCAAGCAGTTGAAAAATGCAAGAAAATGCTACTTACAGTTACATGGAAAACATAAAGTACTTAGGAATAAATTTTATAAAAGACGAGCAAAACTTCTACATTAAAAATTTAAAAATATTACTGTTAACTATACCTTTATTTAAAAATCTAGAAAATATTAGTGAGAGAACTAATAATGATCTAAATAGAGAGATATACCTGGTTCATGGGTTGGAGCACTTAATATCATTAGGATATATATTTTCCCCAAATTGATTTATAGATTCAAAACAATTCAAATAAAAATTTCCAAGACTTTTTAAATAGAAATTGGCATGTTGATCCCAAAATATATATGAAAATGCTAAGGGCATTGATATTAAAACAATTGTGAAAAAAAAAAAAAAAAGAAAAAGAAGCTGAAAGGCTTATATGACTTATTTTAATACTTAACATAAAGCTATAAAATCAAGTAGCTTGGTATTAGGGATAAGATCAAAGGCACAGAACAAAGACTCCAGTTTGAACTGTAACTGATGAATTGTGACATCTCAGTATGGACAATTCAGAGACATAAAAAGCCAGGAAAACTCAATCATAAGTAGGCAGCCACAGTTTTGTGAGATGTACCCCCTGGAGCTTGATCAGGATCTTCTAGTAAATATCGAAGAAAAATCCCCTCAAGTTTCTGGCAGAGGAAAGGGAAAAGGAACAATTTGGAAACATGCCAGAGCGCTTTGTTCCTAATAGTCCTGCTCTCAGGAGAAACTAGTTAATCAAAGCCTAAGTGATGTGGAAGAAGGGAGGTAACCCAACTCCAGCCCATTTTAGCCATCCCAACTGGGTAGTGTTGGTGGGGAGGGGGTGGTGTAGAAAAAAACAGTAATAACTTGTGAAGCTTATAAGTTAAGAGTTAACCAGAAGCCTTACTGATGACAAAAAATAGTTAATAAAAATATATGTTGTGTGTTTCACATATATATAATGTGCTAATTCTTACAATGAAATAAGCTAGAGAAAAGAAAATGTTAAGAAAATCATAAGGAAGAGAAAACACATTTACACTATTGTAGTGTATTTATTGAAAAAATCCATTATATAAATGGACTGTGCAGTTCAAACCCATGCTCTTCAAGGGTCAATTGTAGTAGGTTATATTTTGTATAAGAAAGAAGGGGTAATAGGAATAGGTATCACACATTTGCTTATTTTTGCAAATAAAAAAAACCCCAACAATATAGGAAGGACAGAAAATGGTTACCAATTTGGTATAAATTGGAATAGTAGAAGGATAAAGAATATTTTAATGTAGTTTATAATTTGAGCTATGTAAATGTTCTATATATTCTAAAAAAAGAAGGCTAAAATTAAAAGATTAAAAAAAAAAAAAGCAAACCCTAAAACTGAATACAAAGAGAAATAAGTGAATCTAATCTAATTGCCTGTTAAATTGATAATACAGCCATTCAGGAAGCAGAATTAATTCAAGCATCTTTGGAAATAGTGTCTTAATTATAAAGTCTTAGTGGGATCAATTATAAGAGGAAAGACAACGTTAAACTTTACCTAAAAGTTTTATTGTTAGTCACAATACTATTTTAATTCTTAAACTGTTGAATTTATGACATAAAATGACAAATAGGTAAATATATCATTATAAGAAATCAAAATTCTCACTATGAGAGAAAAAATATAAATATAACCATTAAAAAGCTGAGAAAAATGATGTAATGCTAAATTGGAATTGGAATTCATTTTAAAATACACTGCCTAGTTCTATCCATTAGAATAGCCTAGGAACAATGGTACCCCAGTAAGGAAAATACATACTACTCAGATACTAGTTTTTAAATAACACTCCCTAATAAAAGAAGGTGAGCATTTTGGAGAACAGGCTGATTCCAGATATGGGACAGGAAAAATCTACAGTAAGCATGGGTTCCAGAAAGCAAGGAGTGCTCAGTGACAAATGGGGTAATAGCAAAAGGACAGAGGAGTATACTGAAAGGGGCTCCTCTGGGCCAAATTTGATATTACTGGAGTTTCAAAAAGTACAGAAATAGTAATATATTTTAATGCATTAAATTTTAAAATAATTCATGAATCCACTGTGATATTCAAAAGGGATAGGAATGGGGAAGGAATGGCTCATATTTTGAGAAAAATTCTGGTTAATAGATAGGATTAGCCATTTTGCCATCTCCAGTGTAATAGTTTATCTAAGTAAATACCATCAAAGAACACTAAAATTGGGATGTGGGATTGTAGGAAATAAGATACTCACAGCACGGCAGGCCCTCCCACCCCAAGAGGACAGGCTAAAAGAACAAGAGGCCGACAACCCCAAGGTCTCTATAAAACAAGTGCAGCTTACTTGGGTTGTGGTCAATAATTTGGACTCTGTACATTCCCTCAACTACCTCTCAACAGATGATTAAGAGGAGGATCCTCCAACACAGGAAAAATTCAGAGAGTGTGACCTCTGCCACAGAACTAATGGATATGGATCTAAGCAAGATGTTGGAAATAGACTCCAGGTAACAGTTATGTAGATAATTGCTAGGATGCAAAAAAACCATTAATGGCGACTTAGATTCTCTAAGGGCAGAAGTGAGAACTGATCTGGCAGAACTTAAAAATGCTAACAATGAGATACAATCTAATCTAGGTACTCTAATTGCTAGGGTAAATGAGGCAGAAGAATGAATTAGTGATCTGGAAGACAAACTCATAGAAAAGAAGGAACAGGAGGAGGCCTGGAACAAACAGCTTAGAATCCATGCAAACAGAATTAGAGAAATAAATGATGCCATAAAATGTCCCAATGTCAGAATTACTGGGATCCCAGAGGGGTGGAGACAGAGAGAGGACTAGAAGATATATTTGAGCAAATTCTAGCAGAGAACTTCCCTAATCTAGGGAATGAAACAAGTATTCATGTTCTAGAGGCAGAGAAAACCTCTCCCAAGATCAAAGAGAAGAGACCAATGCCCCAGCATGTAACAGTAAAACTTGCAAATCTTAAAACTAAGGAAAACATCTTAAGGGCAGTTAAGGGGAAGAGATTGCTTGCATACAGAGGGAGGAACATCAGAATAATGTCACACCTGTCCACAGAGACCTGGCAATCCAGAAAGGGTTGGCAAGACATATTCAGGGTACTAAATAAGAAGAACATGCAGTCAAGAATACTTTATCGGGCAAGGTTGTCATTTAGAATGGATGGAAAGATAAAGAGCTTCCAAGATCAGCAAAAAGTGAAAGACCATGTGACCACCAAGCTGGCCCTGCAAGAAATATCAAAGGAGATCTTTAAAAGGAGAAAGATCCCAAGAGTGATATAGATCAGAAATTTACAGACAATCTATAGAAACAAGGACCTCATAGGCAACATGACAATAAAAGCATATCTTTCAATAATCACTCTCTACATGAATGGCCTAAATGCTCCCATAAAACAACACAGGGTTGCAGATTAGATAAAAAGACAGGACCCATTCATATGCTGCCAACAAGAGACTCATTTTGAACATAAAGATACATACAGACTAAAAGTGAAGGGATGGATAACCATCTTTCATGCCAATGGACCACAAAAGAAAGCTGGGATAGCAATTCTCATATCAGACAAATTGGATTTTAAGCTAAAGACTGTAGTCAGAGATACAGGAAGACACTACATAATTCTTAAATGGTCTATCCAACAAGAAGGTCTAACAATTGTAAATATCTATGTCCCTAACATGGGAGCAGCCAACCACATCAGCCAACTGTTAACTAAAATAAACAGACATATTGATAATAATGTGTTAATTGTAGGAAACCTTAACACTCCACTCAGCAATAGACAGATCAACTAAGCAAAAAATCAACAAAGCAAGAGCTTTGAATGACACACTGAACCAGGTGGACCTCATAGATATATACAGAACATTCCACCCTAAAACAACAGAATACACATTCTTTTCAAATGCACATGGAACTATCTCCAGAATAAATCACATACTAGACCACAAAACAAGCCACAGTAAATTTAACAGGGTCAAAATCATGCCATAGATCTTTCCTGATCAAAACAGTTTTTCCACAAAGAAAATAAAACAGGAAAAAATTCAAACACATGGTACTAAATGACTTGATACTAAGCAAGTAAGGGCTCAATGAAGGCAATCAAAGAAAAAAGTTTAAAAAACATATGGAAACAAATGAAAATGAAAACACAGAAGTCCATAATCCTTGGGACACAGCAAAAGCAGTTCTAAGAGGTAAGTAAATAGATACAAGCCTATGACAAGAAACAAGAAATAGCTCAAATAAACAATCTAACCTTTTACCTAAAGAAAGTAGAGAAAGAAGAACAAAGCCCAAGATGGGTAGAAGAAAGGAAACAATAAAGATCAGAGTAGAAATAAATGACAGAAACTAGAAGAAGAAGGTGGAGGAGAAAGAGAAGGAGGAGGAGAAGAAGAAGAAGCTGTGAAATGTGTAAGCTGATGATTCACAGACCTGCACCCCTGTACCCCTGGGGCAAATAATATATTATATGTTAATAAAAATTTAATAAAAAAAAAAAGAAGAAAGAAAAGGAAAAAAAAGAAAAAAAAATCAGTGAAAACAAAAATTGGTTCTTTGAAAAGATAAACAAACTTGACAAAGCCTTAGCCAGACTCATCAAGAAAAAGAAGAGAAAGGACCCAAATAAATAAAATCAGAAATAAAAGAGAAGAAGTAACAACTGATACCACGGAAATACAAAGAATTATAAGAGAATACTTTGGAAAATTATATACCAACAAACTGGACAACCTAGAAGAAATGGATACATTCCTAAAAACACACCATCTTCCAAAACAGAACCAGGAAGAAATAGAAAATTTGAACAGAGTACAAGTAACAAAAATGAATTGGTAGTCAGAAAACTGTCAAAAATTAAAGTCTAGGACCAGATGGATTCATAGGCGAATTCTGCCATACACTTAAAGAAGAGTGAATATCTATTCTTCTCAAACTATTCCAAAAAATAAACGAGGAAGGAAAGCTTCCAAATATATTCTGTGTGGCCGGCATTACCCTAATAGCAGAACCAAAGATACCATGCACACACAGATACATACGCACACACATACAAATTACAGGCCAATATGCCTGATGAACATAGATGTAAAAATCTTCAACAAAATATTAACCAACCACATTCATCTATATATTAAAAACATCATTCACTACAATCAGGTGGAATTTATTCCAGGGTTGCAAGAATGGTTCAGTATTTACAAATCAGTGTGATACACCATATGAATAAAATAAAAGATCAAAATCATATGATAGTTTCAATAGATACAGAAAGACCATGTGACAAAGTACAACATCTATTCATCATAAAAATTTTCAACAAAGAGGGATTGGGGAGCATACCTCAACATAATGAAGGCCATAAAAGAAAAACCCACAGTTAAAACCATATTCAATGGTGAAAAACAGTTTTTCCTTCAAGATCAGGAACAAGAAAATGATGTCCACTGTGGCCAAATTTATTTGACATAGTACTGGAAGTCCTAGCCACAGCAATCAGACCAGAAAAAGAAATAAGAGGTATCCATATTGGTAAAGAAGAAGTTAAACTGTCACTATTTGCGTATGACATGATGCTATACATAGAGAATCCTACAGAGTCCATTAAAAAGCTAATAGCGTAAATGAATTCATGATTCATTTGCATGATAAATTTGGATGATACAAAGTTAATACCCCCAAATTGGTAGTGTTTCTATATCCTAATGATGAAGTGGCTGAAAGAGAAATTAAGAAAAAAACACCATTTAAATTGCACTAAAAAGAATAAAATACCTAGAAATAAACTTAATCAAAGATGTGAAATACCTGTATTCTGAAAACTAAAAAACACTGAGGAAAGAAATTGAAGATGACACAAATGGAAAGATACTCCATGCTCATGCTTTGGGAGAATATTGTTAAAATGTCCACATTATCTAAAGCAATCTACAGATTCAATCTCAATCAAAATACCAACAACATTTTTAAGAAAACCAGAAAACATAATACTAAAATTTGTATGGGATTACAAAAGACTCCAAATAGTCAAAGCAATCTTGAGAAAGAACAAAGTTGGGTATATTACAATTCCAGATTTCAAGATGTACTACAAAGCTGTAGTAATCAAAAGCCAACAGTACTGGAACAAAGATAGACACATAGATCAATAGAATAGAATAGACAGCCTAGAAATAAACCCATGCTTATTTGGTCAATTAATCTATGACAAAGGAGGCTAGAACATACAGTAGGGAAAAGAAAATCTTTTCAATAAATGGTGCTACAAAACTGGATAGCAACATGGAAAAGACCACTTTTAGAAACTGCACCACTTTTTAACACCATACTCAAAAACAAACTCAGAATGGATTAAAGACATAAATGTGAAACCAGAAACCATAAAAATCCTGGAAGAGAACACAGGTAGTAATTTCTCTAATACTAGCTGTAGCAACATTTTCTAGATATGTCTCCTAGGGCAAGGGAAACAAAAGCAAAAATATTGGGACTATGCCAGAATAGAAACCTTTTGCACAGCAAAGAAAACCATCAACAGAACAAAAAGATAACCTACTTACTGCAAAAAGATATTTGCAAATAACATATTTGATATGGGGTTTATACTCAAAATTTTTATTTTTTTAAAATATTTTATTTATTTATTTGACAAATATAGATCACAAGTAGGCAGAGAGGCAGGTAGAGAGAGAGAGAGAAGGAAGCAGGCTCCCTGCTGAGCAGAAAGCCTGATGTGGGGCTCAATCCCAGGACCCTGGAATCATGACCCAAGCCCAAGGCAGAGCCTTTAACCCACTGAGCCACCGAGGTGTCCCCCCTTTTAAAAAAATTTTTTTTAATGTTTATTTTTTGACAGTGAGAGAGAACACAAGTAGGCAGAGAGGCAGGCATAGAGAGAGGGGAAGCAGGCTCCCCACTGAGTAGAGAGCTCGACATGGGGCTCGATCCCAGGACCCTGAGATCATGACCTGAGCCAGAAGCAGAGGCTTAACCCACTGTGCCACCCAGGTGCCCCTAATACCCAAAATTCTTTTAAAAAATTCTACAACTCAGCACCAAAACAAACAAACAAACCAAAACCCCCAACCAATCCACTTAAAAAATGGGCAGAGGACCTAAATTGACATTTTTCCAAAGAAAATATACACATGGCAAACAGACACATGAAAAGATGCCCAACATCACTAATGATTAGGGAATGCAAGTCCAAATTATGATGAGATATCACCATAAGCCTGTTAGAATAGCTAAAATTGAAGACAAGAAATAACAAGCATTGATGAGGATGTGGAGTAAAAGGAACCTTCATACACCATTCCAACCCTCATACACTGTTGGAATATGACACTGGGGGAATATAAATACAAATTGAATTAGGCACCAGGAAAACAGAATGGAGATTCCTCAAAAATTAAAAATAGAAGTACCATATGATCCAATAATTCCACAACTGGGCACTTACCCAAGGGAAACAGAAAGAAACACTAATTCAAAAAGATATATGCACGCCTATATTTATTATTTACAATGACCAACATATGGACACAACCTAAGTGTCCATTAATGGATGAAAAGATAAAGAAGATGTGATACACACACACACACACACACACACACACACACACACACACCAATGGACTATTTATTATACAGCCGTAAAAAGGATGCTATTGTGCATTTGAGACATATGGATGGACCTAGAGTATATTATGCTAAGTTAAATAAGTCAGACTGAGAAAGATAAATACCATGTGATTCCACTCATAAGTGGAATCTTAAAGAAAAAAATTAAAAGAAAAAAAAGCAAAAGCAAACCTATAAATACAGAGAACAGACTGATGATTGCCAGAGGGGTGTGCCAGAAGGGTGTGTTGAGTAGAACGGTTAAAGGGAAGTGGGAGATATAAATTTCCAGTTAAGGAAAGAATAAAAGGTACAGCATAAGAGAAATAGTCAATGATGGTGTAATAGCAATGCATCAGAACAAATGGGAGCTGCAGTTGTGAACACTTTACTATTGTTTATTTGTCCTCTGAAACATCTTACTGAGAGGCCAGCTGTGAAGTTGTGAATGCCACACCTCACGTACCATTTCCTTTGAAAATTCATAACAATCCAAGTTTTTCAAAACCCCAAACTATCTTTTTTGTTCTTTGAAGCTCCACGCTTTACCACAGTGCAAGTCTCATTAGGTTTTTAATCAAGTATTTGTCAGCTGTTTTCTAATCAAGAAGGTTCTGTTCTTTTCACATCAAGGAATCACTTGATGTGGAATCACTTAGGAGACAAACAACAACATAAAATAATTAGATTTGATTGAGTATAATTGATTTGAATGTTAATGAAACAGTGCCTTCAGTATGTTTCATTTCACTTAAATTTTGATGACACTTAAGCAGTTGTCTTGCTTCCCCCAACCTGCCACCCTGATTTTTCCCCACCATTGCATTTGACATTTATTGTTCCTGTGTATCGACATTGTTTGTCTGAAAGCCTTTTAATCAGCTGTGGGTGAAGTAGCAGAGGAGCGCTTAGCTCTTCCAGCTCTATCACCTCCCATGTTGGTTGCCAAGGGAACCATCTCACTGAGTCAAAAATAAAGGACTCATCAAATTTGGTGGTTTTTTTTTCTTTTGCCTTGATGAGAGCCACCGAAATGTCCTCTTGCATCAGACCACATGTGACCATCTCTTCTGCCATTTCTTCGCAAAATATCTGAAAGTGATCTTTATAATAAGGGATAAAAGAGGGAAGTTTGACAAGCTAGTGTTGTGAAAGTTAGATGAGGTCAATGCCGTGAAAACAATACGCCTTTGTTCTCTAAAAGAAATTTTAAATTTTTAAATTATAATTGATATAAATTATAAAATTTAACAATTATATATTGAGATATTTGGACATTATAGGCCCTGTTTTATTGGAGTAGGTGGATAGGTTTGGATTTTATTCTGACCACTGTTTTGAAATATCAATAAGGGAAGTGATAAGCCTGGCCTTTAAGGCAGGACAGGATCTAAGCTGTTTTGTTTGCTTCTATAGTACTCTTGTCCACTGGCACAAATAAACTCTCAACAAATGAAAAGAATTTCTCACCAATGGCTGCTAACCTACAGAAGTTATTCTGAACTGTTTTAAAATATCCAGCCAAGGGCGCCTGGGTGGCTCAGTGGGTTAAGCCGCTGCCTTCGGCTCAGGTCATGATCTCAGGGTCCTGGGATCGAGTCCCGCATCGGGCTCTCTGCTCGGCAGGGAGCCTGCTTCCTCCTCTCTCTCTCTCTCTGCCTGCCTCTCTGCCTACTTGTGATCTCTCTCTGTCAAATAAATAAAATCTTTAAAAAATATATATATATATCCAGCCAAGTTACTGTCTGGAAAAATCTAGAGGCTGGTGAGGAAGAGTCTCTGCAGCCCTTCTACTCAATACACCCTGCCCTTACCTCTTCTGAGTTCTAAGCAGTGAAGCTCCATGAACACAGGAGAGGGAAATCCCTTTGAAAAGAAAGAGTGGTCCCTTGGCCTGTTGTGAGAGTTTGGGGTGAGAGAAAAATTGTTCTGCCTATGCACCCTCATTTTCAATCTTTTGTGCAAAAAATATGAAGTTAAAATGGGCATTGTGGGAAATTCTCCTTGGGGAAAATGGATAGCCAAGCTGAACAGAAGGGCAGATAGAGCAGGCCAGGAATGGGAAGAGCTAGCTCCACTCTTTTAACCCAGGTTTCTGTGTAGTGGAGGGAAGTGGTCTGCTTGTTTTTACTATATTTTTGTACCAGAGACTCTTTCTGAGTCACTGCCCAGCTTCTCAGTTTTGACTGTTTTTCAAATTGTGGTCATTTATTACCTGCATCAGCATCTCCTGAGGGTCATAAAATAACTGCAACAGCCTAGGCTGGACCCCAGACCTGCTGAATCATTCTCTGAGGATAGATGCCAGACATCCATATACTTTACAATTACCCCAGGTGATTTGTATTTATATAATGCATAAAGACTAATCCAAGAGCGTCTGCAATCACGGTAAAGAGAATTCTCTAAAGGGAGGGGGCACAGGGCAATCTTTTCAGAACACAAGTTCTAATTATGGATGAGCTTTGGTGTGGGAGGGTCCATAACATACCTAAAGTTGTTTGAGAATTTTTGTGTGAAAGCGTGTGTACATGCATCTTTCTGGTGAAGGGCTCTGATCTTCAATCAGATTCCCCAAGGAGTCCATGACTCTCCCCAAAATGTTAAGAGCCACTTGTTTGTGGAATGCTTGAGTTGATGTCAGGAATAGTGGCAAAAGTCTCCAAAATAAAATGTCTTGAATAATCTCCTTACCCATTCTCACTTCTTCCTTTTCCTCCCCTGCAACACTTGCCCCAATGTGGATATAGAAATTGTCCTGATTCATCAAAATCTCAATTACCAAATTTATTTGGTTTGTAATCAAACAAAATGACACAGTGAGTATTTTAATGGCTTTCTTTTTTGGACTAAATGACTAACTCAAACCAGAAAACAAAAGGTTAATTTTGTCCTCTGCCCACATTACAAAAACAAAATCAGTGTTGATGCAGTCACTCCACTTCTCCAAAAACCAAAGTGGTTCTGAGAAATCCCTCACCACTTTGAAGAGTGAACTATTAGAACACTCATGATTAGAGAAATCAGATTAATTGGCCCATAGTGTGATGTGAGAGTGTGTTCTTTAATGACGATAGCTGTGCAAAGTGGATGCACACAGCACTCATCCGGAATGGTTCGCGGAACTAAGGCCATGTTTCTCGAAGTGTGCTTAGAGAACTACATGATCAGAGTTATCCTGGGAACTCTGCTAAAGATGCCAACTCCCTGCAGCCAGCTAGAACTTAGGAATCAGAAACACTAGTGATACGTCCAGAAAATCAGTTAGAACAAGTATGGAGGAGATTAGTAACTACGAAACATCAAGAAATTTGAGAGTTCTCTGGGCCACATTTCTCCTGAGTCATCTTTACATAAGGACAGAAGTTATAGAACAGAGAAGCCAGGGCTATTGAGCTTAAGACCTGAAGCACATTGTGAACAAATAGCAAAATGGCACCCAGTCTCTCTCCATAGGGGATTTTAACCTGGTCCAGATGTGTATTTTAGAAGGTTGAGAATTGGAAAATGATTGCATAATCATAAAAATTCTGTCCTGAACACAATTAAGAAGCTTATTACACCATTGTGTTTAGTAGATCTCTTAAAACTTCATTATTCTACATTTGAAAAACCCCAATGAGTATCTCCTCCATTCAGCCAAAAGGGCTCACCCGAAGTATGAAATGATAAATTTTAAAATTATAGGGCAATTCATATCCCACCTCTGGGACTCTCTGACTGATAAAGGATGTTCAGACCTGAGCCTGTCCATCCCCTGGTATTGGCAGGCTTGCGGAAGGGTGCGGACTTCACATATTGCGGTTTTACTGCTTTCAGAAGGGTGTGTCTGTGAGACCAGGGAATCCATTCCCAATTTGGTCAGCCTCAGAGAAACAAAACATTTCTGTTTATTCTTTTCCTTTTATTAGTCTCTGAAATTGTCACGGCTTAGAGTGCAGGTTGAGATGATCTTTCAGTGTTCATTGTTTCCACACCAAAGCATTTCCAAGGAAGCTGGGAATAGATCTATAGCCATAAATAACATAATTCATTTGTCATCAGACAACTAGTGAGGATGTTTGCTATGTCTTCTTGTATATTTTTGCTCTCTCCCAATGTCCTGCAAAAGAGAGATCTGCCTCCTTGGAAACAAAGTTAGTTATATTTTAACATTTCCTTCTTTTTTAAAAAGAAAGAAGAATGCTAAAATAAGACACTAAATTTACTAGGAGGTATAAGCAGGTCAGTAGATACAAAGTGATATCAGAGAGCTATGTCCACCCCCATAAATTTCTGTGGAAAGAATTTCACAGTAGGATATGCTGAAAGACCTTTTCACTAGTCTCCCCAACTTAGTTAATGAAGTCATTTACACTGCTCCCCTGAAGTTCTGAGCTATTAGAGCCCATAGGGGCAGCAACTCCTGGCTTGTTATTTATTGTGGACAGAACAGTACCCCCCACCCCCGCAAATGCCTATATCTTAATCCACAGAGTCTGTGAATATGTTACTTTATATAGCAGGGAAGTTAATGTTGCAGGTAGAATTAAGTGTGCTAATCAACTGATGTTAAGAAAGGGCGATTATCCTAGATTATTCAGATGAGCCCAATGTAACCAGAATGGTCCTCAAAAGTAGAAGAGGGAGGCAGAAGAGTGTGAGAATATTCAGTGTGAGGACTTGATATGCCATGCTGGCTTTGAAACTAGAAAGAGGCTATGAGTCATGGGATGTGGGCAGCCTCTGGAAGATGTTAAAGGTAAGAAAACTAATTCTTTCCTAGATGTTCCACAATGTAACAGAACCCTCCCAACACCTTGGTTTTAGTCAGTGAGACCCATTTCAGACTTCTGACCTACAGAACTATGAGACAGAAAATTTGTGTTTTGGTAAGCCACTAAACTTGTGGTAATGTGTTACAGCAGTATTAACAAAACTAATACATTCATCTCAATATTTAAATATCTCTAAACTTTTCCGTTTCAGAACAAAGTTAGTTGTTAGTACTTTGAAAATATTAATCTGGATTTTTCTTCAAATTGAGCAAAATTTCAGACAATTTCCTATTTCACTTTAATTATCCCTAACATCTGAGCAATGCTTGACTTACTGCAGTCATATTAGACACTTAACAATGATCATCATGATATAATAATAGAGCATCTTGAGCACTGAGAGGACTTTGGTTTCTGGGGAGATACCTATGTTCAAGTCTGGGTTTATGACTTTAGGAGCCCTAGATATCTTAGAGGAAAGTAGGGTATGGAATGATGCTTAATCAGGACAAAGTTCATCTTCCAGCATCTGCTATGAAGAAAACCTGTTTCGATTGTTTTCATTTGCAATTCCCTAATGACATGAGTTTTAGGACCTTTTCAAATTCCTGTTTGCCATATATATATATATATATATATATATATCTTCTTTGGTAAGGGATCTGTTCAGGTCCTTTGCACATTTTATAATTGGATTGCTTGTTTTCTTAAAGTTAAGAATTCTTTGTATATCTTGGATGCCAGTCTTTTAACAAATACTTGATTTGCAAATATTATCTCCCAGTCTGTGGCTTGTCATTACCTTCTCTTAACAGTGTCTTTCACAGAGCACAAGTTTTTAATTTTAATGAAGTCCAACTTGTCAGTCTTCCCCGCCCCCCCCCCACAGGCACCATGCTTTTAGTGTTATATCTAAAAAACCATTACCAAACCAAAGATGATCTTGATTTTCCCCTATTTTTCTTCTAAGAGTTTTGTTGTTTTGCATTTTAAATTTAGGTCTATGATACATTCTGAGTTAACTTTTGTTTCATTTTTGCATGTGGATGACCATTTGTTGAAGACTGTCTTTGCTACATTGTATTGCCTTGGCTCCTTTGTCAAAGAGCAGTTGACTATATTTGTGTGGGTTTATTTCTGGGTTCTCTAGCTCCTGTAAGTGATTTTTCTATTCTTTCAGCTGTAATACACTGTCTTAACTAGAATCTTAGTTAACTAGAATCTTATCATGTCCTTTGTAGCAGATATTTCATTTCTTCGCAAATTGATTATTCTTCACCTATACTTGAAGTATGGCAAAAGGCAATGGTTCTGTTTAGTGTTGGTCCCTTGCAGGACTTCTAGGTATTTCTTCCATCTTTTTCTTCTATATCCAGATGAAATCCACTGTAATTAGTTTGGATTAAAGACAATTAATTCGTCATTAAGTGGGCAGAGTTACAGATGAAGTTAAAAATAGAGAATTCAAAAGTGTGAGGTCTCATTTGAACTTCCTTTTCCACTAATACTGAGATACTTTCTTATCGCACACTCCTCTAAGACAGAAGGTCATTCTCATTTTGGATGCAGAACTCTATACCACCCATATACTTGGATAAATTCTCTTAGTCTCTTAGACTCTTCTGCTTCTTCAAGATCACCCAAGAGTGGTAACATTGGTGGTTTTGTTTGGAGGTTAAATAGGTTAAACAAGATTCTTTGCCAATTCATTTAAGTAAATTGAGGCCAGCCAAGATTAGATAAAGCATTTCTCTACAAAAAACAGTGTAGGTCTCCAGAGCTCTCCTTTGGCATTTGGAACCAAGGTCTCTGCCAGCAACAAAGTGTAACATTTTTCTTGCGTGTTTTCTGGGGATGACCTTGAGGTAAGGTTGAAAATATAATTCAGCATTCTGGGATTCTTGGACAAATTCCATAATAAATTGCTAACAAGTCTAATTGCTAATGTGATCATAGCTTTCTACTTTGATGCATTTTAATAAAAAAATTAAAACTCTGTCAGTTTGGTCTATATTAGATTCTCCATAAACTAAAATGAGGTTCAGATTACTTTTGCTAGTTAGGATAAATAGCCAAATCGATAGATTATATTTACAGTGGTGTTTCACCATTCAAAAGGATAAGGTATAATTTTGGTTTTAAAACACATAGCAATCAAGGTTCTTCATGTAGGCCTGCTGATTTTAGAACACCCCTATTACATCAGCTGCTATGCATACAATTTCTCTGATCTTAAAGGGCTTCCTCATTAGTGTTTGTCTCCCTTTTCTTGTGTAAAAAGGGGGGGGGGCAGGTAACATTTCAGGTTTCGCCTTGATTCTCATTTGCTTAACTCATTTATTCATCAATCACTTCCTGAATATTTATTATAAAACCAGGAAATATACTAAATGATGGGAGAACTAAATGAGTGAGACACAGTCCCTTTCCCAAAAGAATTTACAGCCTATAGAAAGAGTAAATTCTTTCCCAAAAGAATTTACAGCCAAGTATGATGCCAAGGAAGGTCTCTTTCTGTGTCTTCAATACATGAAACATGTGGCTCTTAATCACCAAGCATAATCCATTTTATTTCCAAATGAAAAATGTAATCAAACATACCTAACCTGGCTTGTAATCTCCCTTTGTTTTAAAAAATAAATCTTCAAAATGATTTTTTCAAACACAGAAAATAGTTCTTTATTCACATGTGTATTTACATGGCCAGGCATTTAGTCTCAGAGTTTTTCTTGAGGTTGGTGCTGTTATTTAAGGGCCATGGCTCCTAGGTTAACTGGCTTGGGGTTTGGTAGAATGGTTTGGTGAAAGCTGTAACTTCCCTGTGTATAGAAAGAGTCTTAGGTTCTGATGGAAGCAGAAAGAAATCATGAATGTGGATGGGATTAAGAAGGTCAGTAAGTATATGTCTCACTTGATTGCTTTTTAAATCCTCGGAAACTTAATTTCATAATGGTTTTTCTCCCAATTAACACCATTCTGAGAGGACTATTCCTTAATCTACAATTTAAATAGCTAAAAAGAAAAAGGTCTCTATGTCTTCAGTGCATTGATAATTCAGAAAATACAAGAGCAGAGTGTAACCAAAGAAAAGGAAGTATTCCCTGCAGACATAAATTATCTAATGAAAGAAGTTAGGGCAAGGGAAATTAAATCCCCTCAAGACAGTATGCTTGAGGGGACATATTGTTGCTATAAGAAAAACACAAATTAAAAAGAGTTTTAGAATATAATACCCAAGAGCTTAATATATAAAATATTATACACTGTTTGAAATCATAAAAGTAAAATTGGGATCTACATCTGCTGAATGCTTTAAAAAACTTTTTATTCACTTTTGACCAAAAATGTGCAAAGGAGCTCAACTATTGTTAAATCTAGGAGAAAAAGAACATAAAACCATTTGTGTAGAAGAGCCAGAAAAGTGCAGACAGTGAGAAGAGCCAAGGAAAAAATACTGACAATGATTTAAAAATAGGAACAAACAGCAATAAGTGGAAGGAACATCACCCAAGGGATAAACTATGAGGACACCCAACACTCCTGTGCAGCTGCTCTGGTCTCTTTTAAAACGTGAGCCAAAATAACTCAGGGAGCTATTCTTGACTTTAAATGCGGGACTACAACTCTGGTGAATTATGAGGATGCTCAGTGTTAATGCTGCTGGGGAATTTCAACTAGGCTAAAGCCTGCCTGAAATTTCCAGATGCTAAAATTTGCAAACATGTCTTCATACCAGAAGTGCGCTCTACGTAAAACACAAACATTCATAATTTGTTTTTATGTTCATCTTTGTATAATTCATAATTTTACATTTTAGGTCCCTTGCACAACTACTGAATTGTTTTATCTTGAGGGGGTATATGGCCATTTATTATTCCCCATTTTTTTCATTTTGTATTTAAAATATGAATCTAGTTTATAAGTAGAAAGAGACTTTATTGAGCACTTACTGTTGGCAGACCCAGTAATACACATAGAAGCCAAAGCTGAATGTAGGCTTTCTGGTCCCTTAAAGTCTTTTGAAAAGCAGTAACATTGTCATATAGTGAGCTCAGATCTGAAGCTTTAGTCTTGCTACTTTTTCTTATTGGGAATAATCTTCTCCCTTCTCCCTAAAGTATAAAATAACAAGAAAGAGAGCTCCATGGGTGAAATGAATAAAACAGTGAGTATATCTTTTTGCTTTGTGAAGGTTACCAAGTTGAAATAAATATCATAAATATCACATAGGTTCTATTGCCCCAACTGTGCATATTGAAAAAAGTTTCAAAAGCTAGCAGGACAATGCTAAATCTCCAATATTATAAATTCATTCAGAAAATCTTCCCTCAGAATAGCATAGTTATTCTCTAACAGGTACGTATTCTTCTCAATTTCCTTCTTTGATTCCTAAAAAGAACAGTGTCTTTGGTAAACTTTTCCTGGGTTCAAATTCCTGGTTCCACCATCTACCAGCTATGTAAATTACATAACTTTGATTTATTTTCATCTGTCAAATAAGGATAATAATACTGCCTGGTTGTGCTGTTGGGAATCTTAAATAAGATAGATGCATTTAGTACAATGTTTGGCATACAGCTGGCACTCAATAAATGTTGGTTTTCCTTCCCTCTGCATTATAAATATTGGTCTCATCAACAGTTCATCATTTCCCCTGCACATTTTTTCAAAAAATGTCTTTAACTTCAACCATCATCCTTTTTATAAAACCAAAAAATATTTGAGCTAAAAATAATCTTAGAGATTACTTCAATGCTTTCATAATCCTCAATGGAGTCTAAGTATAGGTAAGGAAACAGACCCAGAAGGGTGAAGTGACCTGTTCAAGGTCACAGAGGTGGTGAGAGGTAGAATTTTAGGACCAGATCACAAGTCTCAAGACAAGGTTTATTCCTATATTCCCCAGGGCCTCCCTATAGATGGTTTTCTAATTCAGAAAAGATTAAAAACAATTGAGTTTTTTATAATACTCACTGAAATCTTCCTCTTTGCCTTAAAGAAATTGCAAGTTGGACCTTGAGAATATGGGCTTGAGATGTTTGCATTATACTCTTCGTTCACTTACTTGTCTTGTAGAGTATGTGATGCCGGTTCGGGAACCATTTTCAGGCTCCAGAGGCAGCATTGCTAACTCAGAATTACAGTGTTTGTTTCTCACAGCAGTATAATTCTGGTGTGCCAAATAGTCGTTCTTTCCTTTTGATACCTGTTTGTTTGGCTTGGTTTTAATCTCAAAGAAGTCATTTCATGAGAATTATGTCTCAAAAGCTAACAAAGAAGTGGAACTTCTTAAGTTGTGACAGGGTGGAAGACACCCTAGAATGAACTGCTTATCTAAACCCATTAAATGCTTCTGCACAGCAAAGGAAACAGTCAACAAAACAAAGAGGCAACTCACAGAATGGGAGAAGATATTCACAAATGACACTACAAAGGGCTGATATCCAAGATCTATAAAGAACTCCTCAAACTCGACACCCAAAAAACCAGATAATCATGTCAAAAAAATGGGCAGGAGACATGAACAGACACTTGTCCAAAGAAGACATACAAATGGCTAGCAGACACATGAAAAAATGTTCATCATCATTAGCTATCATGGAAATTCAAATCAAAACCACACTGAGATACCACCTTACACAAGTTAGAATGGCAAAGATTAACAAGACAGGAAACAACAAATGTTGGAGAGGATGTGGAGAAAGGGGAACCCTCTTACACTGTTGGTGGGAATGGAGGTTGGTGCAGCCACTTTGGAAAACAGTATGGAGATTCCTCAAAAAATAAAAAATAAAGTTACCTTATGACCCAGCAGTTGTACTACTGGATATTGACCCCAAAGATACAGATGTAGTGAAAAGAAGGGCCATCTGTACCCCAATGTTCATAGCAACAATGTCCATAATAGTCAAACTGTGGAGAGAGCCAAGATGCTCTTCAACAGACGAATGGATAAAGAAAATGTGGTCCATATATATGATGGAATATTACTCAGCCATCAGAAAGGATGAATACTCAACTTTTGTATCAACATGGACGGAACTGGAGGAGATTATGCTGAGTGAAATAAGTCAATCAGAGAAAGTCAGGTATCAAATGGTTATACTTACTTGTGGAACATAAGGCATAACATGGAGGACATTAGGAGGAAAGGAAAGTGAATTGGGGGAAATCAGAGGGAGAGACAAATGATGAGAGACTGTGGACTCTGAGGAACAAACTGAGGATTCTAGAGGGAAAGGGGTGGAGGGATGGGTGAGCCTGGTGGTGGGTATTAAGGAGGGCACATATTGCATGGAGCACTGGGTGTGATACATAAACAATGAATCTTAGAACACTGAAAAACTAAAATTAAAAAAAAAAAAAGAACATTAAATGGCAGTTCTTCTAACAAATGTAGGTTAGTTAGTCTTTACTAACCAGGAATTGTGTATTCAGAGAGCCACTCCATTTACCTAACAGAAGTAAAGGAACATATTCTCAAACAGTGTTCTAATGTTGTAGACTACAGTAGAAGATCCCATTTTGGCTTGGATTCAAGAGAATTTATTCATTGACATGCCAGAAGTATCTTATCAGTAGCTAGTTTTAGCTAATAAGCTTTCTCATAGAGTGAATCCCTTAAGGAGAAAAAAGCAAGAACAACAACAACAAAACTATAATGATGTTCTACAGTAAAACTTTCAGTGAAAGTAACATAATGAAATCCTTTAAGATTTCTCTCCCCCTCAAACTTAGCTAGGCTTGTTACCATTACCAAGTATTCTGTCTAGATGGGTGAACAATAAAGGATAACCTGGGTTTCAGGACATCCCAGACTTCCCTATCAGTCACACATTAAATAAAACTTTATTGAGGATCTACTATAGTCTGAAAGCTAATTACAAAGCCTGGATATGGGGCACCTGGGTGGCTCAGTCAGTTGAGCATCTGACTCTTGATTAAGGGTCTGATCACCATCTCAGGGATTGAGCTCCCCCACCCCAGCTGGGCCCTGTTTTCAACAGAGAGTCTCTTGAGATTTTTTTTTTTCTCTCTCTCTCTCCCTCTTTCCCTCCCTGCTGTTCAAACACACACACACACTCTCTCTCTCTCTCCAAATAAATAAATAAATAAATAAATAAATAATTTTAAAAACAGGTCTGGGTATGACAGTCTTAGATGTGCCCCTCTCTTCCTACTGCACATATGCACCCACATGCTCTTTCTTTCATCATCTTCACATTCAACAAATAAACTTGTTATCAAAGTGAAACACTCTTCCCCCTCTAGGCAGCATCCTTTCCAGCCAGAATAAGGCTGCAAACTGTCCTCTCGAAGCAGTGTTATTCAATATTAGGCTAAAAGTGTTTCTGACAAAATTGGTTCTGTTATCAGAGCGATATTTGCACACAATGTCCTTCCTTTCCCTCATCCCAAATTTGGCTTTTAAAATCTTAGACAGTGTCACTTAATTATATGAAAGTACTATGATACTATCATAAAGCCAACCAGCTTGTGATATTTGCTATTTCAAAGTATTATTGGCTACAGAGGTAAATTATTAGGAAAATTGGTGGGAAAGGGGGATATTTCTAGCAAATGAAGACAAGCTGAATATGTTAGGTGCAGGTAATCCCCATGTTTAGCAAATGAAACAGTATATAACCCATTCCTATTTGGGTGCCCCAGAGAAAGAAAACTCAGTGACTCCTGCCTGGTAGTGTTGAATTTAATTGAAGTTGAGGTGACTTTTCTGAGAACAGAGGTTATAGAATATTTCTTTGTATTCCCAGCACATAGTAGGTAGAAGGCACAGCTATATATATTCTAAGAAGCCATTGATTTTAAATGCACCATTATTTTGTATGCAACTAAGAAATTTTAAAATGTTGCCAATAACCCAATAGCTTTATTCCTAGTGAAAGAACTGTATGAGACATAGATTTTTCATTCATTGCTCATATGAAATAAAGTAAATTGACTAAGATATTCCTAAAACTTCACACATCAAGATGTCATAAACTAGAAGGTGTGAAAATTTCAGAAATATTAAAATATGGAAATGATGTTTGCTATTGTGCTGACAATGGTAATAATCATCTGCATGATGGTGATCAATTCACACTAATCCCTGGTTGATATTTTCCATTAGGTTGTGTGACTATTCCACTAATGTCCTTCTTTGCCACCTAACTGGGTCTTTTGACTGCATGGTAAAGGTCTTATATGGTGTGTTAGAAGCCTGGTAGGAGTACGATTAGATTAGGGACATGGAAGAAGCATCTGTATGGTGCTGGGGAATGAGTACAACATATAACAATATTTGCATCATAAATCAGCACTCACAAGACAGTGTCTGTCATGGAAGAGGAACTAAATAACAAGGGTGACTTGGCCAATAGATGGCAACCAACATCTGTTGTTGGTCATACAGTGTCCATGCAATGGGCTCTGGAACAGAGAAGTAATGGTGGCAGAGATGAAGGCCATGTGAGCCCAAACAGCATGGATTCCCTATCATGAAGGATGATCAACTGCTGCCACCAGTGAGTGTCCAACAGGCCAGCAACCCATAACACTGAGAATACAGTATCATCCTTCAAAGAGACCAATCAGTTATTTGGTGACAAGTTGATTACATCCAACTCCTTCTGCATTATAGGGGCAATATTTCATCTGGACTGTCAACAACTTTTAGTCTCTGCCCATAACACCCAGCTAGCAGCACTCCGAAGTGTCTGATTTAAGCCTCCAAATCCCACTTAGCATTGCTAGGAAATGCTACTTTCCTAGCATTGTTAGGAAATACAAAAGACAAACTTTATGGCACAAGATGAGCAGTGGTAGAACATAGCCATGGTATCTACTTATTGATCCCACCATATTCTGGATCATCCAGAAGCTGCTAACTTAATAGTGGTGGAATGTCCTCTTGAGGGGTCTTGAATTTCCACCTTGTCAAAAATACTTTACATGGCTGGAAAGCTCTTCTTCAGGATGTAGTATATACCCTAAAATAATGGACATTAGCAGTTCTGTGTCACCAGTAAGTAGAATGCAAGATTCTGGGAACAAAGGAATAAAAGCAGGAATGGGCCTACTCACCATCACTTCCAGTCACCCTCTCAGGGAATTTGTGTTTCCCCACATCTGTAATTTAGGTTCCAGTGACCCTGGTTCCTAGAGGGAGGGTGCTTCTACCAGGGAATACCGGGAGAATCCCAATAAACTTAAACTTATGACTAACTCCTGGTTACTTTCAGCAACTCAAGCCAGTAGACCATCAGACAAAAAACAGTTACCATACCAGCAGAATAACTGACCCTATTCATCATGAGGAAATAAAGTATGGCTAGCCAGTGCAAACAGGGAGATATGTTGGGTTATCTCTGTATTTCTATGACCAATTTCACTATAAAGAACAAGTCCAATAACCACAGGTTGATAAAAGTATGGTAACTGCATCAGATGCTGTAAGACAAGCCAACTAGTCCAACAGAGGTACTACCCAAGGAAGAGACATTCTAGAATAACTAGTAGAGAAGAAAGGATAAAGGGTATGTCTAGACCAATCATACCACAGGAGCTATACTTAATTTAAATAAGCTTCTTATAAGTCTTCCCCAAACATTGACCATTCAGGATCCCAGAAAAACTGTGACTAGATGGAGTTAACTTAATCTGAGAAACAAGTACTATCTGAGGACTGCAAGGCAGTCCTATAGCAGGACTCATAGTTGCTCTCCCCAGATCCACTTCACTGGGCTAGAATACCCATCCCCCAGTTCTCATGCCTTAGCCCTCATTAGTGGCTCATAGCTATTTATCTCCTTCTAATGGGAACCATTATAATAACTCCAGGGGGCAGTAACCCATGGTGACACTGAATAAGCTGTGGAAATTCATGCTCTATAGCTTCCAGTAGAGCCAATCTAGTTCCAGCTGCTCTCCAGCTGAGACCACATCCTAGTTTAGCTCCTCCCTCCATCCTATCCTGCTCTCACTAACCCCCATCTTCTTCTGAAATCACTTCCTCAATAAATCATTATACAAGAATTCCAATCCCTGGCTCTGCTTCTAGGAAACCCCATCTAAAACAGGGAACAAATGGATCGTTTGGCAGACAATCATCTCTCAGCCACAGATGCCTTTAAAAGGAAAACATTTCTTCCAGATTCTTGTTGACAAAGATCACTTTTGTTTTAATATTAATAAAAAATGCTCAGAGGTAAAGGTACTGTGGTTAGCTCTAACAAAACTATAAAAGCAGAATAAACTTGCCAGCCAATTAGATTAACCAAAGCAAAAATAAAATGTAAATTTACTATATTAATGTAATGTGACCATTTTTTTTCTGAAGCAAATTGTCAGTGTTTTTAAAAGAGAAAGATGTAGCCCCAGATTTGGTCCTATATTTTAGTATGTTCCTGTATTTTAAACTCAACAATACAAATTCAGAGCATGTCATTGTTGTTATTGTTTAAGTATTTTCTACAAAATATCATTAATAACTTCCAGGCTTTTTTTTTGCTAATTCAGAACAATCAGCTCTCATTCTAAACTAAAAGCCAGCTAGTAAACAATTCTTTAGTGGCAATTATAATAAATTCTCACTTGATAACTTGTTAGAACATTCATTCTTTGTTGAGGTAATGGCTCAGAATAAAATGGTTCAGGCTCTTTTGAGTTTGGAACATCTTTTCTGTATGCCTCATGAAGATTCAATGCATTTACTACTTTTATCAGTTTGATCTACTATGCCACATCCATTCATGGTGTGCCCCCTGACACCCATCGAGATTTCTTTAATGGGAGTAATACCAGAAACATAAAGGCAAATATGATCATTAAAATTAGGAAGCTATGTGGAAGGTCCTCTCATAACCCCAGAAGTTCATCTATTATATTACAGATCATTAACAAATTGAAAGTAAACAGTTGAAAATTTCTCTTAAAGAATTCATATGCCCCTGGTGATACACTGCACACACCATCCCCTCAGAGTGTATGCTTTATTTTGGGAAGTAGTGCTCTAAAAGAACTATGAAATCCTTTCTACATTAAATTATATAAATGTTGCCAACCTCAAAAGCTGCCATAAATTGTGATTGTTCATCTGAAAACAAAAACAAGAACAAAATAACACAAAATGGTGACCATTAGAAAACACGGACTTTAACAGTGAGTTGAAACAATTACTGATTTTCTCTCATTAGTAGTGCCCTGGCTTTAAGAAACCTGTTCTCAACTGGATTTTAAGGTTTTCTTTTCCTTTCCAAGTAGTAAAGATTTATGGATGAAACTGAATTGTGTTTTAAAATCGTAAAACAAGGGGTACCTGGGCGGTTCAGGTGGTTAAGTGCAACTCTTGGTTTAGGCTCACATGATCTCAGGGTATTGGGATGGGGCTCTTGCTCAGCACAGAATCTGCTTAGGGTCCTCTCCCCCTCTCTGTCTCTGCCCCACTCACACACGTGTGCTCTCTCTTTCTTGCGCTCTCTAAAATAAGTAAATAAATCTTTTAAATAAATAAAATAAAATGGTAAAGCAACATTTCTTTGTTTAAGGGGGAAAAAATGCCTACTTTGAGCTAATTAAATTTCAGTGGCACCAATTCATATTAATTAGCAAGAAAAATGAAGAATAAAAATATCCTTTCCATCTCAAGTGCCTCAGATATAAATGCATTAGTTGTATCTAAACTCTCATTAGTCATCTCAAAGACAGAACATTTATTTAAAAAAAAAAAGCAAAACTGTTTTTAGAGATCTATTAAAAGTTTATGACATTTTGAAACTCTATTAGGCATTTAAAGTCAATTTTCTTCTCAGATCTAACTCAAAAACAGCATTATAAGAAGAATTTAAAGAAAAGAAAAATATTGGTTACTAGTACATAAGGCGCTCCCCTTTAGGTCTGGTTAAATTGTATTATTGTGATGTGACCCAAGACACAGCTACAAAATAACTGAAATCAGTTATCTAGTATCTTAGGGGAATAGAAGTTCTGAATTAGAGAATTTTTTAGGACAGAGAAGCTCAGCTTTTCTGTTGTGGTTAAAAATAGAGAAAATGTGCAGTCCTACAGACCTAGGTTCATATCCCATCTTTTTTACCTTGGGCTATCTGTGTAATTTTGTCACCATCATCTACTAAGCAAGAGCAAAAATTAGTAAGGTTTCTGAGAGTGACAAAATGTATGAACAGCTTAGAATTGCTGCACACTAAGTCAAAAAATATATATCCACTAGACATTTTTTACTTCATTTTTAAATTCACTGCAGCTGATTTTCCTCAAGCCCCTTTTTATGAACTCCTCTACCCTTACCCCATTCTTGCTCTGATTCCTTCCTGGAATTACTTCCAAAGTTAGTATTAAATACAACCCATACTTTTCAGGCCTTTCCTTACTTGACTTCTTTGCAGCATTGATGCTAGTTGCCATGTATTTCCTTCTCAGAAAATTTTCTCTTGATTTCCACCACATAATGGTCTTTTTGGATTTCTTCTAACTCTTATGGCTTCTCCACAACCTTGTCTGCTCGTCATTTACCTAGGTTGTTGCCAGCACCAAAACCAATTCTCCAATTCTCCAAACACCAATGGGGTGTCCAACGATCAATTAAATTCTGATACCTAGGACCCAAGGAAGCGTCAGACACCACAGGTTTAAGGGTTCAGTCCCACAAAAAATGAATGAATTAATTAATTAAATTTGAAAATGGCTGCCCTCATTTCAGAAACCAACTTTAAGTCCCTGAGCAACCTGTACTTCTGACTTTTTTTCTTTCCTTTGAATAAAGGCGTAAGCAGAAATTGAGTAGAGAGCAAAAAAGATAAAAACTGTCAGCAGTTAAAGCATATAAGAAGTGTTATTCCCCTCTGAGGAGCGCACCTCTAACAGAAAAAAGAAATGATTCTAAAGGCCCAAATACAGAGCAACAAAGGCACAGAAGATTTTTACACAAATAAGCAAAAGGACTTGAGCTTATCTATTTAAAGGCAAATTGAGAAAAGAATTTATATTCACAGTGCTAAGAATTGTGAGAAAAGGTAAAAATTACACCTTTGAATAAATGAAACAAGATGGGATTGGGAGGGAGACAAACCATAAGTGACACTTAATCTCACAAAACAAACCGAGGGTTGCTGGGGGGAGGTGGGTTGGGAGAAGGGGGTGGGATTATGGACATTGGGGAGGGTATGTGCTTTGGTGAGTGCTGTGAAGTGTGTAAACCTGGTGATTCACAGACCTGTACCCCTGGGGATAAAAATATATGTTTATAAAAAATAAAAAATTATATTAAAAAAATATATATGTTTATAAAAAATAAAAATAAATAAATAAAAATTAAAAAATTAAAAAAAATCTTTTGACAAAATAAAAATTACACCTTTGTATTTCTTTAAATATTTCTCTACGTGATATATCCAAGTTAGATGTATTGTTTAATCAATATGCATGATTTGCTCATTAAAAATACTTCAGAGTGCCTACTGTGTGGAAATATTATGAAAAAGACTGAACGGATTACTATCTTTCCTGTCTAGCACTTACTTCATTGTGATCTCAGGCTGTCGCTCAGTCTTTGACTATTTTACACCCAAGTCATAAAAATCTGACAGTAATGCAAAAGATTTTGGTTCATAGGTATGCAGACTGTGCCTGGTAAAATGCAATCCGTTATCTTCCTGTGGAAATTAGTTAGTGTCTTCAGTTTTGCCTCTATTTGTAACTTCTTCTCAGGTCTTGATGTCTGTATATTTGCCCGCTCTTCAGATTCTACTTCAGATCAGCTGTTCCATGTATCGATTCCCTCATTATTTATACATAAAATTCATCTTTTATAACTACATGTGTCGGCAAGTGTTGTAGTTTCAGGGATCAAGCCCTAAAGAAGATAGAGTTCCTTCCAGCTTACTCTTTTATCATCACATTTGTTGTTCTAATAAAGACTTCTATGATTTTGGAAAGTGAGTAAAAAAAAAAATAATGTTATCTCTCTAATTAGGTGGATTTGATTTATGGTGGCCTGTCACATGACTAGACCCCTAGTAAGTAAATATCAACCCAACTTCCAGTTCATTTAATAATTAAAGTTTATGATTCTCTCATAAACTTTAAATCAAACTCCTAGATAGTTCTCAGTAAGTATAACTTTCATTCTGTTCTGGGCAATGTATTCTCAAAAAGTTGGTTTTAATAAATATTATCTGTAAAAAATTTGCTGAATTGAGTTTGCTTATATCTCTAGGTACCCTAAATTCAGGGCCGAGACTGGAGTTATGTCAGGCCATCAAAGAATTATGCATATGTCACATGTTCCCCCTCACTCATGGAATTGCTTTACTGAATTATACTTTGGTTTTAGGCCTTTGCCTACATCGATGTATATGAAATGCAAGGTTTACTTGTGTATTTATTGGGAAGATGCGGAAGACATTGTTTACAATGTCACAACATCCACATAATGAAAAAAGCCACTGAACTGGTCAGTCAAAAGAAATAAAGTCTTGTCCTGAAACATTGTTTTATGTTTATTTAGGGGCAGGATAAATTTTAATTTAACTTTGTTTTCCTCTGTGCATTAATTGCTAGGAAGCTTGAAGCAATATTTCTGGCTTACACAAAGAAATGCATAGGACATTTTCTCACAAATATTATGTACTAATCTTATTATCAATATCATCTTATCCATTATCCTCTAATTCCCTGTCCCCTCAATTTCCTCACATACTTACTGGCCTGTGTGAATAAACTATTATTTAGTGAATATTTATAACTTCTTCAAATCTATTTTTGGAACTATACACCATATATATGTTATCATTACTAATATTTATTGAAACTACTTATGCTAAAAAATATGCTAAGCATTTTATAAATTTTATCTCATTTAATTCTTACTACAGTCTTACAAGAATTCTATTTACTCCTATTTTGTAGGTGAAGAAACAGAGACTCAAGAAATTTTCCAAAGTCACACAGCTAGTTAGACCCAACAACTAGTAAACAGCTGAGCTGGAGGATAGGAATCCAGTCTACCTGACTCGGAATCCATTTTAACAACCACATCATTATGTGCCTTTATAAATATATACACAGTGCATGTGAGTGTGTGTGTGTGTGTGTGTGTGTGTGTGTGTGTGTGTTCAAAAACAAATAACTAATTTTCTACTTAAGCCAAACCTCCATGGAACCAAGTTGTTTAGTTCATGGCTCTTTAAGCCAAGAACTATGTTGAAATTATACCAATTTACTTTAATCACAGGATTAATGATTAAGGAAGGTCCTAGGGAAGGTCCATTGTGGAAATGAACACAATAATATGCAAAATACCTAGGAGATTATTACATATATAATAGGCTTCCTATTTAAATACAAAAGTTTATTCCTTCTTTTAAAAACTTCAATGTAGTAGAGTTAGTAGCCCATGTTATTAAACATTGGTCCTTACCTGGATCAAAGGCTCCTTATTCTTTCCCATGGGGAAGTATTGTTTAGCCCACCTGCCCTTTTCTCCATGACTCATGACATCAGCCCTCACCAACTCTTAGGCAAGTCATTTAACCTATCAGCCTTAGGATTCTACATGTAAAGATGAAGGAAATATAAGTACTATTCTGTCTTTTTATGAGGATCAAAAGAGTAATTATGCAAAAGACTTTTATTAGAAATAACATTTCATCACTATTCATTAGTATTATTTCGCTTTTGTGTAGAAATTATATGACAGTCTTTAAGAAGAGATTATTTTAGATACATGGCGAGTATATGGAGGATTTCCTGATTGGTGGGGTTATGACATTTGCTCCATTAATTGTGGAACTATAACGAGAGTTATATTTCACTCTCTAATACTGTTTTCAGGATCATCCATCCCAAAGGTAGAGTTTAAGTGATGGTTTAGTGATCCTTGGAACTTACAAGCTGGTGATCTGAATATTTTCCCCATTTCCTAACTCAATGCCTTCATCTACTTTTCCAGAGATTGAACATGTAATTCAACACAACCCTGCTTTCCATGTATACATGTACCAAAATATTTATCATTGATAAGTAAAGATATTCATGATGATTATGATGATTACCATCATAAATAAGGAGATATTTCCTCTACAAAATAAAAGTCCAGTGCTAGTAACTAACATTGATTTATTTTCAATTATATCATGTATTTTATCATGTTTTTTATTATTTTACATGTCTGATGCCCTTAGAATGCCACAGTTTTGGGGACTTTGATCTAGTTACTTCACTGTCATTAATATGTTTTTCATTGGTGAAATCAAGACGTTGAATATGAAAACACTGAAATTGCCTTCAAGACTTGATACTCTATTATTCTATGAACTTAACTGGAACAATGTATTAGTTTTTCTGAGTTAAAAAAAATATATTGTTCCTATTCTTCAGTATACTAAAGTATGGTTTCATCTTTGTACCAGGTTCCATTAGGGGAAATTCCATTAGATAATAGGAGATGCTCTCTTCCAGCAAAACCTGACAAAATGCCAGAGAAAGACAACTAAGAAGGCCTGCTTTGCCATGTGTTTTATATTTAGACAAAATTCAAGTTTCAAGTTCCTGAAAACACTAGATATAGCAGTGGAACAGATAATTTATTTTCTCTGTGCTTGGAGGCTCTTTTTCATACCTTTGGTGTCTACTGACTGTTTAGAACATCTTTTCCAGATTGTGAAAGAGAGATCTTTTTCTGCAGTGAGTGTGTCCCAAAGGCCACATTTTGACTCACTTCTATCTGAAGAGCATGGCACTCTATCCACCACAAAAAGCCTCCTTGTTCTAAAATCTATTATCAGCTTCAGAATCTGGTGGAAAGAATGATTAGGTTTTAAATGACTGTCTTATCACACTCCATAAGCCTGACATGTATTTCTCTTAGAAATAGTTCCAAGTCAATGTCAGGAGAAAATGAATTTTAAGCTAATGTATTCAACCCTTATACTTATAAATCTCTTTTTTACATTTCAGAGTTACAAGTCCTATTAAAGTGTGAAATTTGGAGAATGCTTTAACTCTTTATTCAGGTAAGTAAGATTCTTCTTAAGAAGGTAGATTGGCTGTGTATTGATTCAACAAATATTTATTGGATGTCTGATCTATGCTGAGCATTGTCTAGGTGCTGGGGATGCAGAGATAGGAGACCCTCTTTGAGTTTCCAAGAGGTCATACTCTAGTGAAGGGCACAAGGAAGCACACAGTCATTACAACACATTACCATACTTGGTAGAGAGATAAATATGGGACAGCTGGGAAGCACACAAAACAGGCCCTTAACAGGAAGAGGCTTAGGAGGTTCCTACGGAGGGAGATTTCTGAGCTGGGTTTTCACAAATGAGTGGGTTTAGCCAGACCAAAAGAGATGGCAATAGAGTAAGGCAGGCAGAGAGAGCTGCAAGCACAAAGGTACTGACCGGGAGAGCAAGAACTTGCAAGATTGTAAGTGTGAACATCACACTTCAAATTTCAAGTTGGAAGTGATAAGGTGGGAAAAGGAGTGTTCCTTCCTCAGAGCAGAGCTTGAATATTTTCTAATCCACTGAGATAGGACGACTTTTCATGCTTTTAAAAGGTTAGAGGAAAAATTAAAACCTGTTCTCAGAAATAGTCACAGTGTACATATTAAATCAAGTTCCAAATGTAAATTATGGGCTTTTCCTTTAATGGTTCCAATGTTTTGGAACTATCTGGAAATGGGGCAAGTTACCTAGCCAGTGGATACCAACTCATTTGACCTTGTGCTTCCTCCCCTTCACCAGAACCACATCTCTCTGGGCCATTTCTTGACCATTCACCCAATTTTAGGCTCTGTAAGTATTCTCAACTTGATAGGCTGGACAAACTCTAATCACTTCTCTAGAGCAACAATTGAATCAGTGATATCAAACAAAATATCAATGTTATTTCTTTTTTATGTTATTTCTTTTTATACTTTTATATACTTTTTATAACATTCACAAAATTAGTGTCACATATCAAGAAGTTTTTTATTTCGTAAAGTGATACATAAGTTTATATGTGAGAAAATACAGATGAAAAGCAAAAAAATTCTTAAAAAGAAAAGTAGCAAGTAATGACTTCTTTTCACAGTATGAAAGACTTATTTTAGAGCAATTATAACTAAAATAGCATCTTATTGACATAATATATCAATGAAACTGAAAAGAAAGCTAAGATATTGATTTGAATAATATCATCAGCCTTCTTCTGAGTCCTTTTCTTTTCTCTAGAATTGACTCTGAGGGGATCTCATCCAGTTTGTGGTCTTAAGTACCATTTACATGCTGATGATTTCCAGATTTTAGTTCAACGTAGGCATGATCTCTCAGTTCCAAACATGAATATCCACTTGCCTACTGTATTGGTGTTCTCCAGAGAAACAGAACCATTAGGATATGTATTGATATATAAAAAGATGCTTCTTATGAAGAATTGGCTCACACTATAATGGAGGCTGAGAGCTCCTCCATCTACCAGCTGAAACCTGAAAGCCCAAGAATGCTGGTGGTATAGTTCCAATACAAACCCAAAGGCCCGAGAACCAGAGGGCCAGCGGTGTTAATTCTGTCCGAGTCCAAAGGCCTGAGAACTAGGAGGCCTATGATGTAAGTTGTGGTACAAGGCCAAAGGCACAATAATAAGGAGTGCCACTGTGCGAAGGCAGGAGAGGATGGGTGTCCCAGCTCAAGCAGTTCAGAAATTTGCCCTCCCTCCATGTTTTTGTTCTACTCAGCTCCCCAATGGATTGGATGATGTCCACCGGCACTGGTGAGGACAATCTTCTTTACTCAGTATACAGATTCAAATGCTAGTCTCTTCTGGAAACTCCCTCACAGACACACACAGCAATAATCTTACCAGCCATCTACATATCTCTTAGTCTAGTTGGGTTGACACATAAAATCAACCATCGTATGTTGGGGTTAATGTAGAGCATGAAATCAGCCATAATACCTGGCTTGCTAAAATGTAATGTGGAGGCCACTGGGGGCAGAGGAAGGTTTCAGAGAAGAGTGGAGGCCTTTGGACTGCCAAGGCATGTGTAGCCACTCAGTGGTTGGAATGCCGCAGGGAGCTGCCTTCCCCAAGCTTTTTTAGCCCAAACCGCCACCCTATGATCTGAGAGATGAATGCATTGTCCCTTAGGCTATATTTAGTAGAACAGACAGATTACTATATCTTATCTTTCCTGTAAACAGACTCTCCTAGTTTCAATAGGAGCCCTTGTCACACATCAGGTACTTGGGAAACAGTAATAAGGATTTGTGATATCCTGAAGGACCAATATAAGTGGGAGAAGAGTAAAGGGTCTTCCATCTCTTAGCGTTGACGCCCTTGCCTTCTCTCTTTCACAGCAAAGTTTGGAGTAATCTTTCATGTGTGGGTACAGGGATTGCTGGCCATTCCCCACAATCATATCTATATAACAACCTACTTAATTCTTTGAAACTCTATTTCTCCCCAAGATGGTCTTCTATTCCATTCTCAATAAATGCCACCTCAACTCACAGATTTTAGAGCTGGAAACCTGAGAAACATTCTTAGCTTTCTTTCCCTCACTCCTCACATCCATTTCTAGAACAAGTCCTCTTGGTTCTAACTCCAAAACATATCTCCATCTCACCGCTACTAACGTAGTTTAACCTACAAAACTGGCATTGACTACAGCAAAGGGCCCCCAGACTGATTTCACTGCATCTACTCCTGTCCTCCTCCAATTAGTTCTCCTTTCCTAGTGATTTTGTTATAAAATAAATCAGATCATGTCACTCCCAACTTAAAACTCCTTAATGGTGTCTCATTTCAAGTAGACAATATTCCATCTTTACAATGCCCTGCAAAGCATTGCATGGTTTGGCCCCACCTGAAGAAGTGCTATTAAAAATCATTGAAATAGGAACACCCTATTCAACTGAATGGCTCAGTCAGTTAAACCTCTAGTTCTTGATCTCGGCTCAGGTGTTGATCTCATGGTCATTTGTGAGTTGAAGCCTCCAGCTGGGCTCCACTCTGGGGCATGGAGCCTACGAAGGAGAAGGAGAAGGAGAAGGAGAAGATCATTGATGTAAATTAGAAATTTTATCACACTTTTCTCATTTCTACTTCTTACATTATTGGCAAAGTATAAACTGGGCTCATGATCTTAACGAGAAATATAAGCACACATACACCCATGAAACATACAAAAAACACATATCTCTGTCTTGGCTAGGGCAGGCCCATCTCTGCTGGGTTGTTTTGTTACAATGTAAGTGACATGTTACCATGCAATGCAGGTCATGTCAATTAGTCCTGAGGGAAAAAGATAGCAGAAGCAACTTCATCAATTATCACCAAATTTCACAAACTATGTAGCTTTGTCAAATTTTATACGGTACAGTAATAAGCCAGGGGAAAATTAGGATTCTATACCTACTAAGGTTTTATTCAAAAAGAAAAGTAAATTGGGCAACTGGGTGGCTCAGTGGGTTAAGCCTCTGCCTTTGGCTCAGGTCAAGATTTCATGGTCCTGGGATTGAGTCCCACATCAGGCTCTTTGCTCAGTGGGGAGCCTGCTTCCCCCTCTCTCTCTGCCTGCCTCTCTGCCTACTTGTGATCTCTCTCTGTCAAATAAATAAATAAAATCTTAAAAAAAAAAAGAAAAGATTAAATTTAAATTTAAATTAAAGATTTAAATTTAAAAAATTTAAATTAAAGATTTCAGGTAAACAGGGAGCACCTGGGTGGCTCAGTGGGTGAAAGCATCTGCCTTCGTCTCAGGTCATGATCTCAGGGTCCGGCTTCAGCAGGGAGCCCGCTTCGCAACACCCCCCCCCCCCATCTCTGCCTGCTTCTCTGCCTACTTGTAATCTCTGTCAAATAAATAAAATTTTTTAAAAAATCTTAAAAAAAAAAAAAAGATTTCAGGTAAACAAAAGTTGAGAGAATTTGTTGCCAGCAGACCTGCTCTACAAAAAGTGCTAAAGTACATCCTACACACTAAAGGCAAAGCTTACCAAGATACACCCTATTTGCTTCTCAGCAACACGTTCTATCTCTTCACTGCTTCCCTACTCCAGAGACGTGCCTTGGGAATGGTTTATTTCCCCTACTACAGCTCACCTCTCACCCTCACTGCCACTCATCCTAACCCACAGGCCAGACTATCAGTTTAGCTCGCTGTGATTCCCTCACTCAGTACATTTTCCCCCAAATGCAAAGTCTCGGTTTCACTTCTGCTTCGTGAATACTTAGCGTTTATATTGCAAACTCTCAATCACTCTAATGTTGTGTTTTTAGGGTTAACCATGTGTATGCGTTGCTTTTGCTAGAGATCTTGGTTTTGCTTAATCAGTTGTTCAGTCAGAACCCTGTTGTGATTATTTTATCAGGAAGGGTAAGTGGCTAATACTCCCCCTAATTCTTCGCTCATCCAATAATATCTTCCTTCCATCATGACAGGGAACTGAAATTTTAGGTGACTTCAAGATTGCTCATTCCAACCACTTCTTCCTTATGTATAGATGTTATTTCACTATTTATTCTAGCTTGCAGCTATTTTGACTTCTGACATTTATAAATTTTTTTCCAAATAAAAGCTGTGATATTTTCTTTTTAAATTGAGAAACACAATAATTTTACCAGAAATATGTCTACCTGTATGTCCTTTTCCATCTCTTATTTGGGACTATGGGAGCTTCATTAACCTACCAAATAAAGCCTACATCCCAAAGACTTTTTTTTTCCTCTTGCCCAGAACTTCAGATGTTCATAATTAATTCCCCAAGACTACATTACACTTTTAAGTATTCCTCCATTCATTTTATGTAAAACAATGAATAGACTCTGTAGAAATGTTAACAAATATAAAAATTCAAAAAGGATTAGGCCTTATTATCTACTGATTTCATAAAGAACACATCAAATAAAATTTTCCTAGCACAGGCAAGTTACAAAATATTCTAAAGCTACACGATGATTCCAAAATTAATAATTTGACCTGCATAACAATGGTAATAAGAAATAATAAATATATTAAATTCCATGCAAAGTCTCTCATGAGTCACAATAAAACTGTTTGAATCCTAAATGATTGTTCTAAAAGTAAAATAAATGATAAAAAGAAAGGCCTGGTATAATACAGATAAAAAGGAAAATTGATTAACGTAATATTCTGCAGAAAGAGTGTTTTGCATAGCTTAATTAGATATATGCTTTTTTTGGAAACTAACCTTCATTAAGAACCACATGACTTAAACGAGAGTTCATTGGACCCTATGATTTCATCCCTCTGTTAGCCCCTGCTTTATATCCCCATCTCTTAGCCCTACATTAAAAGTTCTTAGCATTTCTCATTCTGTCAAAGATTTCCCCAAATGCTGCAAGGACAGAAGGGAAAATTTTGTCTACCCCAATTACTGGCAGAATTGAGAAGTAAGCAAAAATCTATTCTCATTTCTCCTAGCTATTCATCTCTGCATTAGTTACTTTACCCTTTCCTGCAGGCACCTATGCCTCTTGTGTTTTGTCTTTCACAGCAGAGAAATAACTGCTCCCAGGAAATAATACGGTGTCATGGATTTTCAAGTAACTCTGATTGTAAGTCAAGAACATTTCAGATATCAACAAGTAAAAGAGAGGGAACGTATTTTATTTTTTTTTTAAGATTTTATTTATTTATTTGACAGAGATCACAAGTCAGCAGAGAGGCAGGCAGAAAGAGAGAGAAGGAAGCAGGCTCCCTGCCAAGGAGAGAGCCTAATGCGGGACTTGATCCCAGGACCCTGGGATCATGATGTGAGCCGAAGGCAGAGGCTTTAACCCACTGAGCCACCCAGGTATTTTAAACACTCAGAAAAAAAATTGCCTGCATAACACATAGACATAACACCAAAGTGGGCCACTTCTGATTGCATGGGACTGTGATCCATTGCTCTGCATAGAAGATGGATAGGCTTATTGTTGGATAGGAATTGTATATTCATTCATTTACTCTTCATATTTCTTTGAATGATTGGTATGAGTCAAGTTCTGTGCTAGGCACTTAAGCTGTAACTGAACTAATATTTGTGCCATACTTAATCTATCCAATCTATCCACACATTTCATTTACTTGGATATTTTTGCCTTGCCTCATCACTGAAAGAACTAAATGCTCTTAGAATGGATATAAGCCTAGGGGCTCCTGGGTGACTCAGTAGGTCAGAGCCTCTGCCTTCGGCTGGGCAGAGGTCCTGGGGTCCTGGGATGGAGCCCTGCATCCGGCTCTCTGCTCAGTGGGGAACCTGCTTCCCCTCCTCTCTGTCTGCCTCTCTGCCTACTTGTGATCTCTGTCTGTCAAATAGATAAATAAAATCTTAAAAAAAAAAAAAAGAATGGATATAAGCCTTCAGAGTGCAGAACAAAGAGAAGACACAGGGCATGAAAACCCAGGGAGAAGGTTGTTAGGTTATTGGGGCACCAGTTCAGTGGTAGAGGAATCGCAGTAAAAACCTCAGCTGATCCAAAGGAGATGACAGTCCCAGTCGGAGTTGGATGTTCAAGGCTTATCAAGTGGTATGAGAGAGTCTATGGGACTGGCACAGGGTCTGAAGCTGTGGATGACAGTGGGAAGTCACAGAGTTGTTGACATCACATAGGCAGAGCCTGATGTATAGAGCTAGGATTCTAAAATCTCCCCAGATCCAACTGGAAGTAGACCTGTCTGATGTAGAGAAACAGAACGGATACTGAACAAGCCCAGAGTAATCCTCCAATACGCTGATGCTGGAGGAAACAGCCAATACATTTTGGAGAGAGAATTTGTTAGGTGTGTAACAGTATATGGATAATGCACACTCTAGTATCTCATTCCAGGTAACAAAGAAATGAATTGCATCAAATTCTACCATAGGTACATTGGGTCACAGTACTTACAATCTAAAGACCAAACCACATTCTAAGGTAATGATTAGAGAGAGAGACTGTAGGTTCAATGACTATTGTAAGCATGAGCTGTCCACAGTAATTAGAAGGCTTTATAAGCTAGTCCAATTGTACCACAATTGATTTTTAGTCATTTGGTAACTTCTTAAGCTAGGTATCATGCTAGGCACTGACTATGGATGCATACATGAACAAGATGAAATTTTCATCCTTGTTATCTTCTTTTAAAGTGGTATGGCGTTAAGGTATATGGACTTGAGATCAGCCAGATTCCAAATTTGGGTTTCATCCCTTCTGAGTTACCATGGGTAGGTTACTTAACTAATGAATTCTTAGTTTCCTTAGTGTCAAATAAAGATAATAATGTCCAGATCACAGGGCTATTAAATACAGCAAAGCATGCAGTGCCCTAATACTTAGCAAATTCTCCATAATTGTTAGCTGCTACTATCCTTCAACATTTTGTGAACAAGAACACACGGTTGTTGAGAACTGTAATAGGAGACTCATATGAGAACTGCTGCAGAATAATTTATACCTTTTGGCAATCTAGACTTCCTTCTGTCACTTTTCCAAGAAATACTACTACAGAGGCTTTAGTGAGCTATATTCATATTAAGGAACCTGTTAGAGTTCCTAACTAGTGAAATTGGCATCTTGGTTGGAGATGATAAATGTAAAAATTAATGAAACATAAACATGTGAAGGACAGAGTTGTAAACATGGTGGATGCTTCTTAAAGATCCAGAAATAAGGCACAAGACCCAGAAGTCTGAAGCTTCTGGGTATAGAGCCACAGAAGAGGATCCAAAAGAAGAAGAGACTTTCAGGCAGAAGATACATTAGGTAAACTCTGCCACTTGACAAGAGTCCAGGAGTGAGGGACATGCCAGTGAGGGCATACCACTGGGTTCAAATTAGACCAGAAAAGAAGTGCAGGGTGGTGGTAAATCTGGGCTAGAAATACAAAGTGTGGTATTGACTGTGGTTGGTAAAACTGAGGTTTCTCTGCACTGTCAGATAGTGTGGCTCATCAGCAAGGACTGACAATTCCAGAGGGAGAAAAAAAGATATGTATAAAGTCCAAATTGGAACAAAATTGGCCATAGTTCTGGCCAGACTGAGGTAAAGTGGCTGTGGTTGTCAAAGGCATAGGCTCCTTCTTAAGGTCTGAGTCTTCAGGGAGGATCTTTCCAAGAAGGAGAATGTCATGTCCAAAACAGTGCCATTTAAGAAATTCCCTGAGCATGATCTAGAAGTCACTGGTACTTTAACAAAGAAAGGAAAGAAGAAGGAGGAAAGGAAGGAAGGAAAGGAAGAAAGAAGGGACTAGATCAGTTTAGCCTCAGCTACAACAGTAAGGACCTAAGACGAGAAGATGCTAACCAGTTCTATACTTAGGTTGATGAGAAAGAAAGAGTCAAAATGTCTCTCCCTTATACATTATTGCAAATCTAAAAGATTTGTCCAAAAAAGTTGCCTTTTGATGTCTGAAGTTAAGCTGTATAGCAATGCAAATGAATAAAATTTAGTAATGATAATCAAAGACAAATGCATAGCATTTCATCCCTTGGAAATGAAAGATTTAAATGTATGCGTGGCAGATATAAGCAAAAGCTTATGTATATAGCTGGGATTATTATTGCTCTCCTACATTATAGGAATGATATGAACTTGTATGTAAAGTCTTCACTGGGATTATTATTCATATCAAGAGAAACCTTTCTCAAATTACTCAACAAATAAATTTTGAGTTTTGGGGGCTACTGAAGAGAGGAAAAACAGAATTAATTTTCATGGGAAAAGTGATCAGATAAATATGGACAATGTAAGGTGTTTCTAAATCTTGCTTCTTTAGGAACTTTGTGAAAGTTCCACAGTCAACTGAAAGGGATTAGCATGGCTTTAGAACCCTGCTTGTGGGTAAACTTCTGCCCATCAAAACAAGAACCACTTTGAAATTAAAGCTCAGATACCACAAAAGAAAAGTTCTTCAACATTTGCACCATGTTCCAATAAATCTGCTTTAAATCAGAGAAAACAATTCTTAATCTCTGAGTAGAAATGTTTCACACTGTTGGCTCAATCTGCTTAAACAAATCTAATCTATTCTAATATATCAGCTGTGAGAAGGTCTGGCGAAAAGGGGAAGGAAGGACCTGCACACTTTTTTTTTTTTTTTAATTTGACAGACAGAGATCATAAGTAGGCAGAAAGGCAGGCAGAGAGAGAGAGGGAAGCAGGCTCCCTGCCGAGCCCGATGGGGAGGCTCGATCCCAGGACCCTGGGATCATGACCTGAGCTGAAGGCAGAGGCCTAACCCACTGAGCCACCCAGGTGCCCCGACCTGCACACTTTTTATGCTATTGCTGTTGATGGGGTCACACAGAGGGCTTGTTTTCCATCTTTTCTTAGGTCTGATAATAACTAGAACTGATGTGCAAACAGCTAAAAAGGCCAGGATAATGGAGCTCAAACAAGTAGAGACCCTGTGAAAGACAAAAATGGATGGGGCAATTAGAGAAATGAGTTTATTTAGATTATTGCAATGAGGAAAACGTTCATTAGTAAGAAACATCTAAGGAAAGGTGGAGGGAGGGCCTGCAGCTTTATAGAGGCAGATATGAAGAAGGATGGAGATGGGTCCTACAGGAGTCGCTGAGAAATGGTGGAAATGAGTCTTCAGTGAGGGCAGAGTGGTCTTTGAAGGTAGCCACATCTCATAATACAAAAGCCATATCTCAGAGCTCAAATAAAGTGCAATGTTGTCACCCCTTTTTATTCTTAAAAAAAAAATCAATTGTTAGTTGGCTTAAATAAAATAGCTACTTTACTTTACACAATACTACATTATTCTTACTTACAAACTAAAGTAAATTGAAATAGTAAGTCATACTACAAGTAGTACAAGTAGTAAATTTAGAAACAACTGTGATGGAAATGCTTTCAAATATATAGTTAAAAATAACTTAAATTACAGGGAAGGGAAGCAAAGTTTTGTAAAACATATATTTGAATTCTACAGTGGTTGTTTTTTGCAGATCTCTAAAACCAAAGAACTGGAATAACAAAATTAATGTATCTTTTTCTTTTTTTTGGTGAATGAAGACTATACAATCCCTGAATCTATTTCTTGCACAGTGGTACTTCAATTAGTATTTATTTATTTATTTATTTTAAAAGATTTTATTTATTATTTATTTGACAGAAAGAGATCATAAGTAGATGGAGAGGCAGGCAGAGAGAGAGAGAGAGATAGAGGGAAGCAGGCTCCCCGCTGAGCAGAGAGCCCGATGCGGGACTCGATCCCAGGACCCTGAGATCATGACCTGAGCTGAAGGCAGCGGCTTAACCCACTGAGCCACCCAGGCGCCCTTCAATTATTATTTATTAAGGCAACTTTCAGACATACATAAAATCAACACAATAGCATTAGGAACACCCATGTACCACACCTGACCTCAGTGATTGTTACTATTCTACCATTTTTATTTCTTTATTCCCCTAGAAGTTTTTACTCAAGTGTTTTAAATAAAAAACTAAAATCATATTTAAACAAAAACAATATGAATATTTAACTGGAAATGACTTGTTTTTAAACAAAGGGAAAATACCATTATCAGAACCTTAAAAAGATCAACAGTAAGTCCTTAATGTTTTATAGTGTTCAGTCTCTGCAATTTTCCTCATCTCAAATAGAGGTTTATTGGCTTACTCAAATTAGGATCCTAATGAGTTGCATACATTGCATGTGGTTGAAATATCATTTTAAGTCTTTTTTAATCTCTAATATCTCACCTTTCCCTTTTTTATGCCATATAACTGTTTAATAATCTGAGTCTTCTTTTGTCACAGAATTTCTACATTCTAAGTTTGACTAATTGTTTCCTTAGCATTTCTTTTAATATGAGTTAGAATCTTGATGAAATTCTGATTCAAGTTTTATGGAAGGAACATCTAGCAACTTTTTGTTCAGATTAAATCCTATTAGAGTTGAGGATATATTAAATACCTTCTTTAGATGGATCCTGAACACAAGTGAATTTGGGGGGCTCCAACTATTTGGTCTATTTCTCAGCATCCAAAATGATCCCTAAAGAACAAACTTCAAATTCTAGGTGTATCCATAGAAGAAAGCATGAAAACCCAAAGGACTGTATTTCTAAAATACTTCCCTTATTTGGACATAAAGGAACTAAACAGAAAGAGATGCTCAAAGCCCAACTTCACAGAGTTCACATCTCTTCCAGAGTGCTGTCTTGGGGTAAAAGCAGACCTTCTTCCTCCAAGATAATTCTAAACTCTCACTCCCATTTCAATTATTGATGTGTAATACTAGATACCCACTATTTCTCATTTACAAATTTGCTCTCTTCAAATGTAGGATCTTTTAGGTTTTTTCTTTTACCGTGGACCCAAAAATCACTTCCAACTTCCAGATATTATCAGGTTCTAAAGGAATAAATGTTCATCTTGATGAAGATGAAGCTATACTTCTGGTTATGCTAAAAGCATGTCAGGGGGGCTTCAGGACAGGTCCCCCTTGAAGTAAAGGGAAGGTTGCAACAGAAGGCAAAAATGAGGAAGAAGGAAGAAAGCAAACATAAATTACAAGTCCTTCATGGTTTAACCAAGGAACGGCCATGTCTATGTGTTGAATTAATCTGTCCAAACCCTTACAGAAGATCACTCTGTCTCTATCACAGAGCTATTTTAAGATATATGACAAGAACATCAAATTTAAGTATACTGTCCTTTTTCTGGGATTCACAAATTACATCTGAGAAAGATAGAAACATAGATCCCTTTTAATTTATCATCTACTCACATCTCTTCCCTCAGCATCAGCCCTTTATTTTCTGAGTGATTTTTATTCCTTTTCTTTGCTTATATCTCCATTTAGGTAATACTGGCATGACTTTACATGCTAACAGCTCATTACTAGTTCCTGGTCATTTTTGTTTGTTTTTCATATTTTATCCATCTCCCACAGAAAGACTGTAACATCTAAATCATTCATTAGTCTTGGTAGGAAACTAAATCTTTTCTTTACATGTAATTTTTGAGTTGTTTAGATTCTGACTGACTTTATTAAGATGAATTGAGCCATGATAGGGGAGGCTTCTTGCTAATAGTTAATAAAGTTAAATTTTGTATGTGCAAAATGATCTCAGGGCCAGGGTGGGTCTTATGATTAAAAACATTGTTTGTCCTGGCTTTTAAACAGAGAACATTGCTGGTTAACTTAGTAGGAAGCAGAACAAATATCTGGTCAACATCACCCTTGACTTTGGACACTTGATTTGTACATCTTGTTTGTTGAACTGAACTGGTTCACTTAACTCTAATGGCTGTTTTCAAGGTTAAATTCATTTTTAAGCCTTCAGCCATGGAAATGCAGGAAGTAAATACTCACAGAATGGCAGGCTTATAATAGGAACATGGTGAAAAACAAGGTGCTCATTCGACTAAATACAAAAAGGAATCATAATACTGAAGCCAGTCTGAAGATAACATGACTTACTGATTGGGCAGCAAATATGGAGCAAATATGCCACTATTTAACCAAACCTACATTAGCAATAGATTGCAATGTGAATAAAATAATCCAATAATCTTACTGTATTGGACTAGTTTCCTTAACAGTCAATTCAAGAATAATCAGCATTCTGATTATGATGTTAAGACACTTGACTTTTCCAGAATTATTTCTACTCACTGAGAGAGTGAAAATGTCAGCATTCGAACATAAGAAACACGATTATTGTGCTAAAGTGGGCATTTCAGTATTTGAAATAAAGCTAAGGTATTCTTATCTTTAAAGGGAAGGCCAAATGTAAGGAAGTTTAAAAGATAGTTGAGGTCTTGAGGTACACGCTAACATAGAAACATTGCGTTATCTTGTAATTCATGAGTTTAACAATCGCATTGAGGTATAATCCATTTAAAGTGTATGATTCAATTTATTTTATGCTATATATGTAGCATAGTACAAACATCACCGTAAAGTAAATTTAGCACATTTTGTTGCTCCCAAAACAAACCCTATGCTCATTAGCAGTAACTCCACATTCCCTCCTCCTCTCAGCCTGTAGTAATTAGTAATCATCTTTCTATCTCTATGGATTTGACTATTCTGGATAATTCACATAAATTATATTACATAATACGGTCTTTTATGACTAGCTTCTTTCACTTAGTATGATGTTAAAAGATCCATTCAGTACTTCTTTACTTTCTGTTGCCAAACAATATTCCATTGTAAAGAACCAGTATATTCTGTTCATCTCTTCATTAGTTGGTAAGAATTTGGATTGTTGTCACTTTTGGGCCAGTAAAAATAAAGCTTCTATGAATAGCTATGAAAAACTGTGTGTACATGTTTTTGTTTTGTTTTGTTTTCCAGTTTTATCAAGGTATAAATTGACAAATAAAAACTGTATATATTTAAGATGTACACTGTGATTTGTTCTATGAATATATTGTGAAGTAATTACCACAATCAAGTTAATTGATACCTACGTCACCTCACATATGAATATGGTGAGAATACTTAAGATCTACTGTCTTAGATGGGGCACCTAGGTGGCTCAGCCAGTTAAGTGGCTTTCTTCAGCTCAGGTCATGATCTCAGGGTCCTGGGATCGAACCCCATGTTGAGCTCCCTGCTTGGTGGGGAGCCTGCTTCTCCCTCTCCCTCTGCCTGCTGCTCCCCCTGCTTGTGATCTCTGTTAAATTAATAAATATTTTTTTAAAAAAGGGAGAGAGAGATCTACTCTCTTCACAAACTCCAAGTATACAGACAGTATATTACTAACCATACTCACCATGCTATCCATCATCCCCAGAACTTGTTCATGAAAGTTCATTTAAATAACTTGGCTGAATTCATTCTGTGAAGTCTATTTTCTCCACGGTGCACGGCCTCTGTTGTCCCTACTCAGATATTTTTCTTTTGTTTTACCTCTTCTCTTGGGTACCTAGAGGTCATTCCTAGGTCAGAGGTTTTGTTCTAGCCCCCTCAGCCAGTTAGATTTTTACCCTTATGCCACTGGATGTGTTGCTGCTTGGAGGCTGCTGTCAGAGCTCAGGGCGTTTGCCTTGTTTGCTAATGTTCACCAGGGGTCAGGACCCCCGATGATTCCTTTCTGCTGTTTCCTGAGAAAGAACTGCACACCATCTTCCAGACTGCCAGAGATAAGTGGTATTTTAACTGTAAGCTTGGTTTCCAAGGAAGTTGTTCCCGCATCAGGGCTTATTGTTTCATAAGCAAGTGCTGCCTGCCCCTGAGCTAGTGAAGCCTAGGGCATGCACGCGGCCCTCCCCTAACCCAAGGTTGGCAGTTGTTATGAACTGTTTGGGGACTATGTCTCTCCAACCGAATTCATATGTTGAAGGCTTGCTCTAGTACCTTAGAATGTGACTGTATTTCGAGATTGGGCCTTTAAAGAGATACAGTTAAATGAGGGTGTTAGGGTGGGCCTATCTATGACTCATTGGAAAAAGAAATTTACACACAGAGGGATGACCATGTGAGATCACAGTGAGAAAGAGGCCCTCCGTAAGCTAAAGAGAAAGGCCTCAGAAGAAACCAAACATTCCAACACCTTGATCTTGGACTTCCAGCTTCCAGAACTGTGAGAAAATCAAGTTCTGTCATTTAAGCCAGCCAATTTTTAGTCTTTGATTATGGTAGCCCCAACAAACTAATACAGCAGCGATCCTAAGAGGTTCTTTCCCTGGTTCTGTTAAGCTTCTAGCTGCTCTGCCATCTTGCTCATATCAAGGAGCTATCAGCCTCCTTTTTTTGTTGTTTTTTTAAGATTTTATTTATTTATTTGACGGAGAGAGACACAGCAAAAGAGGGAACACAGCAGAGGGAGTGGGAGAGGGAGAAGCAGTCTCCCTGCAGAGCAGGGAGCCCGATGCAGGGCTCGATCCCAGGACTCTGGGATCATGACCAGAGCCAAAGGCAGATACTTAATGACTGAGCCACCCAGGTGCCCCAGTACTCTCCCTTTCTTATTCTGAATATTACTTAAGTTTGATTCATATGAAACATTTCATATATAACCATTATATAAAACAAGATACAACTATTTTTTAAAAGATTTATTTATTTGAGAGAGAGCAAGAGAGCATGAGTTAGAGGGGCTACTGGTAATCTGAAACAAACTCCACAGTGAGTACAGGGCCAGAGACAGGGTTCGATCTTATGACCCTGCGATCACTATCTGAGCCCAAACCAAGAGTTGGACTTACTGAACAAACTATGCCACCCAGTGCCTCAAAACAAGACACAAGAGGCTTTCAAAATTTTTCTTGGCAGCTGTCAACCAGGTTTTACATTTTCAAATTCATGTGGACACTGATCTCTAAGTTAGCTGAAAGCAATGAGGTTGGCAATAGGACTTCTCCTAAATAATAACCACTTGGTGAACAAAATCTGATTCTACTGGTTAGAGTTCTCTCAACCTCTGAAGCAAGGGGAATTTTGTGACTTATTTAAGATGGAATTACTTATCATGGCTTGGTATCCTGCTCTTATGATCTAATATTGCCAAGGAAATCAATGAACAAAGTGTTAAAATTAAAATGGGGGAAAAAGTTTGAATGAGGAAAGTTTGTTTAAAACTGCCTTTCAAATTCTTAGCCCAGCTTAGAAAATAGCTTCTTTATAAAACTCTGAAGCTTTTCAGTATTACTTACAGATTGATTTATATCCTCTAATTCATTGCCAAGGTCTGGTATACACTCAGTACTGTGTGGTTTTCAATGTGAAAATGCACATTAAATCAAAGAAGAGAAATGGAGTCCTAAAGAAATGTTTCATTTAAAATTGTGAAATATAAAAAGACTACAATTACTACCATTTTTAAAGTTCTTTAAACCCAGGATTTTACATTCTATCTTTTAACCAGAAAATAATAAGCTTTAGCAAACTTTAGAAAACAAAGTTCCTTCTTACATTTGACTTAGAGAAAAGACTGATCAGAAGAAATTGAGTCAATAACCAATAGTTAGTTAAAAATAAGGTTTTAGTTTTTGTACTGAAGTCAGTTGCTGTCTGTCCCAGTATCTCCTATCTCTACCCCTACATGATTATCCAGTAAAAATAATCTCAAATCCATAAACACTCATGTTGGCAAAACAAAAACAAAAACATCAAACAAACAAAACCCTTATTTTTAAAAATTATTTTCTTTACTGAGACTAAAAGAGAAGCAAGATATTTTTTTAAAAAGGTTTTATTTATTTTTTTGACAGTGAGAGAGGGAACACAGCAGGGGGAGTGGTATAAGGAGAAGCAGGCTCCCCACTGAGCAGGGAGCCTGATGCGGGACTCAGTCTCAAGACCTTGGGAACATGACCTGAGCCAAAGGCAGATGCTTAACCGACTGGGCCACCCAGGCACCCTGAGGCAAGGTATTTTAGAAGAATTTATGATGAATGTTAAGCACCAAGTCTTAACACATTTACTTTTATAAGGCATAGGTCCTACTTATAATAATCATCAGCAAGTCTATTTATAGTTTCTATACCCAAAATAAATCCTCAGTCTGACCACTTCTCACCATCTCCATCACCTCCACCCAAGACTAGGGCTGAGACAGATAGAATGCACATATACAACTGTACTGGTCATTAAGATATTGAAGCAATTCTGGCAAGCTTGTATATGGCCTCTTAACCATGTGCTGAATCTGCCAGGTGCCCCTGCCAGCCACTCTGAGCTTTCCTCTGAGACACCCTATGACTGCCCTAGATATAGAAACTGAAGGGTTAACACCTGATATAGCAGGAATCCCACCCACATTTTGATCCTTGTGACTGGTCAGTATGTATGACATATGGGACCTAGATCTGCCCTAGACCAATGGGGTCCTCTCTTGCAGTAGACTCCCTGCTATCATTCTTATTCCTTTGACATTAGTTCTACGGGAAGGCAAGGTGATTTTTACTATCACTAATGCAAATCAGATCATATTGCTTTCCTCTTTAAATTCTTCAGCAGTTTCCCATTATGTTTAGAATGAAATCCAAACTCCTAACTAAGCTTAGTTGGCTTGCAGATGACTCTATCTGTTCCCGAAGTCTAGTCAGTGGCTATCCTACAGTTTCCTTCCCATGTGCTTGTTCCTTCTTTCCCTCTGCCATAATACCCTTCCTTCCAATGCTTCCAGTCCAAAACTAGTTATTTCATTAACAATAAACTCAAATGCCATCTCCTTAGGATGTTCTTTGATCAACCTATAGCATGTAATCTCTCCCTCTTAAGCATTGCTACCAATATTCCTCTGTTCTCTTAAAACCTTAATTGCTGCTTTTTATTTATGAATTACCTTCTCCTCTCAGTGAACCATATGTACTTTGAAAGATATATTTTTAACCCAGATATAAGCTTTCATTTCAGTCATCAGTAAGTTTTCATCCAGAATGAACTTGTCTTCCTATTTATTAGCTGACTTCTTTCTTTACGATAAACCTCAGTTTTAGGTCATGGGACGAAGAGAGTCTACATAAATTTGCACTTCATGGTGAGTTAACTTTGGCTTCTGGGAAGGGAGCTGTGACAATTCCCCTCAGGACACATTGCTGCCTGCTTAGGAAAACTTAACTATAGTTTATAAACTTGAAGGAAAATAAGGTAGAACAACTCCCTAAAGAGATTCTTTCCAGATGTTTTTTGAGTAAAGTTAAATCCTTATAATCATTCAATGTTCACTAGTCTCCTTGCTCAAGAGTTCATCCAACTATACAAGTCATATTTCTTCTCTAATAAAAACAGTTTTAAGCCAATGAAAGTATTTACTGGCACTGGTTCACTTCTATTGAGAAGTGAATATTTTAATATTTTTAAGCAGATGATCTAACTGCAAAGCTAAATTATTTGTACTTCTCATAAATCCTATCTTTTATCATCAATTATTTTTGGAATTATAATATTTTAGTGCCAGAGTTCCTTAGAGTCCAGATAGAGTTCCTTAGAGTCTATTAGCTAACACCTAACAGAATATGCCAGGTATTGTTTTAAGTGCTTTTTATGCAGTAATTCATTTAATCTTGACAATAACCTCTGAAATAAGTACTATTAATATCATCATCCTTATCTTAAAGAAGGAAAAACTGAAATACAGAGAAGTTAAGTAACTTATCCAATGTCACAAAGCTAGTAAACAGCAGAGATGGAATTTGATCCCAGCCATGTCTTGTTTGGATTTATATGGCAAACATATCCTTGTTCTAACCCCCTTCTCCCTCACCTAGTTTTGAGGTAAAAGATTTGACTTCTCAGCTCCCCTTACATATTGAGGAAGATATGTGGCCCTTCTCTGGCAGTAAGAGTAGACATAAGTTCTTGGGAAAGATTTCCCTTCCCAAAGAAAAAAGAAAACTTCATAAAGAAAAATATTTGGCCATTTGCCTTATTTACATTGTTGCTTTCATATCCTAATTTTAGGATACTTATTACTTATTTTTTAGTAAGAGTTATTTTTTCTTATTTAGTCAATACCTGAAAAATAGTTTTAGGAAGAAAGGGAGAGTAAGATAGGATACAAGCAGCTTAAATTCAGGTATATTGCCTCTCCTCAGTTCTGCTGTGTGCTATGCCCTGGGGCATGTCACCACTCCGTCCCTACACTAATGAGGACATCGATTGTGTCCTCAGCAATCAATGTGGTATAAATGTATACACACTCTCCACTTCAGGGTGAGCAGGGTGGTTTACTGAGAACTCTTATGTCACAGAATTTTATTTCTTTGGAGCAGGAGGGTAGTTGAAGTGATTTATTTATTTCTCTTTAACTGACTCTGGTGGATTGATACAACTATTTTTCCTCTTTGTTAACCCATTGGCAACCTGCTTCTTTTAAAGTTGAGCTGTTAGCAGAGTTTCTCTGTCCTTTGTGTTACTCTACAGCATGGAGATTGGCCCAGTGTCTAATACAGCCCATGCACAGCCTCAGACTCTGCCATTCCAAGTAGGGACCGATGGTAGGCTCTTCAGAGCCAAATAACCCATTTCCAGTTGTTTGTGCTGAAAGGTCTGAAAAAGAAATTATCTGCAATCATTGTCCTCCCTCGTGGGTTTTGGCACACATTCTTCAACTATCTAAACTAACGAGTTATTTTAATTGCTAATTTCATTGACAATGAAGAATCTTTTCTCCCCATTTGTCCTCTATTTTGCAACATTTAAGGGAGAAAAAGGTGTTCACAACAGTTTCTGTCCCCCTAATCTTTAGCATATTTTTTCCTCTTTGGGAAAGGAGTCATAAGTAACATACTTAGGGCCTTGACGTGTATCATTACTTTTTGACTGAGTCTTTTCCTAATTTATTTTGATTAGCTTCTAGGAAGTCCCAGTATGTACTTTAATAGTAAATCTCTTCCTTAGCAGCCAGATATGTTCAGAGCCCAGGATGCTAATGATATCATAACCACAAATACCACATAGGGCACTGTAATCGCTTCACAGTTCTCAGATCCCTCCCACCTGATGCTAAGATTTTGAGACTAAGAATTGAGTGCAAAAGGTTTATCAGGGAGGCTAATAGGAACCAGATCTGTGGATTTTAGCCAGTGTTTTATCAACTTCACCACTATTGATATTTGGAAAAAAAGAATTATTTGGTGTGGGGAATGTCCTGTGCATTCATTGTAGAGTTTAGCCGTATTCCTGGCCTTTACCTACTAGATGCCAGTAGCAAATGCTTCTCGTTTCTATAACATTCTAAAGTATCTCCAGACTTTGTCAAATGTCCTCTGGGGGAAGCGGGGGTTGGTGGAGGGGGTTGGTGGTAGTGGTGGTGTTCAAAATCACTCTCAGCCAAAAAGCACTGGTTTAAGAAAGAAGAAGAACTGTGATGCAACTAGAATAAAGGTCTCATTGGATTGTTTGGAAAGCCCTGGAGCTGGGATCCTTTTCAGAATTGCCCCAAATCTGCTTTAATGAATAGTAGATATAGGCTGCTCCCAGGAAAGAGACATTAGTTTGGCAAGGCAGCTCCCTTTAGCAAGCCTGAGTGGGCGGCCTCAGGGCTACCGAATTGCGAACCATCCTTAGCTGGATGTCTCCAGCTCAAGGCCCCAGCAATTGGGGGAATGAGTGCTGCAGTCCTGAAAGGTGACCTGGTGGAACAATAGCATCCCTACATCGGTCAAGCAGGGTACCCAAGCCTCGTCAAATACTTTTGAACATAAAATACTGAGTAAAATATTGGTCTGGGACTTGACCCCCATAAGTAAAGTGAGGGTTAAATAAAACAGTGTATGTACAGTTTCTGGCATATGCGATGTGCTAATTAAGTTCTAGCCACAATTGTTTTGCTCACATATGTAATTCTCTAGGCATAATTAAAATAAAACAAAGCCAAGCAGATTTATACCACACTCTTAAGATTACCTAACCACTTTCTTTGGTTGCTTAGCAATGAAGGACAAAAGGACAAAGCTACCAGTGTGACCAAATACTGAATTTACATGATTGGAATTTTAGCCCCAAGAAGTCTTTCAATAGTAGATATTGTCTTAATGTGAAAATGACAATAAATACTCCATATCTGACCTTATACTTATATTGAAATATGTTTCTAGATATAAAAGCTATCCTCCTTTGCAATAATTTTCAACTGGGAGACATTTTCACTGAGGAAGAGTTTTTGCTTACTACTTAAGTTTAGACTCTTATGTACCATGATGAATCAACAAATGCAATAGAATAATATGTTATCTTAAATATCTTGGGTCAGTGGAGGAAAAAAACAGAGGCAACCTTCATGTGTTAATGATATTTAACAAATGAAATGACAAATGTGAAAACAATGTTTTCAGACTATTTCAAATAGAGATAAATAGAATTCAGTGAAGGAGAACTGAGTAATGAGAGGACACAACATAGCATAAGCAAGATCTACTCAAAAGGACTGACATTTTGCTAATTAATCCAAATATATATATAGAGAGAGAGAGAGAGAAAGAAGAGATATATGTCACTCATTCTATTTCTATAGCTACCCGAATTGCGAACCATCCTTAGCAATAAGTGTAGTAGAAAGAATATGAAGAATATTTTGTTAGTAGATTGTTAAACCTTTTCCAGTATTATAATTTCAAGCACAACCACTGAAGTGACTGAGTCATTAAAATAATGTGAGAGTAGTTTAAAAACAGCTTACTGTTTAACAGAATGTCAACAGCATTAATGACAATGACTTAGAAGATGGTCCATCATAAGCAAAATTTAAGGAATCACTGTAACCACAAGTGAAAAAAGAGAGACTACCAAAGCACATTTTCAAACCATTAAGCTCAACTTTAGCAATTAAAACACTATTTATCATATCAAATTAATTTTAATGTTCTTATTTCTGGAGTTCCCTTTCAAAATTTGGGTATTTTGGTAACCATTTTTAGCAAAAATAATTCCAAACTTAACCAGAATATGAAACATAATTACTTCCTGCATCTTAATAAAGTCACATAGAAGCCCTCCATATTTGTCTAGAATTTTTTGAAACTTTTTTTAAAAAGTGTGATATACTATAAATTTATTCTTATTTTAAAGCAGTAAAAGACTATAGCATAAATAGTTTACTCTAAATTATTAATATATATTTATACATTATTACAATAAAAAATATGCAAGTTAAAACTCAAGTTCTTAAAAATGTTTTCCTTGCAAAGTAGTCTATATATCTTACTCAATTTTGAGAATCTGAACTTTTTAAGAAATTGAATTGTGTTATATTGTCAATATTGATGCATGTATCAAATGTAATGCTTGTTTATGCTTCTATTCTTAAAAAAAAAAAAAAAAACCTGCTTATAACTTCAAGGTTTAGTTAAAAAACCACCAATTCTGTGAAGCTATTCCTGAACTCCACACCACCACAGTTAACAATAGAGTTAATCACTTCTTCTGCAAGTAGCCTTTATAGCTCTTTCACATTTCACTGTCCTTTTATCATCTTCTGATCTTCTTTCCCAGAAAGCAAACTCTTTTAGGACATAATCTGTAATTTATTCATCATTGAAATCACAGTTCCTGGTTCAGTCCCTGGCACATGGAAAACATTCAATAAATGTCTAGTGAACAAATAAACAAAATAATTATTTAATTAATTGGAAGGCAGAAGCAATTACTCCTATTAGTAATAAGACTCAAAAATCTGCAGTATGTGATCCCTTGAAACACAGCAATGTCACAAAGCTAGTTTGTAATGTTCATACACCATCCTGGCTTTTTCATACTGGAGAAAAGCAAGAATAGTCACTGTAGGAATTTATAGATTGTAAATCAATTTATCAGCAAGTGTTTCCCAAACTGTCATCTCAACCTGTCATCTTGAGGAATGATTTCTTAGGAGAAGTATGAGCAAGGGTATCAGAGAGCTGTGCTGAAGAATAACCAGTTCAAGAAAGTAATTGAACTTTGAATAAAGTAGCTGCTGGGGACACATCTGTTTAGGACTCATATGAAAGACGACAGAAAAGACATGGATCCCTTTATGAGTTGTGTGTAAGTTCCAACACCATGTCTGATACTCTTATCAGCTGGAAATATAAGCCAAGTTCCTACCCAATTTTCCTTTTCGCCCTTGGAATTGCTTGGCAGAAACTGTTATGCTTTGGTAACAAAGAACTACCAATTCCTAGCAGCCTAAAACAACAAAGATTTCTTTCTCACTTGAATGTCTACCAGCTGGTGGTTTTGCTCTGCACCATCCTCACTGAAGACCTAGGCTAATTAAAAATCCCCTGTCTGAAACATCCTGGTCATCTTGGCAGAAGTAGCTTTTGAGGGTCAAGCAGCAGCAACTAAATGCTCCAGCTCAAAAGCAATATGTGTCATTTCTGCACATAACACATATTTTCCAAAAATAGTGGCCCCCACCCAACCACAAGGTGGCAAGCAGTGCCATTCTACTTTGTGCTCAGAAGCTGAGGAGTCAGCACTTACTACCACCCCTAAGACTAACTCATTTAGGAGGTATGCCTTGACAGATTACCAGGATCTTGTCAAGGAGATTACCTTCTTTTCAGTTAGGAAAAAATAAAAACCAGACCAGACCAAACCTAAAAATCTTTTCTCCTATTAATTTATTAGCCTAAAATTTGTCTTTAAGAGATGAACTATACTCTGTGAACACCCATTATGTGGGGCAAAAGAAAACAGGCACAACGATGACATACTGCATGATAACATGAAGTTCAGGAACAAGTGTGCCTAATTGATGGTGAGAGAACATTGGAGGGCGATTGCCTCAGGGTGTAATACTGACTGGGAAGAGTACCTTCAAGGGGCTACCAAGGTTCTTTCTCTGCCTGTACATACAGAAAAGTTGACTGAACTGTACTCTTAAGATTCAGATGTTAAATGTGTGTGTTATACAATGGCTATCAGACACATGAAAAAATGTTCATCATCACTAGCCATCGGGGAGATTCAAATTAAAACCACATTGAGATACCACCTGACACCAGTTAGAATGGCCAAAATTAGCAAGACAGGAAACAACATGTGTTGGAGAGGATGTGGAGAAAGGGGAACCCTCTTCCACTGTTGGTGGGAATGCAAGTTGGTGCAGCCACTTTAGAAAACAGTGTGGAGATTCCTCAAGAAATTAAAAATAGCGCTTCCTTATGACCCTGCAATTGCAGTACTGGATATTTACCCCAAAGATACAGATGTAGTGAAAAGAAGGGCCCTCTGTACCCCAATATTTATAGCAGCAATGGCCACAGTCGCCAAACTGTGGAAAGAACCAAGATGCCCTTCAACGGACGAATGGATAAGGAAGATGTGGTCCATATACACTATGGAGAATTATGCCTCCATCAGAAAGGATGAATACCCAACTTTTGTAGCAACATGGATGGGGCTGGAAGAGATTATGCTGAGTGAAATAAGTCAAGCAGAGAGAGTCAATTGTCATATGGTTTCACTTATTTGTGAAGCATAACAAATAACATGGAGGACATTAGGAGATGGAGAGGAGAAGGGAGTTGAGGGAAATTGGAAGGGGAGGTGAACCATGAGAGACTATGGACTCTGAAAAACAACCTGGGTGGGAGGTCAGGGTCCCAAGATTTGTGTAAGTCCATCTCTCTCTCTCTCTTTTTGTTTTTCCTCATACACTCCCCCCCCCACATTTTATCTTTTTATTTAAATATAATTACTTAACATATAAAGTATTATTAGTTTCAGAAGTAGATTTCCATGATTCATTAGCCTTATATAACACCCACTGCTCATTACATCACCTGCCTCCTAAAGCCCATCTTTTATCTAGCACATTGTTTTAAAAAACAACAGCAACATCAACAAAACTGCATCTGTAATTGAAATAAGAAAACTATTCACCTAGAATTCATGAGAAAGTGAAAGTGAAAAGTGAAACACTGGAGATGTTTAAGTAATTTCTATAAGCAAGCCTTTTCTTTAAGTGATTTCAAAACATCTTCATCTTCAATAATAGGTATATGCAGCTGATACACTTAGTCAACTCTAAAGATACTCTAATGTAATAGAAAAAGAGATGCTTTTTGGAAGAGGCTAATGCAAAAAAGCCAGCTTGTCAGGAATCCCTATCAATGGACATGAAGTTTTAAACAAAATTATTGATCCATAGGCAGAACTAAAAAGCACATGCCAGGGGGTCATAAAGTAATATGGTTCTGGTTTTTATTAGGGATTGAAAATTTTCAATAACTCTTCATTATTATAGGCCTTTACTCTACATACTACTTAATGAGGCTTTGAAAATCCAGAATTTCATCTTGAGTGGTCTTTGTACTTATTTAAGAAAATAAGGCTTACATTTGGAGATTAAGTCCTCTTAGAGAAATTCCATTTACTATATAAAAATTTTTTTAAAGATTTTATTTATTTATTTGACAGAGAGAGATCACAAGTAGACGGAGAGGCAGGCAGAGAGAGAGAGAGAGAGAGAAAGAAGCAGGCTCCCTGCTGAGCAGAGAGCCCGATGCAGGACTTGATCCCAGAACCCTGAGATGATGACCTGAGCCGAAGGCAGCGGCATAACCCACTGAGCCACCCAGGCACCCCACTATATAATAATTTTATAAGGAAATGTGTATTGTTTCATATTAAATGTATTGTGAGTATAGGTAAAACTCTAGTCATTTTGACACTTGAATTAAACTAGCTGATTTCTTCAGATTGTTTAATAATTTACAAACAATGATCTTCCTTAATGGTTCTCAAATTTGTTCAAATGGCTAGAGACATCATGAAGACCTTTTCAGAATACCATAATCTTTTTAGCATATTTTGAAATTTCATATTTAATTCCTTCACACAAATAAGAAACTACTATCTTAGTCCAAAAAAGGGAAAAAAAAAAAAACCCAACCACACCCATACACATACACACGAAATATAAATTCACAATCATTAGCACACAACTTCTGAAAAAAAAAAATTATCAAATCAAATATGATAAACTGTTTTTAGGTTTTCTATATTCACTTGCTACTTTTAATTCAATAACAATAAATAACATATAAATAATAAATAATATATTTATGTATCATATGCTATAATGCATAATAAATAAAAATATTTATATATTGTACACTATAATAAATAATACTGAGTTCAATAATTCAATAACTAAAGATCACTAATAGACAACAAAAAACCAAAGCTATCACTAAAGCTTTTAATAAAATTTTAAGAAGGAAAAAATAAAAAATAGAAAAAGTCCATTGATTTTCATGCTTTTTTGAAAAAAATAGGAAAAAATATTATTTAGCATTAACCTCAGAACACTTTCTTCCAACTTAAAGAATCCCAGAGTTTCAGAGCACATAGCTTGTTTGATCTCTCTGTCAATGATAAGAAGAAGATATCCTTTTTGGTTTTATTAGAACTGCTAAAGCTTCCTTGGGATCTGATTTTATTTCAGCTCCTTTACTACAGTGAAGGCAGAGGAGAATTGGAAAGTGTTTATGTATAAGGGCTATACCAAGAAATATCATAGGACAATAACCTCTAATTTTTTTTACTCCTATACTACTAGAAAGAATTTTGGCCTCTTTGCACATTTTTATCTTAACCATAATTTTTTTAATCATAAATCTGTATTATAAACAATATAACTTCTGGTCTGTTTAAATATTGACATGTAAATAAAACTGCTATATTTTATATCCAAAAGGAATAAACATTATTCTCTATTTTAATTAAATATTGAATTAGCTCTTCTTTACAAGTCAGAAATTTCATATGGCTTCCTTCTCTGCTCAAAACTTGTATTTCCATTCCACTTCCCCTACAGAATTTTACCCTAATCCAATCTATTTTTATATTTGAAATTATTTTTTTAACCAACCTATCTTACTTTCCTGACACAAAAATCTGAACATAAATTAAAATGTTTTTTAAATCTATGAGACCATAGGGGAGCCTGGGTGTCTCAGTGGGTTAAGCCTCTGCCTTCGGCTTAGGTCATAATCCCAGGGTCCTGGAATCAAGCCCGCATTGGGCCCTTTGCTCCACAGGGAGCCTCTCTGCCTGGTGCTCTGCCTACTTGTGATCTCTCTCTGTCAAATAAATAAATAAAATCTTTAAATTTACAAGACTATAAAGCTGTGTTAAAATATTCCTTCTAGATTTAATTACTTCAAATAATAGTAAATAATTAATCAATATTATATAAATAGTATAATATTGATAATTACCTGACATAGAGAAGTAATATTTTATTGGAAATGTAAATTAGTAGGTATGGGTTTTTTTGCAATTGGTTCACTACTTATTTCTACGATGAAACCACAAACATTCCATTCCCACTCTTCATTTTTTATAGATGTAATTGCTGAGAAATTATACAGATGAAAATGGAAGGAGTTTTGTATACCAGTGTTACTTAATTCTTTGACTCCTTCCATGTTTTGTGGTAAAAATTGCACACTAATTGTATTAGTAAACCATCACATTGATACATTATCAAAAATTATTTTCAGATCTATCATCTGACACTCAATATGTGCTCCTTCAGTATTGTTAAAAGAGAAGAACTGACCTAAACTACAAGTGAATTTGTTATAGTCAAAAAGCAATGTACTTCTTCAACTTCTTGAAAGTATAGCCAAATGAACTTATCAAGACTATAAAATGACTACTCATTGTATCTTTTACTCCTACCTCTAAGCAATTTATTCAAACTGATGCACTCAAAAAGAATTGGAAAAAATTCAAAATATTGTTAACTTCAACACATCTTGCCCCAAATAATTTTTAGTTGTTTATTTTTATTTCATCATGTGTTTTATATATATTTTTATTAAAACTTTGGCACTATAGATTTGACTCTTTCAAGTTATGGAAAATGTCTGTCTTATAACCTAATATAACCTAATTAGCACAGTCACCCTACTACCTCTTTCCTTGGCTGTTCAAAGTTCTTATAATTTGGGTTTTCTATCAGTATATGTCATATTTGGAGGACAAGTATAGGTATGGGATATAGGGAGAAAACAGTTTATTGAATTATATGCAAGCCATTCTGCTAAGAGATGGAAGCTGTTCCTTAGATCTCATCTCATTCTCCTCTTCCTAGTTCCCTGGTGTCCAGTCTGAAAGACCTCCTCACAAGCTTTGAATATGCCAAGCAGAAAACCACTTCCTGGAATGATTCCTCACTTCATTAAGATACCTGATCAAATATATCTTATCAAATGAAGAACCCCACCACTCAACTGTCCCCTTACTCTGCTTCACTTATTTCTTTAAACTTATGTCCACTCGATATATTATATATTAATTGGCTTATAACTTGAATCCACCCTTGTCAGAATTTAAGATCCATGAGAACAAATATTTTTGTTATTCCTGCTGTGTTCCCAGCACCTAGACCAGTCCTTGATACAGCATCTCAAAAGTTTTTCAGGATATAAGTGGATGAATGAATGGGAATCTCTCAGATCGCATTTAAGAGTAAAATAGTGGGGCGCCTGGGTGGCTCAGTGGGTTAAGCTGCTGCCTTCGGCTCAGGTCATGATCTCAGGGTCCTGGGATCGAGTCCCACATCGGGCTCTCTGCTCAGCCAGGGAGCCTGCTTCCTCCTCTCTCTCTCTGCCTGCCTCTCTTCCTACCTGTGATCTCTCTCTGTCAAATAAATAAATAAAATCTTAAAAAAAAAAGAGAGTAGAATAGTAAAAAGATAAAAAAGTGAACTAGGATAGGGTTAATAATAGTAATAGTATATTTTGCCAAATATGGACGCTTAGAAAATTGTTATATTTCCTAAAACAAAGAAATCTTAAACAACAAAACTGAGTAAGAATCCACTATATCAGAAACAAATGAGTATATTAAACTGTTCTAGAAATTCACTACATTTTACTTATTTTCTTACTTCATACTAGTGAAAACTTGAGCAAGGAAATCATTGTTACAAATACTTTGGCTGTCAATACTTATCTGGGTCATGCCAGGATACAATCTTATTCTCACGTAATCTTAAGAAATAAGATTATTTCTTATTTCAGCTGAGGCATTGGTAGTTGATAACTGGATTAAAAACACTAAAATATATTTGAAAGCAAACAAAGAAACAAAAATGTTGGATGACTGATTTAAGATGAAATTGAACATTTCATCTAACAGCTTTCTAGATAGAATGTTTAACTTAAAGAAAAGAAGAAATAGTCTTTGTGGAATTTGGGGTTTCAGAAACTGAATTCGCGACAAGAAAATTATTCTTCAAAGCATCCTTCAGATTACTTTCATAAAGGTGAGAGCCCACAGATAAACTTAAAGGAAATTGTGACATTACACCTGACATTATAACTGAGATTTGAGGCATACCTGAAGTGGAATTTGCTAATTACTATTCCTTCTGTATCCTATCTCTTTGGGCTTTACCATTTACATGTATCATAAAAGATGTCATTTTATGTATTCCCTCCTGGCCATTTTTCATTTGTTTCTTTAAGGCTTAGCTATATGGTTCATTTATTCTTTGGTATCTTTTAGGTCTAGTAACTTGGAAGGGATACATGCTGTTTTACTTGAAATCTTACAATCAAACCAATAGTCCCTAATTATCAGTGTCAAGAATGAAACAGCGATTATTTGCTCTCTCAATGACAGGACAAAGTAATTTGCATATTTGTACTTTCCTTAACACCCCTATCCTCTCTTTGGTGGTGTTTTGCTTTTTGTTTATAATCTGGAATGTTTTTATTATAATCTGGGATGATTTTTAAGTTATCATCAATTTCAAAAATTACATTTATTTTGTAAACAGACATCAGTTGTTTACACTTTATTTAAATGGTTTCAGTGCTCAACATCAGTGTTTTCCTATCATGGTATAGGTAAGTTTTTATTTTGATGTTATCTCTTGTTTGAGTTCATCTTCAAATGATGTTGGTGCCCCTAGGCACATGGTCCTATTTCACCCACTGCTCATCACTGTCACTAACCAATTCTAACCCCTCCAAATTAGGAGGTCTTAAGGGGGTAGACCAGCATTTCCTCATTTCCTACAAAGGATGCAATACCTCACTACCTTCTTAAGAAATTTAGGAGTCTTTGGTGGCTCCCTTAATTAGTCTCATCTGTGCTCTATCTAATAAAAATCACCAACATTACATTCATGTCATAGCATTATTGCTATTCTCTACTATTGTTATTCATTTATCTTTTTAATAGTCTTAAAAGGGAAAGAGCAGGTGGTAAAAGAAGATTTGATCACATCACTCTTTTGCTTCAGATGTCCTAGCTAAGTCCTCACCTATAGAGTAACTTTCATACTCTATAAAAGAAAGATCCTTCATTCTCTGGACCAGCCCACCTAAATCTTATACCAGAGCAAGTGCCCCTTTCACCTCACCTAGATCTGGTCTTCTGTGTCTAGATAAACACAGAGGAAGATTTTTTGTCCCTAAGCTAGTTTAGACAGAGTCCAAAATTAAAGCCATCCCTATTTTACTTATTTTACTTTGCCTTTGATATCTTATTAAGTACCGAAAGTATGAATGAAAAATCAGTTCAAAGTAAATAAGCACATCAACAAGCAGTTGAACATGGAAACATGTAGGGTAATTATCTATGAAATACCTGTTTTTATATCTTGACAGATATCAAAGGAACTAGCATCCTAAGTAAAGCCATCGATAGTGCAAGCCAACAAACACCTTGGAAAAATTTACCAGTGCTTTTGGCCATGAATATTACTTCTTAAATGTTAATAAACAAGAAGAACTACCCTAGTCAACCAATAATATCATTCACAAGCATCATAAGGGAACTCTCAGCAACTCTTCAGTCACAATCGTCTGACTATGTTGACTGCCAGGTCAAATATTTTTCTAGCTTGAAAATCAAATGAAGAACATCTTTATAGTTTGTTCTTAATTCTCCTCTATATATTGCTTATTATAAACAATTTTATGAGTTCCCATGACATTTATATGTAGAATAACTGTTAAACCTAAGTTAAATTTCTCAAAAAATATTACTGTGTCTAATGAAGTCAGCTTTTCTGATCTAAGTTAATCTTTCTTGCAATCAACTTTAAATTATATTCGAACTTCTAGGCATACTAGATTATGAGTTGCTCTACAGCAAACACTAGGTATGTTTACTTGGTCTAATTAACTAGGATAAAAGGATCAGCCAGCAATACCTTGAGATATTTGCTGTAGATTTCTAAAAATACGTGTAGAAATGGTTCTGTACCAAAAGGTGCTTAATGAATTTGTGGGCACTCAGAAGTTTGGACAAATAAATCAGGAAAAACACGTTTTCTCTTTTGGACAATGGTAAATCAAGATAATTTCCATTATCTAGTTAATGCTAATCATTTATCATATCTCTTATTAACAGTGAACCAAATGCCTCTATCTGTAATTAATCTAATAAGCTTTTAATACTTACCACAATAAAATGACTGGTTTGCATTTATACACACCCCAGTTTTTTCCACATAAAAGGCACATAAATACAAATTAGTATCCACTTTTACCAATAGATGAAATTGAGTTACTATTAATTTTGCATGCACATTTCTATCAAGCATCAAAGAAGTGGTCAGCCTTCATTTGTACTCAGTCATTGGATGGCAAATACTTTTTTTCATAGGAATCTGAGAATTCAAAAAAGTACCAAAAGTATTAGAAACAGGATAACCAACTTAAAATAAGAAAATAGGTTTTTCAGATATAAAGCTCTGATGATCAGATCCCTAGTATCATAATAAAAATTTTTTAAAATTTCTAAGTGTGTTTAAAACAGGTCTTCTCTTTGGTACATCTTTGGAGAGCAAGATTTTTGGTTTTTGGCAGTGGCGGCAGAGTCCCATAGTCTCTATTGCCTCTTATAGGAGAGGAGATGGCTTTTACTAGAACAAATACTTTGAGACATCAACAATAGCCAATTTGGCAATGAAAGAAAGTAGTTGTGCCTCTCCTCCTTCCTCAGTGAAGCTCTCCTCAATCTCCTTTGTTTTCCAAGCCCTCCCAAGCTCTTAATTTTGAAGTATCTCAAGATATTCTCAGTCCTCTACTTTAGTTACAATCACTTGTTGATTTCATTCAGGTTTGAGGTTTAATCCACCTTCTCTCTATTCTAATGCTCCCAAATTCTTACTTAAGTCCAGACCTTACTCCCAAACTCCAGATTCGAATATCCAATAGCTGCCTCAACATTTCCACTTGGATGTTAAATAGCATGCCAAAGTCAGCATGTCCAAAACTCAGCTCCTATTCCTTCTCTACAGAGACCTTTGATCTAGATGTTTGTTCCCTTTGCTGGAAGATTTCCCATCTACACACACACACACACACACACACACACACACACAGGAACGACGCACGTGTACATGCACCACAGACACCACACACACATACAAACCAGACTGCTGCTTGGTTAAACTCCTAACCCCCTTAACCTCCTACAATCTTTGCTCAGATACTGCTATCTTAATGAGTCCCGCCCTGATTGTCTATTTAACACTGGAACTTGATCCTCTGTGACCATAGGCACACTGATGATCCTCCTTATCCTGTCCTACCTGTTTCACTTACAGCACTTTAACCTACTATTTGATATCCTTATTTATTTTGTATCCTCCTGCTGAGATATAAAACCACTAAGGGTACCATCTTTTTCTCTTTGGTTCATGTATCTCAAACACATAGAACAGTACCCAACACACAGTAGTTGCTCAGTAATTATTGAAAAAAAAAATGGGTGACAATTAATAGACACATCCCTGAATTCCCAGTACATAGGGTTAATCTTGTATGAACTTATATTTAAAAATCTATCTCATTGCTCCACCACATTGCATTCTTTCATCTAGCTACTTCTCTTCTCTTTTCCTTCCTTTCCTTCCCTTGCAGGTGCCCAATGCTCTCTTGCTGCCCCTTGGTTTCTACTTAGGAAACTATGAAAGGTAGAGCAAAACATGAGGAGCTCTCCTTGAACCTTTGTTCCTCAAATTACTATTTCTGTGTTTTGTTCTTAATACTATTGTGCAGGAAATTCAGAAAACATCACCTGGATGTTAACAGAGATCAGCAAAAATATGCCCCCAACTTGTCCAGACTTAATTCTATTGTCCAGTAAACACATTAAAAAAAAAAAAAAAAACCTTGAAAATGAAGGTCACTGTGTGTGTGTGTGTGTGTGTGTATTATAATACATGCTGTTATAAGTATAAAGGATTATTTGCTGGAAGTTCTTATAATAAGTTCTTAGAGTTAGAGAAAAAGCAGTCATTTGTATTTTATAATCAAGGATGCTAAGATTTTCCAATTCATAGTTTGACAGGTGTAGACCCTATGAATTAAGGCACGCAGAATTGACCATTTTGTCATATAAGAACATCACACAACATGCTGGATCTAGGGTACTTTTTAATATAAATAAAACTTCAACTTGGATCCCATTTCTTTCTAGCATGTTTATGAGCATTTCTGAGTTGCTATCTCATTCCCTCCTCGGCCAGGACTAGGAAGATCACAAGTTCTAACACTCTTGATCCACACTGAATTAGGTGTTTATTGGATAATATGATTTCTGTGTGGTCAAAGCTTTCCTGTCATTTCATAAAACATAAGAAATTGATCACTCCGGTACTAAAAGGTTCCTTACTAGACTAGATGGTAGTGATTCTGGTGAGGTAAGAATAGAGGAAAGGTTTGTAAAGGTTCCTGCTCCGCATATCCCCTTGGTCCCATGGAATCCTCAATTGTATTAAGGAATGTCAGAGTAGGTCTTCTAAAGCATAAGGCTCCAGGTGGCCCTCGGCTGAAGACAGTATTGCCTGTATGACCCTATGGAATATAAAATTAATACAACCCTGGACTACTGTCACCTTGAACAAGTTCAATCATCAAGCAGTAGAAATGGACAGCAAGTCCAAAAATATTCACTTGCTCATTTCTTTACTATATTTCTCCCCTACTGGCAATACTGAATTCATCTGATAGGCCCACTATCTACAAAAACCTTAAGCCAAGGCCAAGAGTTCATCAGCAGAAGTAATAACCATACCTAACATGGTACCCCATTTTTACTCTTTTCTTATCTCCCTACACTACCTGCCATCTTAGATCCACACATCACATATCCACACACCGCATATCATATATCTTAATACCTCTGATCAGTTACTGATACACTCACACACAAAATCCATTTTTATGTCATTTTCCAGATATAGCTCTTAGGATAGCTAAAGGAAAACTTTTATTTCTTTGTGTATTAAAATTGTTAAAAGCATAAACAATTAATTTCACATGCTGTAAATGAAATTATTTGACTGACATTGGATGACATAGAAGTTAGTGGTTGTTTACAGTTTATAGTCTTCATAAAGCAGTATTTATAGGACTACATTTATCAATATTTATCTGAAAATAATTACAAAATTTCTATCAGTACCATCCTAGTCCACCAACACACACATAGATACACACACACACACACAATAGACAAATCTTTCTTTTTTAAGTCGTTGGTTTCTTAAAACAAAGAGACTGTCTTTCCTGTTCTCATTAGATTTAGTATTTGCAACCTAAAAGTTTGATGGTAATAACAGCTGGTTTCTTTTTTTTTTTTTTAATGCTGAACACTGTATTTTATCTATTTGTTTTATTTTTATTTAAATTCAATTAAAACATATAATGTATTACTGGTTTACTTTGTGTCAAACATATACTGAGCCCTGTGAATGTACTTGTTCATGTAAATCTGACAACAATCCTGTGACATAGGTTCTATGATTATTTCACTTTACAGGTTAGGAAATTAAGGTACTTTTATCATGGTAAGTAAAGCTAAATAAAAACCTACACTCTACCCCAACCTCTGATATCTTTAACTCATTGTATAAGAACTTTTCCATTGATTGTATCAATTATATTACCACTAACAACATTTTAAATTTATAGAATATAATAACTTACAGATTTAAGAAATACATCTTACACACATACACACAGAAATAAAACAAAAGTTTCACAAATCAGTAATCAACCTTACTGTTTTACTACACACAAAGTCACTCCCATACCTTCAATATCTAGTCTAGTCTAGTGTATTTTTTAAGTATTATCAACTCATTAAATTGATGTTATACCTGAGTTACAAATATTCTGAAAAATTGTAAATAATGATATTTAGCTTTGATTTCTCTATTGATTTATTTTTTTAAAGATTATTTATTTATGGGATGCCTGGGTGGCTCAGTGGGTTAAGCCTCTGCTTTCGGCTCAGGTCATGATCTCAGGGTCCTGGGATCAAGCCCCGCATCGGGCTCTCTGCTCAGCAGGGAGTCTGCTTCCCCCCTCTCTGCCTGACACTTTGCCTACCTGTGATCTTTCTCTCTGTCAAATAAATAAATAAAATCTTGAAAAAAAAAAAAAAGATTATTTATTTATTTATTTATTTGTCAGAGAGAGAGCAGAAGCACAGAGAGCCGCAAGCAGAACAGGCAGAGCAGGCCGAGGGAGAAGTCTCCCCACCAAGCAAAGAGCCCGATGCAGGACTCAATCCCAGGATCCCGGGATCATGACCTGAGCCAAAGACTGACGCCTAGACTGAGCCATCCAGGCAGCCCTATTTTTCTATTACTTGATAAGCTTTCTAATCATTTGCCAAATTTGATGAAAAAATAAATTTTATGATTTCCTGATAAACTTGTTTTAAAAAACAATAAAACATTCAGATTGTATCTACTCAAGAGAAACATAGAATTCAACACTTCAAAAGATCTGACAAGGGTTTTTATTTATTTTTTTTATTAACATATAATATATTATTAGCCCCAGGGGCACAGATCTGTGAATTGCCAGGTTTACACACTTCACAGCACATACCTTCTCCAATATCCATAACCCGACCACCCTCTCCGTAAACCCCTTCCCCCAGCAACCCTCAGTTTGTTTTGTGAGATTAAGGGTCTCTTACGGTTTGTCTGACAAGGTTTTAAGTATTTTCTTAAACAGCAAAAGTTACATGAAATCTTCATAATCATGATAAAGCTAAGCACACAGTTGTCTTTTCATATACATTACAATAAAAATAATTACATAGCAATAAGTAATAAAATGGAAATTAACCTTTTAAAATCTGTTTTATTTATCAACTAATATATTTTTAGTTGCTTGAAAAAAGTAATCAGTTTCTTTTACATCTTTTCTTAGGAAATCTAAAACTGTCTCCTATACACAAAGTTTTTAATTATAATTTTTAATATTTTCTTGGTAAATAAATCACCTAAGCTTAATTTATCTATTCACAATATACAGTGGGATCATTACTCTCACATTTTCATAGTTGGAATGACTTGAAAGGATATTATTTGTTTTTATATAAAAGAATAAGACAGGGTGCCTGGGTGGCTCAGTCAGTTAAGCATCCAACTCAGGTCAGGTCATGATCTCAGGGTCCTAGGGTCAAGCCCCATGCCAGGATCCCTGCTCAGCAGGGAGTCTTCTTGTCTCTCTCTCCCTCTGTTCATTCTCCCTGTCTCTCCCTCTCTCTCAAATAAATAAATAAATCTTAAAGAAAAAGAACAAGGAAAAAACACTGATTGGAGAAACTACATTTTTCTAAACTGAGTTTAAGCATTGGTCATAAGACAAAGTATAAACCTTTGAAGATTATTAAAGCCAATTTCTACCCAAAGTTGGGGTCAGCCAGTTTTTGCTTACTTGGGAAGAACAAGGGTTAGGCTTTTATTCAGAGACTGTGTTAAAAGCCCTCCTACCAAGTACAACTCCTAGCCACACGTCCATGTCCAGAAATAAATAGCTGGTCCACCTTCAGTGCAAGTTGACAGTAAATGCAAAAAAAGGAAAGGCAAGGATGGATGGAAAACTTAGAGTTAACCAACTGATTTGCACGAAGGTTAGAGGTGGAGTTTCATATTTGTGAAATGCTTTTGTGTAGGTATCATGAATTACACATGGCCCATTTCTAATGTATATATTGAGGGAACTGACAGATACCAGATGTGCAATAGTAGCCTAAAGGAGTAATAAAGAGAGATAGACTTCACAGTGTCATCACACTTATGTCATCTATAAATGATACAGTTCATTTCCATTAATGGCTTCTTCCTATTTTTGAACTTTCTCAAAATGCGAAAACATATATCACTCAAATGCTATTTTATTCAAGTGCTAAATAAATTTTTAGTCCTTGGACTTGACTAGTTAATTAAAAAGAAACCAAACTTATGGTTTGTCTCCAAACCCTATACTTGTTGAAGATAATTTGGACACTGTCCCAAGATGGTCATGTCCATAATCCTCCAGTCTGGTTTCCCTACTGGAAGAACTTGAGAAAGTAAGGAAGTAACATGCTGAATTGTTACAATATTCTTTTTCAAACCTATGATTTCATATGGAAACAAAAAGCCTCTTGTTCCTGGAAACTTGATTACTTAAAAACTTGTTTGCTCTCTCTAATTTGTTTGCAATCTTTTCTATATTGCAGAGTCAGAAAAATGTGAAATACCACAGAGATTTAGCAAATCTCTCTGATGCCCAACCCTGAGCAGGGCAGGAGAAGACTGCTTACCAGTTTGCCTCTTTTTCTCCTACAAGTTCAAAGGCAGTTCCCAGTTAGATCTAGTGGTTCAGTCTAATAGTCTGTGTTCATAACCTTGAGTCTCAGTACAAGATTTGTCCCAGACTGAGGAACCAAATAAGAATACTCTTTATTGAGGAGCCAAATAAGAATACTAATAAAAATACGGAATAAAATACAAATAAGAATACTCTCTTGGGGAGATATCTTGTCTGGCTACAGCCTCAAACACCAATGAAATCTTCTCAGGAACAACACAGGGAGAGCACCTGGCAGTTCAGTGCAACTGCAGCACAGGCAAACACGTGGTATGACTCAGCTGGGATGAGGGTTGACCAAAGGCATCCTCTAACTGGTCCACTAACAACACAAGGACCAAACTCTGCCCACAACACGCAAAAAGAGATACTGCAGATACTGGACTGAAGGCAAAGGCAGCTCAACCACAACAATAAAGAACATAAAACACACATAGGAAACATCCTGAAACATCAGGTTCTGGTGAACAGAGGACACTGCACTTCAGGGCACTGCAGGACCTCTTCTTCATAAGGTCACTACTTGCAAGAGTAGGAAATGTAGCTGTCTTTCGTAACACATAGAAACAGACAAAGAAGGTTAGACAAAATGAAGACACAGAGAAATATGTCACAAATGAAAGGACAAAATTACTGCAAGAGAGCTAAATGAAATGGATATAAGTAATATGTGTGATAGAAAATTTAAAGTAATGGTCATAAAGATGCTCATTGAACTTGAGAAAAGAGTGAAGGACCTCAGGAGATCCTCAACAAAGAGATAGAAAATAATAAAAAGAACCAATCAGTGAAGAAGAAAACAATAAATGAAATTAAGAATACAATAGAGGTAATAAATAATAGACCAGAAGAAGCAGAATAAAGGGCCAACCTGGAGGACAGAGTAATGGAAAGCGATAAAGCTGAAAAGGAGAAAGAAAAAAGAATAAAAATGAAAATAGAATAAGGGAAATCAGGAATACCATCAAGCATAAAATTTGCATTATAAAGATCCCAGAAGGAAAAGAGAGAGAAAAGGAAGCAAAAAAAATTACTAAAAAAAAATAATAGCTGAAAACTTCAGAGAGAAGTTATATACCAGAGAAAAGAGTTATATACCAAGAGAAACCCCATAAGGCTCTCGGCTGATTTTTCAACAGAAACTTTCCAGGCCGGAAGAAAGTGGCATGATATTTAAAGTGCTGAAAGGGGGGAAAAATGGGTATCACTCTTTTGCTGCCTGCAAGAGACTCATATCAGACCATATCAGTCACAAGCAGATTGCAAGTGAAGGAATAAAAAACCATTTCTCATGCAAAAGAAGTGAAAAGAAAAGAAAGCTGGGGGTAGCAATACTGATACCAGACAAAATAGACTTTAATACAAAGATTGTAACAAGAGACAAAGAAGGACACTACATAATCATAAAGGGAACACTCCAACAAGAAGATATAACACTTATAAATACTTATGCATGCAACATGAAACATATAAGCTCCCAAACTGAAGCAGGAAGAAATAGACAACTTGAACAGCCTGATTACCTGCAGTGAAATTAAATCACTAATCAAAAAGCTGCCAACAAACAGAAGTCCAGAACAAAATGGCCTCATAGGTGAATCCTACCATTTAAAGAGGAGTTAATACATATTCTTCTCAAACTAGTCTAAAAAATAGAAATGGGAGGAAGGCTTACAAATTCATTCTATGAGGCTAGCATTAATCTGACACTAAAACCAAATAAAGACATTACAGGTCACTATCTCTGATGAATATAGGTGCAAAAATCCTCAACAAAATATTAGCAAATCAAATCCAACAGTACATTAAAAAAATCATTCACCACAATCAACTGGAATTTATTTTCCAGACTTAAGTGTGGTTCAATATTTGCAAATCAATCAACATGATACATCACATCAATAACAGGAAGGATGAAAAACATATGATCATTTTAATAGATGCAGAAAATGTATTTGACAAAGTACAACATCTATTCATGATAAAAACTCTCAACAAAGAAGGTTTAGAGTATACCTACCCTAACAAAATAAAGTACTGTGTTAAATATTTAATTTCATAAACCCACAGCTAACATCATACTCAATAAAAAAACAGCTTTCTCCTCATGATCAGAAGCAAGACAAGGATGAAGCAAGACAAGGATGTCCATTCTTATCACTTTTATTCAATATAGTACTGGAAGTCCTAGTCACAGTAATCAGACAAGAAAAATAAATAAAAGCCACCCAAACTGGAAAGGAAGAAGTAAAACTTTCACTATTTGCAGATAATAAGATACTATATATTGAAAACCCTTAAGACTCCACCAAAAAAACCACTAGAACTAATAAATGAATTCAGTGAGGTTGCAGGATACAAAATCAATATATAGAAATCTATTGTATTTCTATACACTAATAATGAAGTGGCAGAAAGAAAAATTAAGAAAATAGTCCCATTTGCAAATATACCAAAAATAATAAAATACCTAGGAATAAACCTAACTTACGAGGTGAAAGTTCTGTATACTGAAAACTATAAACATTGATGAAAGAAATTGAAGATGACACAAACAAATGGGAAGATATTCTGTACTCAGGAATTGGAGAACAAAAATCATTAAAATGTTTATACTACCCAAAGAAATCCACAGAGTCAATGAAATCCTTATCAAAATTCCAATAACATTTTTCATAGAACTAGAACAAACAATCCTAAAATTTGTAAGGAACCACAAAAAAAACCAAATAGCCAAAGCAATCTTGAGAAAGAAGAACAAAGCTGGAGGTATGACAATCCCAGATTTCAAGTTAGACAGCAAAGCTGTAGTAATCAAAACAATATGGTACTACAAATCAGCAGTTCTGAAAATTATTTTTATCCTAGAACAGAATTATATAGATCAACATGTAGAAACATTGTCCCAGGTCACTAGTCTTATTTTTAAATTATAATACATGCTTTTTGAAAACTGCAAAGAGTATTGAAGACTATTTGAAAACTGCAAAGAGTATTGAAGAAAGTGTACATACTTTTTTATAGGGTTTTGATTATTTAGTAGAAGTGGGATTTCATTATATATATATATATATATATATATATATATTTCCATTATCTTTTTTTTTGCAGTATTATGGCCATCTTTATATCTCTCTGGTATATATGTATTGCATTTTCTTTCATCACTGTTTAGCATTCGATATGTATGTTTGAAACAGAAGATCATTTAAAATGCTTCCTACCATTTGTTGTCACATTAGTAAGATGTTTCCTATCATTTGCAGTAACATTAGTAAAATGTTGTATTTGTAAAGGTACACATGTGTTTCTGCAGGATACATTTCTTTAGTCAAAAGATAAGTCCATTATACATTTTAATAGATATAGTAGAAACTTTCCCAGTGAAACTTCTGGATCAGTGCTGTCCAATCAAATATAATGTAATCCAAATATATAATTTTAAATTTTCTAGTAACCATAAAAAGTGGAAAGGGAAAAGATAAAATTAATTTTCAGCATATATTTTATTTAACTCATTATGCCCAAAATATTATAATTTCAGCATGTGACCAAGATAAAAGGTTATTAATGAAATGTTTTATATTCTTTTTATCATACTAAGTCTTGAAAATCTAGTACATATTTTATACTTGCTGTACATCTTAGTTCAGATGCCAAAATTTTGTTAGAAATATTTGATTTATATTTAAATTTCACAAATACATAGTTGTAAAAGCAAATTTATATATCCAAATTGCTCTAAATATACTTCAAAGTTTTTCAATGATTGAACTGAGTATTAGTTTTTAAATTTAACTTTATATTAAATTTAGAAATTCAGTTCTGTTACACTAATCTCATTTCAAGCACTTAATAGCCAAGTGTAGTTAGTGGCTTTAGTATCAGACAGCACAGATATAAATTAACCAGATTAACCAAAGATTTCTATTCTCTCTGTTCACCAAACTAACAAAAAGCTGAATATTTACAGCTAGGAAGTTATCCTTTGGTAGCCCTAACAAGCATTTTCCTACCAGTTGAGTTTTATATTTACAAAGATGAAGTTGCACTGTTATGAAATATAGTTGATCTCTTTGTTTTTGTCATTATAATTGTGCGATTTGATCAACATTACAAAACACTGATGAAAAATGAATTAGTTGCTTTGGAAAAACTTAATAAAAGAACATTTACTTAATAAAAATCTATTGATTTAGAAGTTGGCAAGATGACTGCAAATGTTTGGGAAAACACTGTAAAAATATGTAAGAATTCTTTACTCCTTTTGCTTGGTAAATTTCTTTAGGACAGAAACTGGAAATAATAGACAATTTGGAGATCCCTTTAGATAATCATAGAATTTTCCTTCTTTTAACTGTTTAAGTAATCACATCTAGAGTTTTACTAATATTTTATTTCTATGCTTTCATGTTACTCCCTTAATACACGGTTGGGTTTAATTTCTTAATATTTTGTCACTACTTTTGTATTTATTTGTATTTGTACTTTTCCATGCCTGATTTCTAGTATCCAATGTCTGCCCTGAAGCCATTTGCGTAGTTTTAAGAATTGCATAATGTAAGGCACCATGTCAGATGGCAGCTATACTGACAAACTGTTTCAGGCAATGGCTTTGATTTCCCTCAGACATATATGGCATAGCTATTCTTAGTCTCTAGAGAACATAAATAAATCAGAATAAGATGGTTCTTTATTTGGTGAATAAGGAAGATCCTCAATCACTTTCTTCCTGTCTCCCAGTGTGAACCAGAAATAAAAGGCACATTTTCATTTGTTCTTTCTATTGCCTAAAGTGTAGAGAAAATAAGTTGTATCATTTGAAACCTGTCTAAATAATGCTGCTTAATTAATTCTCTGCTTTAATTTCATATCATTCTCTTTAGCAGTTTAAAGATTTTATTTATTTATTTGTCAGAGAGAAAGCGAGCGAGATCGAGCACAGGCAGACAGAGTGGAAGGCAGAGTCAGAGGGAGAAGCAGGCTCCCTGCAGAGCAAGGAGCCCGATGTGGGACTCGATCCCAGGACGCTGGGATCATGACCTGAGCCGAAGGCAGCTGCTTAACCAACTGGGCCACCCAGGCATCCCTCTTTAGCAGTTTAAATGCTTTTGGCTGCAAGTAACAGATTTCCTGACTACCACTACACAATGTGAAGACATTTATTTCAACAAAGAAGATCAGATAAAAAAAAAAAAAGAAAAAATTTGCAGCATTAGTAAGAATTGAAAGAGGAATGTCATGATTTAGTAACTAGAGCGAAACATACGTTTCTTCCCCTGTTATCTTTTTTCAAATATAATTTAGACAAAACACTAAAATAATCTGACCTTACAATCAGACCATAAATATTTGTGTCATAATTTGTTTTTTAGTTTTTTAAAGATTATATTTATTTATTTGATAGAGACAGCAAGTAAGGGAACACAAGCAGGAGAAGTGAAAGAGAGAATCAGGTTTCCCGATGAACAGGGAGCCTGATATGAGGCTCAATGTGGGGCTCAATCCCAGGACCCTGGTATCATGACCTGAGCCAAAGACAGACGCTTAATGACTGGAAACAATCTGAGGGTTTCAAAGTGGCAGAGGTGGGAGGAGGGGTAACAGGGTGATGGGTATTAAGGAGGGCACATGCTGTGATGAGCACTGGGTGTTAACGTAATTAACAGATCACTGAACATTACATCAAAAGCTAATGATGTAGGGGCCCCTGGGCGGCTCAGTGGGTTAAAGCCTTTGCCTTGCATCTGGCTCTCTGCTCAGCAGGGAGCCTGCTTCCTCCTCTCTCTCTGTGCCTGCCTCTCTGCCTATTTGTAACCTCTGTCTGTCACAGAAAGAAAGAAAGAAAGAAAGAAAGAAAGAAAGAAAGAAAGAAAGAAAGAAAGAAAGAAATCTTTAAAAAAAAAAAAAAAAAGCCTCTGCCTTCAGCTCAGGTCACGATCTCAGGGTCCTGGGATGGAGCCCCACATCCTGCTCTCTGTTCAGCAGGGAGCCTGCTTCCCCCTGCCTCTCTGCCTACTTGTAATCTCTCTCTCTGTCAAGTAAATAAATAAAATCTTCAAAAAACAAACAAACAAATAAAAAACAACTAATGATGTACTAAAAACATGGCTAACTGAACATAATAATTAAAAAAATTTTTTTTCAGAAAGCTTATTGTTACTGTGCATGGTGATAATAAAAATAAGGCAATTTTCAGCCAGTTTTATTACTATTTCTAAATTCTTATAGATAATGCCCCTTTCTCTCCTCTCAATTGCCTGTGCTTGGAGCTGATATGACTACTACCCCATCATTGGTATGTCATTAGGGGAAACAAAGACATTTTGTATGTTCACATTGTGCCAAGAATTGTCTCAGTGTTTTCTATATATCAGAGGCAGATATTCTCTGATTTTGGGGCAAAAAAAAACTAAGACTAAGAGAAGTTAAATAAAGTTTGTGAAGTAATTGGAAAAATCCAGAATAAGTCAAATTCATCAGGTTCCAAAACCCATACTTTCTAATGGATATCAACTAACTTATAAGGGGTCATGGAACTTGGATTCTAATTCTAGTCCCAAACCTTCTGTTCTTGATCTGAAAAAGAGGAGGCTTAGGTGAACTGATTCCTACGATCTCTTTAAAGAAAAAAAATGAAATTTCTCTTTTGGGTGCTCTCCATGGGTCAGTCATTGAGGTAAGCATTTTACATATTATTTATTTAAAAATGAAAACTAAAAATAACTAGTAGGGAAGGAAAGTAAGATGCAGAGAGGTTAGATAACATGCTGAAGGAAATCTAGAGTTAGTAAATGGTGGTGCTAAGATTTAAATTCAGACCTATCTGGTTATGAGGACACATACTTAACCTAAAATGCCTATTGCTTTAGAGAAATTGTTCTCAATTAGACATGTATATCAGAATATGTAGAGTGAAAGGGCAAAATTCTTAAAAGCATATTGAATATTATAAATTATTTTACATTCACATTTCATAAATACATTTTATAGGATAAGTTTCTGGATATTATTCTCACCTGTTATATTCATAGATAAGGGAAATATCAACATATGTAGAATCAGAAGCTGGAGAGGGATATAAGTTTAATTCTTTCCAGAATTTTAAAAAATCACAGTGAACAAATCAAAAGTTCCAGGCCTGAGCATAAAGAGGTGAGGACACAGAAGCAGAGTGACAGTGATGTAGGAAAGCTTCTTCACTGAATGTTTTTCCTGATGACTGAAACCACACTTGCCTCAGCCAAGTCAAATTTTTATCCTTCTAAAGACACTGACAGTCTTGATACTTTTGTCTTTCTTGTATTCTTTCTGGTTGTCCTATATGTTTAGACTACAGCAGTAAAAAGATAGCATACCCTATCTTCATGGAGCAAACAGTCTAACATGTAGGAAAGCTTATAGACCAAACTCAGATGCTTACCTTCTTTCTGCAGCTGAGTGGGATGCATTCGCAAGTATTGAACCCATAGAGAATTTCTTTGCTGATGTGCAGTCCTGGCCAGAAGCCACGTCAGCTTTTTTCATCTCCGGGGAAAAGCTGGCAAATGCAAGGTGCGAAAGCTAAACTTTACCTACTTCAAGTTTTGCCAGGGAACAGCCCTATTTGCTCCCAACTCAATACAAGCTCATAAAATCTATTTCTGTCCTGTGGCACTTGAGTAGGTGCAGCTTACTGGGAATTTGTCTGGACTAGTTGAACAAATAAAGATGAGGATAGGGAGGAAAAGACAGATTCAAGGATGCTTATGAAGAAAAATTGAGTGTTTGGTGAATGACTGGATGTGGACACCAAGGGGGGAAAAAGGGATTCAAAGCAGGATCCACTTTTTAACCTGAGGGGTTTGAGAATGATTATCACTCAATAGAAATATCAGTTAACATGACAGTTTGAGATGTACTTTAGATAAACTGATAAGGACACCTACACACAAACATGAAAAGAAATATGTTCAACATCACCAAATGAGGGTAAAAAATGACATTTATGCTCCTCTTAATATTTGAATAAAAGTCTACATAGTCTCCCCCACACACACACAATCTTTAATCCCATAATAAACCACTCAGTCTCACATGTGATTCTAGATACTTATGGAGAAAAAGTAGAAAATTTAGTCAGTTTCCAATAGGGTTTCTGTTCTTTGCTTCTCTTACCTAACATTATTGAGAACTGTTTTATAATAGGCACCATTATGAATCTTTCACAGGTATCTGTGTATTTAACATTCACAACAAACCTATGAGAAGGAGAGAGCACCACACCCATTTTGCTTACAAGACACTGAAGTCCAGAGCCAGGAATTACACACAACCTACCTAGATTTAGAGACTCTGTCCTTCCTTGCCCTTTGTACCCTGCTGTCTCTAACCTCATGCATAGCTCTGGCACCTGGTGATGCTGCTGGGAACAAGCAGTACAACAACCTGTCACAATCCTTATTCCCTGCTGGGAGTTCAGTGGTGTGCTAAGGTTTGCCCGTTCCCCAGTACAGAATAGCAGAAACCCAACACAGTTCTGGTTTGCTGCCCAAATTCATAATGACTAGGGCATTCGTTGCCACCAAATCTAGGGTCCTAGAGCCTATGTGAGTCCCAAATCAATGAAGATAGAAGATTCCCACTCACTGCTCCTACTGGAAAAACATGTTTCTCAGAGTATGTCTCTGCATCCAGTCTGGGTATCCAATGTTACAGCTCTTTAGTAACATAGACTTTTTTCAGTACACACACACACACACACACACACACATCATATATGCCTACTCTCAAGAGGCATCTATAGAGCCAGGTTTTCCAACCTTCTCCTGGGACAACACAGGCCCTGGAGTTGTGCTCCAGACCTCTTAGGAAACCTGTTTTCTAATTCTTGGCATTTGCTCTTGCTTAGATTCCCTAAACCCATGGGTTCTAATAATGTTTAATTTCAAGGAAAAGGCAAGCTAATGTCTCCATATCTTTGCTCCCTGTCCTCTTGACTCCTATGTAAATTTACTCACCTTCCTGAATTTCCTTCAATTTATTTTAAGCGTGGCATTTTAAGTAATTTGGAAAGGGATATTTGTTTCCAGCACAAAAAGTAGCTAATTGTTTCATATTCACATAAAATACACACATAAAACATTCAAGTGATTCTTCCCAAAACAAAGGTCCACCCACAGGTAAAAGAAACCTCTGATGGGATGCTAGGTGGCTCAGTCGGTTAAACATCAGCCTTAGACTCAGGTTCCCCGTTCAGTGGGAAATCTGCTTCTCCCTCTGCCTGCTACTCCCCCTGCTTGTGCTCTATATCTTTCTCTCTCTGACAAATAAATAAAACCTTAAAAAAAAAAAAAACACTGACAATTTTACATGATCATTTCTTTAATTAACAAATAATTCTTAAAATCTTCCCTTATCGCATTACATCCTACCTAGGAATGGAACTTAAGTAAGAAGTGAGAGTGTGTCAGACAGCTTATCAAGAAATTCTTCCTTAGAATTAACCTAAATTCATGAATTATATAATTTATTATAATGAATATCAACTAGAATCATCTAGAATAGATGAATATGAAGTATGAATATGAAGCTAATATTCTAGCTATCAAAAGCATTTTGTCATACCCATTAGAATGACTATTATTACAAAAATTACAAAAATTAAGAAGAAAGTAATGAGAGATGGAAAGGCTGTGGTAAAATTGGAGCGCTTTTGTATTGCTGCAGAGATATATAATGGTACAGCCCCTGTGGAAATCAGCATGGCCAGTTCCTTAAATAATTAAAAATGACTTACTATATGGTCCAGGAACTCTACTTCTGGATATATATCGAAGTGAATTGAAACAGGGACTTGAACAGAAATTTATATGCCTATGTTCTTATTCACAATAGCCAAAAGGTAGAAGCAACCCAAGTGTCAGATGAAGGGATAAACAAAATGTGGGGGGGAAAAAAAGGGAGGGTGCATGTGGGTGGCTCAGTCACTGGGCGTCTGTCTTCGGTTCAGGTCATTATCCCAGGGTCCTGGAATCGAGCCCGGCATCAGGCTCCCTTCACGGGGAGCCTGCTTCTCCCTCTCCCACTCCCCTTGCTTGTGTTCCCTCTCTCTGTCAAATAAGTAAATAAATAAAATCTAAAAAAAAAAAAAGTGTGGTATATAAATACAATGGAATATTAATCAGCCTTAAAAAGGAAGGAAAATCTGAGATTACAACAAAATGGATGAACCTTAAAGATATTATGCTAAATGAAATAAGCTAGGCACAAAAGGACAAATATTGCATGACCCCATTTATATAAAGTATCTAAGAGTAGTCAAACTCATAGAAATAGAAAGAATGGTGGTTGCCAGGGGATGGGATGGGGAAGGAGTTGGACTGGGGAGTTAATGTTTGATGGATCTGGGGCTTCAGCTTAAGAAAATGAAGAGCTGTGTGGAGGGTGGTGGTGATGGTAGCACTATAATATGAATGTTGCATATACTTTACAACAATTTTTATAATTTTAATTTTAATTAAAAAACACACACATTTAGTCTGGTGTGGGAGAAAGACTGATAAACGATTTACATAACAGTGAGTGCTGAGACAGTAATATGCAGCATCTGTGCTGCATCCTGATTACCGTTTGCATGGTGAAACACTTGCCACAAGTAGCCCTGTTATTTAAAGTCAGAAGATAAAGAGGAGGGTGTTACCATTTTGAAGTGTTAACTAATGACCTCCATTCTGCCCACTACGATTCAGTCAGTTGGACCCCTAGTCCTGGCAGTTCAAAGTCAGAGAACAAAGGTGACAAATTCTTAGCTTTCATGTTCCAAAGCCGAAGTACGAAAGAGGGACAGAAAATATTTAGAAGATTCAGGTCCTCTCCCTAACACATATACGCAGATTCCCAGACTAGGTAAAGTTCAACAGGGTGGAGGAGAGAGAGAAGAGAAATGATAAGAATTGGAGTTTAGACACTAAACAATTTGCCTGGGCAATTCTCTGTGGCATAGAGTATCACATGGGCTAGTGAGAAACAGGGAGCAAATGGGAGCAGAATCAGTGGCTGTATCACAGTTTTGGTGCTCAGAGACATGTCCCTCGGCGCGTACTGAGTGAGAACTAAGTGTACAACATCTGCTCCGAAACCCTGCTTTAGTTGCCCTTCTCGCTGGTTACAGACAGCAGAGGAGTCCAGCAGGAATAATGCCTACATGCTTTCAAAAGACTCAACCCCCATCCTATCTGCCCTATATAAAATAATCTCCCTTTCAATAGCTTAGGAATCTTGTATCTCCCTGAAAGAAAGGGCAGAAGTCTGAGTAACTGATAGTGATCAGGAAGGAGAAGGAAAGGAAACCCGACCTAGGACATGATAGGTGGAATAAGCTCAAGCTCTCCCATCCACCTGGAACAATGCTGGAACAGAGATCAGCTTAGTTCATTAGAAAGCTTAATGTGCTAAAAGGGAAAAAAGTCTGAGTACCACATGTTACAAATTTCAGTAGATACTCTGTGGAAATTTTTTTTAGAAAAAATATGACAATACTAGTGTTTAAATAATGAAATCCATACTAGGGGTCTTTTGGATGGGAAGACTAAGAGACCCCTCTACAACCAAGTGATGTCACCAGGACCATACTCTTGATTCCTAGAAGACTCTCATTTAGTTCGATACAACTATAGATACAAAGCACAAAGTCTCAGGGCATAGCAGAGTATGGGTATCGGGGGTTGGAAGAAATCAGGACAAATTACTGCAGCCCAGAGGTCTGGAAAGGGATCTAGCCCTGACCACACTGCATTGTCAAAACAAATACCCTGAAAAGATTTTCAAAACATCTCGCCAAATTTACTCTTGTAGCTCTAGTTACAGACTTGACTCCTCTGGGATCAAGAGGGAAAACAGAAAGAAACCAAGCTGATATGTCTAGACCCTAAAATCTCCAAACAAGGGTCAGTCATGCATTTTTGATAGGTGTATGTCAATACTTAACTCTTCTTTAAAAGAGGTCAGCTGAATGCAAGATAATGGAACTCCCATGACTTATTGACTTTGTTGCATCATTAACTAAAATTATTCTAAGCCAAATGTGACCAATTTCTTTCTTATTATTCACACAGTACCCAATAGACTCTAGCTTCTTGGAATTCTAAATCTCTTAGCAATAATTTAACAGTAATGCCACAATGTCTCATTGTTCTCTAGTGAGAATCATCTCCACGTGATTGTTCCCAAGTCCATTATTCATTCTTTTCCTTTCCTTCTGGCTGTTTCCTTCCCCATGGCAACTTGAAATTATTAAGTTTTCCATACCAAATACAGGTACCAAATACAGGCAAATGGCTAGAAATGGGAAACTGTCCTGTGTGAATCTTGTTTCCTGTATAAATACTCATCAAAGAGTAGACTTCGATTACAACCCACTTCTAGAAATATGAGATTAGTCTATTGTGTGTTGATTCCATTCAACCAGTGGACTTGCTATTTAAGTATAAAAAGATAAGATACTATATAGTTTTGCAATAATGTTTAAGTATCAATGCCTAATGAATTAGATCACCTAACAATCATGTCCATTAGCTCCAGGTGAAATAAATGTTACTTTGAAACTATTTTATTCCCCACCTATGAAAGGTTAGTAGTTAAAGAAAGTGACTGGGGATTCACTTAACCTATGAGTATTTGCAATATAAAAATTTTCTCTCAGGTGTAACACTTAGACATGGATTATATTCAGTTAGTAAATTCTTACTGAATACTACATAGAAATAGAAAAAACAATATAGATTTCTGCCCCTGAGGAATTTGCAGATTTATAATCTTGGGGGTAGATAATACTTTTAAGTAATCTTATTACAAACCAGTTGCAGCTCTTCATAGGTCACAAGATATTAGAATCTAAAGTCAATTCCTAGGTGGCTAAAAAAAATGTAGTCAAAGTATACCTTGAAAATCTCTTAAATTATCCATAATGTACAATATATACATAGCTTAACTTATAGTGTTTTTGAATATGCAATGTGTACCTTAATATGAAATATAATAAAGAGCAAACATGCAAAAGTTATTTAGATTGTGTACGTTACACATATTATTTCATATAAAGTAACTGCTATTTGGTTTAAGTGTTTACACCCTAATATAATTTCTTGCTTATACATAGGCATTTATTTATATTATAGCAACATTTTAGAAAATTGCTTGAGGGGCTTTGGCATGATATAAAACACATTACATTTTTTCTTCTTTAATATAATGCAAAATAAATTCCTGATTAGCATTTTCATTCAGAGCTCCTGAGTTTTAGAAATTGTTTCCAGACATTAAGTACAGATGCCAGTGTTTCTCAGTGATAGAAAGGTAGCAATTGAAATGTAATTTCATCAAGTTGATTTCATGAAAACTCCGAGCAGTGCTTCAGGCTAAGGTACGCAGAAACACAGAAGTGCCAAACATCTAGGATACAGTTAATGATAGCACTTTATATGCATAGGGAAGCAGAGAAGCAGGCCTTCACCAGGAAAATTTAGATCACAGAGTGTTGGGCTAAGAGGCTGAGAATTACCTATTGTGTATTACTGATAGGTAACAGAATGTCTCATTTATATATTATATATAGATATATCTATACCTATATATCTATATATATCTATCTATCTATATCTATATATTAATGAAGAATCTAAAAACATCCTTGGGTGAGAGAAAGAGAGTTAACACTAGAAATAATTTGACCAATCTGGTTTCTTTGGAACAAAATGGATTAAAGTCGGTTTAAATCCACAGGTGCCCCCTACTGATGAAAAAAAGATGACAGCACAGAGGGAATACTTGATCAGTTCCTCTGCATCTAGAATAACCATGGATGAAATACTTTTCCTTAGAATGAAATAATAAAAATGTCCTCAAGCAAAGTTCTCCAAAAGTCTAGAACATTATTCTCTGAAAAATAGCCAATATTCAATAAGAAGTTTGGTTGGAGGGCTGAGACCAAGAGGAGAGATTTCTTCTCTGGTTGTTACAGAGTATCAGTTGAGTGATGCAGTAACTCATGGAGAAAGGAAAAGTATAAAGCTTCTTTTTAAATACCTTCAAAAATCTGAAAATAGTCTGTAAACATATTTATAGCTTTCAAGAAAAATCAAGTTAGAAGCATTTTAAGAGACTGCAGCTCAAAATATCTCCTAGGTGCTCTCTAGCACCATCATAAAGGATACTTATGAGGCAAATAAAGTTTAGAATTTAAATCCTGAACAAGGGAAACAAGGCAAGATTCTTCTAATTCCCTGGAAAGAGCATCATTATTATACCACATTAGAAGATGTGCCCTCTATGGCATCCTTCATGTTCTCCTGCTGTGTCTCTTATCCTGACAGTGCCTTCCTCTTTATACTTGATCTCTTTTCTCTAGAAGTGAAAAGGGACATAAGTGGTCCAACATTTAGGGCAGAAGTGATAAAGAAGCATTTTCTTCTCTCCCTTTGCACCAAATTCTCATCCGTTGCTTTTGGCAATTTGGTAACCAGTTTTGAAAATAACCAGCTCTATGCTCACTGAGATAAATTAATGCCTCTGTTCCTCAGTTTCCATATCTATAAGATGAAGAGGATGGAATACATGGTCTTTAACATCCCTTCCCATTGTAGATTCAAAGTATTACTTAGAACTGTAGAACTCAAGGAGAGCCAGCTCTTAGAAACCTTCCGTTTTTCTATACCATTAAAAAAAAAAAAAAAAGGAACTGGAATGAAGACTTTTGACTGCTTATCATAAATTTCTATTCCATTATTTCTATTTATTTCTATTCCATTTTAATTTCTTCTTATTTGAAGTCTGAAAAACAAGCTACATTTCAGAGACAGATGGAGCTTTAAATTTACACAAGTGACCCATTTTCCAAAACCAAATAATTTTTTTCTGGCCCTAATAATATTTAAACATATATGTGTGATTTTCACGATCAACAAGAATTTTTGTTATTTTTGTTGATTATTTGATCCAGTTTCACACATATTATTTTCAACTTTTCAGCTTTAAAAAAAATTTTTTTTAGCTCTCCTAAAAAGACAGAATTCTCTTTACTTCTCAAGGATCCCTGTCATTGTATTTCTACTCTATTCTCTACTAAAAGAACTAAACATTTGTTCTCACATATATTTTTGTTTGCTTTTTCTTTTGTCTTTTACTTAAAAACAATAAGTTAACTTATTGTGAAATTTAAATTTGCCAAAGATATTAAAATAAAATTCTTTAATTAAAAAAAAGGCTTCAGCAAGAATGACTACTTCAAATCTATAAGAATGTTTTATATGGTCTGGGTACAGTCTGGTAGGGGCATTAGAGTAAAGGAATAGGTGATAAAACAACCTGCAACTGACCATTTCATAAGTAGGTATTTGTAGAAATATAGAAGTATAGAAAGCCAATCACAAGCAATTGTAAAAACTAGATAAATGGCAAAATACCCAGCTATTGTTTTTGCCACCACAGCATACAGTCCCTCTTGTGAAAACTACCACGTTTTCACTTGAAGAATTCTTCCTGCTTCAATCTCAGCCCATGTAATTTGAAGGCTCTGTGGAGCACCTATGTGCCAAATCTGGCCAGTTAAAGCACTGCCTCCTTCAGGCCACAGAGGGTACCAGGATGGGCATGTGAACCAGGACAAAATGAAATATTAAGTCTATCCTTGTCTTACTTCTAAAATGTGTCTAATCCTTTTATTATTAAATTCCTTGAAGTTGTAGTTATTTTTTTCTCCTTTGAAAGAACAACTATATTACCTGTTTAATTTATCTCATAAAATTCTTCTAAGGTGAAATGAGTTAATATACAACTTATGAAATGTTTCTAAGCAGTATTTAAAAAAAGCATATGCAATTATGGCATGCATAATTGAAATCATAAAATACATATCTTACATGTGTCGTGCGATTATAAAAATAAGATATAAATGTGCTTTGGAAAGCAAAATGCAGGGGCACCTGGGTGGCTCAGTGGGTTAAGCCTCTGCCTTCGGCTCAGGTCATGGTCTCAGGGTCCTGGGATTGAGCCCTGCATCGGGCTCTCTGCTCAGCGGGGAGCCTTCCCCTCTCTCTCTGCCTGCCTCTCTGACTACTTGTGATCTCTCTCTCTGTCAAATAAATAAATAAAATCTTAAAAAAAAAAAAGAAAGCAAAATGCAATATATAAACACAAGGTGATTGTGATAACAACATACCAGGTTTATTATTAAGCACCAGGGCATGAGTTCACTGAAACTGGGAATAAACTCATAATTCTCTGAACCCATTCATCAATTTATTTTTCAAGAATTTACTGAACACCACTATGTGCCAGGTACATTCACTGGGGTCACACAAAGACTATACTGGATATGTGTGTGTATACATATATGTGCGTGTATACATGTATGTGTATGTGTGTATATATATATGCATATATGTATATTTTGTGTATATATATATCCAATATATATTACACATGCATACACACACATACATATCAAGAAAAAAATGTTACTTAACATACACATGTTCTCCCATCATATATATATAAAAGTAAACAATATCTAATGGACTACAGCTGTTTATGCCTTCCAAGGAAATTAATCATATCGGGCAAAAAACCCTTGCATAAATATCTGAGTTGGGCAGTCATTAAAGAAAATGTTTTCATTTGAAGTTCCTATTTTTTTTATTAATTTCAATCAGCCAACATTGATTTCATTTGGTACTCCTGATGCAACCCTGTGCATCAGTGGAATACTATCCATACTTTATAAGTGAGAAAACTAAAACTCAGAAATATTATATGGTATCATTAACTCCTTACAGAGAGAAACCTAAAATCCAGGTCTCTTGATTCTAAATCTTACAATTTCTGTACTTTTTATTGTACAATGTTTTATAAATTATAGATAAGCCAATATATCCATCTCTGAAATCAAGCAAATTCAAAAACTCTCCCATGGCCCAAAAGGTAGTTAAAATTACAAATTTTTACCTGAATACCTACATTATTTTTTTCTATCATTATTTCTTTTTCTATCAGTGCCAGCCATCAAAATGCGACTCTACAAATGAAGTTATCCATCCCTTTTGCTACTATCAAGTCATTTAAAAAGTCTAGATTTGTGAGATTATGATTGTTACCTGGTAATGAACTTCAATATCAAACTCTATTCATAAATCATCCGTAAGTAAATCAAATTAAAAAAATGAGACTTGATAAACACTGAGAGTTTTTTACTTAAAATAGAATCAGTATTTAGTAATAATAATAATGTGTGAAAAAATTAAATTCAAGATTTACTGCATGCCTACTATATACCATGCTTTGTACCACTTTCTGGCAATATGGAAACAAATGGTATCAGTTTAGAGCATTGGCACAGATTACCTTTTCAGCAGTTTGCTCTTTCAACTAAGGCTATGGCTGGATTTGCCACAATCTTATTTTAATGTGTGAGCTAATAAACTAAAAATATAGGATACAACCAGTCATTCATTTTTTAAAATAATGCTATTACATAATATTTAAGGGGCACCTGGGTGGATCATTTAGTTAAGCATCTGCCTTCTGCTCAGAGTCCTGGAATCAAGCCCCCAGTTGGACTCTGAACTCAGTGAAGAGTCTGCTGAGATTTTCTCTCTCTTTCCCTCTGTCTCTATCCCTGCTTCTGTTCTCTCTCAAATAAACAAAATCTTAAAAACAATAATATTATCTAAATCCATCAAAAATTGTTCATAATGTGTTTTTACAATTTAAAAAACATTTTAAAAGTTTACAAAATAGTGTTGATGGTGTACTTATGATTTTCTTCTTTCAAGACATGACTGCTGTTGTTGTTTTAATTGATTGTCCACTCTGATCTTCAAATTGTTTAATTGGATCAGGTTGTGTTAAGACCTCAAGGTAAATATATTTTAATATATGCAAAGAGAGCTTTAAAGAAAATTATCAAAATTGTAGTAATCACTTGGCAACCTAATATCTTTCCATTTGCTTCTACAGCAACTTGCTAAGGTCTTAAGGGAATTATGATGGCTAAGTTATGAATTAATAGTTATTTTGACTTTAAAACACCACTCTGAGTTTAATTACTTAATCTTATCTAATGTGTTTATTTACACAGAAATCAGTCAGCCTCTTGAGCTATTTTTTGACTGCTGACATCTGAATCTACTTTGTCATCAGCATTTCTTATTAAGGATAGCCAATGATAATAACTAATTAAGTTACAAAGAGCCTTCAGCATGAGTGAGTTTCATTATGTTCGCTGGCATGATGCTTAATGTTAGTATCAACATAACCTCAATTCTCTCTCTTAAATCATTTAACTTAATTCCACTACAGTAGGGGAATATACTAAAAGGTTTTACACCTTTGAAATTTGTTCAACTTGTTTTATGATTCATCATATGGTCAATTTTGTTAAACATTCATGTGCATTAAAAGGAAGTTAAATTCTGTCATTGTTGGTTCAGTGTTCTACATAGCTCAGTTAAGTCATTAATTTTGTTGTTTAGATCTTCTGTTTTAATTTTTTTCTCTTAGATAAATTAACTTTAAAACTAGAGTCAACTGATTTTTTATGATTTTATTTATGTATTTTGAAAGAGAGACAGCACAAATAGGAGGGGCAGAGGGAGAGGGAGAGAGAGAATCCCAGTTTTAGTATATGTGCTGCCAAAGCAAAAGAGGGAGAGAAAATCCCAAGCAGACTCCACATTGAGTACAGGGCCTGATTCAGGCTCAATCCCAGGACGCTGAGATCATGACCTGAGCTGAAACCAAGAGTCGATGCTTAACCAACTGTGCCACCTGGGGGGCCCCAAGCTAACTGATCTCTAAGAAAATCAGAAGTAGAGTGGAGAAAAAGTGAATATTCAAGGTTTTCTCCAAGATCTTTGGTCTGAGCAATGGGAACGGTAAGTGGTAATTACATGAGATAGAGAAGAAAGAAAGAATAGTCACTCTACATGACCTGTAGCCTCCTACACAACTGCTGTCAGTATCTCTTCCTCTACCCTGCTACCTATTTCCCAGACCCAGAAGGACTTCATGTGAATGAACATTCAGAGATAATACCATACTATTTGTACTTAAGATAAGCTAACACCTTCTCATGGTGTTTTCCCATGGCATGGCCTATGAAAGACGCTGGTCTTCCATCAAACCCAAGAGAAGTGAAAGGGAGCTACCATGTTTCATGAAAACCCTCTGAGAGAATTGTGAATCATTTTATTATATAGAGAGAGTAAAATTACACATAAGCAAGTATTTCATTAATTTATTTGAACATTATATATTCTTAGCATATACCATAGCTTTGAATTCACAGATGCTGCAAAATATAATGAAATGGCACTCAAGCTTGTATAAATGTCAGAGAGGTTTAAGGTAATTTCTCTACAGTAATAGTCCTCACAAGCTCATTCACACCCTTGTTGTACAGTTTTTCATTTCTATAGGATTTCAGCACTAAAACTAAACTCAGAAATTTTAGGACCCTTCAAAAACTGAATATATTTGAGTATGCATAGATAAATATTTCATAAAATCCTTAGAAATAATAATTCAGCTCTCCAGGTCAGGCCATGTCAGATCAAAACTGGTAATTCAAAGAATTTGTGATATGTTAGGAACAGAGAAATAAGGTTGAAAGCAGCAATGGCTGCTTTGTTTAAGCAGTGATGGAGCTGATATTTATGATTTCCATTTTATTTTTTTAAGAAAAGTCTTTCTAAACTAACACGTGTGCTAATCTCTAATAAAGACAAGCCTTTTGCCTCCCATTTAGATTGCAATCATAAAGGTCTGGTTTTTCTATAAAAACACTGCTCATTCTTTGTTTACAGTGTATTCATAAACAAATCCCTATGTGTTACTTGTTTCCTTTTCCTAGTTACAGGGAATGTAGCATGAAACTGAAGTCAGGGATTAAACCTAAATTGATTTAAACTGGAGGACATTTTGTTCTCTATGAAAAGCAGATGACAGTAGCATTCATATTAGGGGAAAAAGCAATGAAAATAGGAAATAAATAAAAATTTACATAAATTTTAGAATTATAGTATATTTTTCTACTCAAAAGCTATATTATTTTCTTGTATGAGATCAACAGAAATACTTAAGAGATCACAATCCTCTGCCTTATATTTAGAACATGTTTGCATTTTTGTGGTGTTATGTCTTCTGAGAGCTAATAACAACATCATAATCTTGGGTCTGCGGACTGTCTTGCCTAGAGTTAACACTTGAGTAAAAGACTAAAGTTCAAAAGGGTCACACAAACATTCCAAACACAATTCTGAGAAAGGGATCATCCCATTGTAGCACCTCACGAATTTAATACATGAATACAAATGATAACATCACATTTTGTTCCCTGGACCAAAGCTCATCAAAGCTCAATTTTTTTTTTTTTTTCAGAATGGAAGAAAATGAATAGGAAGCTACATTCCTCCTTAAATAACTCAAGTAGATTCCCTGAAAATGACTAAGTCTTTCCTTGTTTTTATATCTTCCTTCCCCTCTCCCCCATCTCACACACACATCCCTCCAAATGAATTATAGTAAATAGCTTTTTTTTTTTCTCTCAATCAAAAAACATAGTAGCTTTGGTTGTTTGTGCCAAACAGTGGAGCCAAGAGGTAATAGACATAGGAAAGAGAAATAGACATAGGACAAGAAAATCATCCCAAAATAAATTAGGGCTTTTCAACCACCTGAATATGGTCTAAAATCCTCTTAACTATTCTAAGGATTAGGGACTGCTTATCCCACCTTATATAATGTTTTCTGAATTTACAAAAAAAAAGTTCAGTTTCAAAAAGTTTAACTACCATAACTGATTGCTGTGTTTGAAACATATGTTATAAATCAGTCATGCAGCATTTACTCTTAAAGGAAAAAAGAATCAAAATTTTAAATTTTAAATAGAATATTTTAATTTAGTTGTGTGGGATATAGGGAACAAAGAGAGTTCCAGCTTTTGAACTAAGAATTGGGTAGTAATATCTTTTTCCTTTTTTTAAAAGATTTATTTATTTATTTATTTATTTATTTATTTGATAGAGAGATCACAAGTAGACAGAGAGGCAGGCAGAGAGAGAGAGAAGCAGGCTCCCCGCCGAGCAGAGAGGCCGACATGGGACTCGATCCCAGGACCCTGAGATCATGACCCCAGCCGTAGGCAGCGGCTTAACCCACTGAGCCACCCAGGCGCCCCTAACATCTTTTTTTTAAGGTTTATTTATTTTGAGAGAAAGAGAGAGGAGTGGCACAGGGAAAGGGTGAGAATTTCAAGTGGATTCCCCCACTGAGCTTGGAGCTAACACGGGGCTCAATCTCATAGACCATGAGATCACGACCTGAGCCAAAATAAAGTGTCAGATGCTTAACTGACTGAGCCACCTAGGTGCCCCTACTTTTCTTATTTATAGTTTAACAGTTGGACTTTTCCTATGAACTAGGGGGCAGCTGATGGCTTATGTCATTTAACTCTTACCACACCAAGTTAGCAAAAGGCTCTCTTTTCTCTTTTGGACAACTAAGGTTAATAATAACAAAAACAGTAATAGCTAAGTTTGACTGAAATCTTACTATTCGAGCTCTTTACTTGAATCAATTAAGTTCTCTCCACGAGCTTATGAAGAATACACTAGTACTATCCATTTAGCCAAAGAAGCTAAGACTCAAAGAAGTCAGGTAACTCTCCCAAGTTAGTAAGCAGAAAAGAATTATAACCCAGGCTGACTTCTTCAAGAGCACTCGTAACCTTTCATCTGCGGAGCCCACAGCATTAAGCCTATATCCTAGCACAATTCATCAAAACTGAAATTTTTCTCTTTTCACTCTTTAAATTTTATTTTAAATATGTATCATCCCTTAGCAATTGTAAAAATTCTAGTAAATAAATTTAAGAATAGTTTCTGATGTTGCTTTTCTATTACTAGCTTTGCTTGCATTTGCCTCCCTATACTCTTTTTTTCTATGTTGCACCAATCATTGTTATCGGTAACACCCGTAAAGATTTACTCCTAGTGTCTAAAAACATTCACTTAGCAAATATAATGTCTAGGCCTTGTTGAATGAGTCAATAAATACATAAAAAGTTGGATTACTACTAGATTATGAAGGAAATTACCTATCTTGCTAAACTGTATCCTTAAGGCAATGGGAGACAGATTATGTAGTAAGGTAGTGTCATATTCTGATTTGATGCTAAAAATAAAAATCACAAGGGTGGAAGTTTGAAAAAGAGTGAAACTGGATAATCAAGGAAATCAGTTAAGGGGATTTTGCTGTCTTATCTAGGCAAAACATAATAGCAACAGGAATTGAAAGTAGGGTAGATAGAAAATCTACTGAAGAGATACTCAAATTGAAGCCACATATTGATAGTAAAGAGGAAAGATGCGAGTACATCTCAAGAACAGAAATCCTTCCATACAGCCCAGGATCACAACACAGGCAGGAACATATCACCACTTGGGGGTTTTCATGCCTGGGAAGAAAGCTGGATAGAAAAAAGAACGTGAGTGTAACCACTCTGTTCATAGAAAAATGAACAGAGATTTAGCAGATCAGGAGATAAAAGTGAAAGTAAGGGCCACTTGTCATCCTCCTACCTGCACTTCAACCTAGCAATACGGGTTTCACTTATCTTCATACACCTCTGGTCAAAAGAGGAATGGAAACCTCTGTTTTTTAGCAGCATAAAAACAGAGGAAGGAAACATGGGGCTATTTCTTTCTTCCTTATAGGAAATTTCCATAAAATCTCCCTCAGAAAAGACGATCCAAAGGCCAAGAGTAAGTTAGCCTTTGGAGAGTGAGACCTGATGTCCTTGTAAGGAAAGAGCAAACACTGTCCAACCACCACGAATGACCATAAGCTACACCCCAAATTCTTGCCATATTTAACATTATTCTTTATTGTAATAATAAGAAAGATAACTTAAGGAAGCTGAGACAATTTATTAACTTGCATAAAAGTTAACTTAAAAGGTTCCTCTTTGTATCTGAATACCTATCAGATATTTATTCTCAAATTGTTTCTTCCATTTCTAAAGTAAAATACTTATAAAAACACAAGAATTGACAATATTGAAGACAAAACTGATGGACAACTTATTGTTAGAATCTATTACAAATCCCATGGATAAAAAAAACTGAGAATCACAACGGATGGTAATCTCAATATTTTCTAATTGTTTGTTGTTTATTCTCTCTCTCCTGCTAGGCTATACTATGAAAATAATAACTATATTAATAATGACAGAGAGGAACAAAGAGAATTCAGTTGGGATTTAGCAGATCATGGGACTCAAAGTACAATATTTAATTATTGAGTCAGATAATTGGATATAAGCTAAAATTTTTAAATTTAAATATAATAGTAGTGAAATTTGAAAATAGGTCATTTACCATTAAAGATACTGGAGAAACACATGACATATTTAAAAAAGCATAAAGATAATACATGTCCAAGAATTAACAAAATAATCAAAAAATACAATAGAACAGACATACCTATTGCAACAGTAAATCTGAATAGTTTAAATTCAGTACCATAAAATTGGTTTACCTAAAGAAGATTAGAAAAATGGCACAAGTAAGTCAAAAAGAAAATTGATGAGTGAAGGTATATAGAAAAAGTCAATACAAAGAAAGACATGTGATGACAATAAAATTGGACAAAGAAAAATCAGGTAAATAATTAAATTATATAAGGATCATTCTATATTGATAAAGATTTTGATTAAAAACAATATGATGTCTATTATTAAGAATGTTTCTGTAATGGGGCACCTGGGTGGCTCAGTCATTAGGCATCTGCCTTTAGCTAAGTTATGATCCCAGGGTCCTGGAATCGAGTCCCACATCAGGCTCCCTGCTCGAGCAGAAGCCTGGCTTCTCCCTCTCCCACTCCCCCTGCTTCTGTTCCCTCTCTTGCTGTGTGTCTCTCTTTCTGTCAAATAAATAAATAAAATCTTTAACAAAAAAAAAAAAAAAAAGAGAGAGAGAGAGAGAGAGAGAATGTTTCTGTAATGGATATACGTTCTCTTACAATAACAAATATGAAAACCAGAATACATTTTAAAAATTGACACAGTCGGTAGTATTAGAAGTTTGTAATACAGTTTCAGCAAATTTAGTATGCAAAAACCAAGCTACTGAGACTATAATTATATATTGATTTACGTTATTTCATGTTATATAGGCAACCCAAGAGTATGTTGCATACTGTAAGTATTACGCTTTTTAAATAAAATATATAATTGTAAAATCAATAAATTTGACTACATGAAATATCAAAGACAAAATTGATAGGATAATTAGAATAATTTTTAGCATGAATAATACAGAAAGGGAATTTATTTTTGTCAAAAATATAAATTATTATGAGAAATGCAAGCAATCTCATAGAAAAATGAGCAAAGGACTGATAACTCACAGAAGACAATTTTTTTAAATATAAAGAAACTTTAAGTTTGCTATTCATCAAAGACATATAAATTAAATCTGCAGTGAAACTGGAGGATGCCTATTGAATAAATCCAATTTTTCAGTACTAAGCCAAGTGAGAATGTCATAGGCTGAGCAGTTTTATATGTTGTTGATGATAATGCTTTCTGGGAAATAAGTAAAAAAATTGAGACTTATATGTTCAGCATATCTTTGTTATTCACTGAAGGGTATCCCTGTAGAAATTATACAAAGTGCACAAAAAATGTAAGCATGGAAATCCTCATTTCAATATTATTTATGAAAACAAAAAATATCTAAAACCCATAATCTCTTAACTGAAATACTTTGGAATTTTTTTTGGAGTTCATTTTTTTGTCTCTACAATGCATAAACTAAGCCCCTGTGAGTTTAGGGGAACACCCCATAATCTATTAATATTTCTGCTGCGAAATATCTTTAAATGGGATAAACATAGATACTCAATAGCCTCACATCAGTTTAAGTAAATCTTGTCACTAAATTAGATCAGGCCAGCCCAGGTGCCCTCAGATGAGTTATAAAAACTCTTTTCTTTTCACAGCTGTTCAGATTTTGAAATTAGAAATAAAGGACTCTAGAGCCCCTGGGTGGCTCAGTCAGTTAAGCAGCTGCCTTCTACTCAGATCATGATCCCAGGGTCCTAGGATCAAGTCCCACAACAGGCTCCTGGCTCAGTGGGGAGTCTGCTTCTCCCTCTACCCCTACCCACTGCTTGTGCTCTGTCTCAAATAAATAAATAAAATCTTAAATAAAAAAAAGAAATAAAGGACTCTAGATATGAAATTTTGAAATTATAGAAAAGAGAACTGTATTTGATGGACTATTTGAAGCATCATTTCATTATGAAGCATCCATATGACAGAATATGACTTAGCAAATAAAATTAGAGTTAAAACGTTCTATAGGACAAGGAAAATCTATTTTATATATACTTGATGTAAATATTGGTATTTGAAACTATATATACGGTATAATTTGAATTTTTAAAAATATTTCTATGCATAAAATAATGCAAATAAAATACTATGAATGTATGAAGAACTACTGACTAGTTCTTTCTCAGTGTTGGGGTAATGGTTGATTTTTCTGTTTTATTTATATTCTCCAATATTTAAAATAATGAGCATGCATTCCTTTTATCTCAGAAAAAAATGCATGGCTTAGAAGCAAGACAATGTGGAAGTAATATAACTTAAAAATCATTCTTTTAGGTTTAAGCTGTTATAATTAGGATAAATCTAAGCAAGTATTCTTTAACTCACAGGAAGATAAAAGCATACATTTAGGAAAAAAATCTGTATTTCTTGGCTCTCAAAGTGATTAATAGCAATATTAGTTCACTAAGGAATGCCTAATTCTTTTATTTATCATAAAGATGTGTTTTATGTTCTAATTTCTCCTTTACTTTTATAAGGTTTATTTATTTTTAATAATCTTTACTATAGAGGGGCCCAAACACAATCCAAAGACCAAGACTTGCATGCTCTTCTGACGGAACCAGTCAGGCGACCTCAATTTCTCCTTTAGAAGAATGTGGGTAAAATGTGATGGTGTGCCACCGGGAGATGAAAAGAAAGGGAGTTAGGAATAAGAAATTAACTTCAAGGTTCTTTCAGTCATTTTTTTACTGCTTTCATCCTGGAATATGGAGAAATGATAACACAAGAAAGTACTAACCTATGTGTTTGCTCAGTGAAGTTCACGATTACTCAAAATATTATCCTGAATATATACTGTAGTCTCTTTATGACCCTTCTTGGTCTCTTAGCATTTGTGTTCTCAGTCAAACATAATTTTTCTCTTTAACACAAACCCCACATACACACCCAAATCTTTATTTTAGCATTCCCATGGGTGGCTCAGGCTCTCTGTTCTATAAAGGGACATTGGAATTGAAATACTTAAAAAAAAAAAAAAAGTTTAAGTAATCTCTACACCCAACATGGGGCTCGAACTCTCAACACCAAGATGAAGCGTTAAATGCCCCTCTGACTGAGCCAGCCAGGCGCCCAAAAATTCACAACAGCCTCTCCCAGGAAGTTCCAAATGTTCAGTATTTGTTCCATTTCCCCAATCCTGTTGTAAACAACAACTTAGGATCTCATTTTCTTAGACCATAGTCACCACTTGACTCACACAGGGAGAGTTAGTAGCTTGTTATGAATGAACACCAAGGCAGCTATTTTTAGATCATTAAAAGACAGACTTTCTGGCTAACCTTTATCAATCCAGTGAGTCACATTCTCTTGGTAAGAAAACATGCAAAAGCTGCTCTTTAACCCTTTCAGATCCTTTCACCCAAGTTAAGACTGCTCTAAGCCCCAAGGTTAGGACAGCTGACTCCTGGCTAGCTGTCACAAACAACTTTTAATTTCAGAATAGCTTGGTGCCTCTGTATTTGGATTAATTTAGGTACAGTTGATACAGATTTGTTTACGGGGGCCTCTGGTTGTATTTTTTAAAAGTAGAAAGAAATCCTATGAAGGAGATATGATAATTTTTAATGAACCCGAAGTCTTTAGTAATAAAAGAATATAAATTTGCAAAAGGGTGAAACATTGTAGTTGCAGATTCTTGGATATTAGAAACCTTGAGAATTAAAGTTACACGTCCTAGAAAAGTAAATACCATCCAAGAACCAAGGATGTGTCTTAACAACAACAGGTGACCAAATCAGATAAGTAGTGTGTACCAGAGAAGACTTGTACTGGCTCAATGCAATGTTTGTGCTCATTTTTTCTTATCCCCACCAGTGATATCACAGTGGTAGCAGGTGGAGTGTTTAACCACAGAAATCATCAAACACTACAAATCAGAGCTTTCCCTCTCTCTCTTTCTCTCTCTCTCCATTTTTTCCTTTTTTTTTTTTTTTTGTCCTTCAAGGAAGTTATTAACCACTTTTTAGACATAGACTAAAGTATATATTTTTCAGAATTTTTAATAATATAACTAGTGGTAGGTGTGAGTGTATGCGCCTTCAAAGTCAGTGCTGTATAATGAAAAACTACACACAAAGCAGAATTTTTTAAATTAATTTATATTTTTAAAGATTTTATTTATTTATTTGACAGGTAGAGATCACAAGTAGGCAGAGAGGTAGGCAGAGAGAGAGGAGGAAGCAGGCTCCCTGCTGAGTAGAGCGCCTGATGTGGAGCTCGATCCCATGACCCTGAGATCATGACCTGAGCCGAAGGCAGAGGCTTAACCCACTGAGCCACGTAGGCGCCCCAAGCAGGATATTTTTTGAAGTCAATCTCTGATTAATTGAAGATATACATTGTAATTCCTAGGGCAACTACTAAAAAAATTTTTTTTAATAAATGTTAAGTCCATAGTGAAGATAAAGGAAATCAAAACAAAAATGCTCAATTAACCAATGAGATGGAACTGAAAGAAGATAAAAGAAATAAAGAATAGATAAAACGAACAGAAAATAAGATTGTAGATTTTAATAAAACCACACTAAAAAGAACAAATTGTGAATGATCTAAACATACTAATTAAAAACAGAGATTTCAAACTAGAATGTTTAAAGTATACACTATTTATAAGAAACCAAAATTAATGTAAAGGTATAGATAGATTAAAAGTAAAGTGATGACAAAACATATACCATGAAAACACCAACAAAAGAAAATCAGAGTGGCTATACTGTCACATAAAATTACCTCAGAACAAGGAATATTACTAATGTTTAAAAGAAAAGTTAGACAATAATAAATGGGTCAATTCTCCAAGAAGACCTAACAATTCTAAATGGGTACACCCCAACAACATGACGTCAAAATACATAAGACAGAAACTGATAATACTGAAAGGAAAAATAGATAAATCTACAACTATAGAACACTTCAACACTCCTCTCTCAGTAATTGCTACAACAAATACATGGGAAATCAGAAAAGATATAGGAGACAAAAGCAGCACTATCAATCAATCTGTCAATAAAATGTCATGTTATTAACATTTATAGGATACTCTATCCAACATCTTAATAAACATTCTTTCAATTGCATGTGGAATATTCAACAAGATAGACCACACCAGGGACCCTAAAACAAACTTCACCAAATTTAAAAGAATAGAAATCATACAAAGTATGTCTTTTGACCACAGCAGAATTAAACTAGAAATTAAGAGGCATATCTGAAAATTCCCTGGTATTTACAAATTAAAGCTGCAATGAATATATCATCATTGCAACTGAGCTTGATGAGTTTTTTAAGTACATGATTTTTTAAAAAAATATGATGATTCTCCCCTACAGTACAATGAATTACTATCAGCATATGCAGGCTTGCTGTTGTCTTATAGAACTAAATATGCCAGTTCTCAAAATGATACCTGGCAGAGTTACTTCAGTTTTAAACTGACATTCAAGAACTTTTCCAACACCATCCCCCACATACCTATGTCCATATGACAACCTCCTAGTAATCCTTTTGGACAAATTCAAACATCACTGAGAAGCCTTCCTTGACAACTGTCATGCCTGCTCCTCATTATCCCCCCAAATTAGACTCTCTTTCTCCCCATATTCCCATAGAACTCTGCACATACCTTTTTAACGCTCTGGTGTCCTCTGTCTGGTTAACTCCAGTTGTTGTTCAAACTTCAGTCCAGGTTCAACGCAAGCATTCCATGACTCCTGTCCCCTACTCACCTTTATTGGGTTAGACCCCCCCTCTTATATAAGCCCCAAAATGCAACGATTAGTGTAAGGTTTCTTAACAGCAGCATTATTGAAATTTTTGACCTAATAACTCTGTTGTGCAGAGCTGTTCTATGCATTATAGGATGTTTAGCAATATCCTTGACCTCTATCTGTTAGATACCAGTGGCGCACACACCCCAAGTTGAGACAGTCAAAAATATCTCCAGGCCTGGCCAAATGTCCTCTGGATGGCGGGCAAGGTACTCCTCATTTGAGAACCACTGAATCAGTCCTACCAATCATACTGACTGAGATTAGTCTGCTTTTCTGTTTAATTAGTCTATTTTGGACCATTGATAACTCATAGGAAGAAAGTGTATTTTCTTTCTGAAGCCCAGGATCTAGCACAGAGACTGGCACCTAAGTAAATGCTTAGATGATTTATGACCCTATGGAGTGGTATTTTTAATATTAACCAAGGCAATCACTACTTCCAAGAAGATTATCTAGAATATAAGATCAAGTCATGCATACAATTATTATTAGGCAGAAACTTGTCTTTTATATCTTAATTATTGCCAGGAAATACACTCCATTGAAAATCAATCAGCTAAACAATTGATCGTTAAATCGAATAACTTTTAATTATCTGTTGTTTTTTAATATTTTATTGTTTTTATTATTAGGGAGCTTTTATTTATTTTTTCCTCCTAAGTATTATATTTAATATTGCTACATATGTGTATTTTTAAAATTCAGTTAATTAACATATAATGTAGTATTAGTTTCAGAGGTAGAGGTCATTGATTCATCAGGCTTATATAATACCCAGTGCTCATTATATCATGTGCCCTCCTTAATGTCCATCACTCAGTTACCCCATCCTCCAAATCCCTCTCCTCCTGCAACCCTCAGTTTGTTCCCTATGATTGAGAGTCTCTAATGGTTTGCCTCCTTGTCTGATTTTGTCTTGTTTTATTTTTTCCTCTTTTTCCCTATTATTCTCTGTTTTGTTTCTTAAATTCCACATAGGTGAGATCATATGAAAATTGTCTTTCTATGATTATTCACTTAGCATGATACCCTCTACTTCCACTTGGCATGACACCCTCTTATTTCACTTAGCATGACACCCTTTAGTTCCATCCATATTGTTGCAAATGGCAAGATTTCATTTCTTTTTGATAACTCAGTAGTATTCCATTGTACATATATATACACCACATCTTCTTTACCCATTCATCTGTTGATGGACATTTGGACTCTTTCCATAGTTTGGCTATTGTGGATATTTTTACTATAAACATTGGTGTGGGTGCCCCTTTGGATCACAATATTTGTGTCTTTGGGGTAAATACCAATTAGTACAATTGCTGGGTCATAGGGTAGCTCTATTTTCAACCTTTTGAGGAAACTCCATACTGTTTTCCAGAATGGCTGCACCGGCTTGCATTCACAACAGTGTAGGAGGGTTCCCTTTCTCTGCAACTCACCAACATCTATTGCTTCCTGAGTGGTTAACTTTAGCCATTCTGACTGATGTGAGGTGATATCTCATTGTGGTTTTGATTTGCATTTCCCTGATGATGAGTGATGTTGAGCATTTTTTCATGTGTCTGTGGCCATTTGTATGTCTTCTTTGGAGAAATGTCTGTTCATGTATTCTGCCCATTTCTTGACTGGATTGTGTGTGTGTGTGTGTGTGTGTGTGTGTTTGGGTGCTGAGTTTGAGAAGTTCTTTATAGATTTTGCATTCTTGCCCTTTATCTAATAAGACATTTGCAAATATCCTCTCCCATTCTCTTGGTTGTCTTTTGGTTTTGTCAACTGTTTCCTTTGGTGTGCAAAAGCTTTTTATCTTAATGAAGTCCCAATATTTCATTTTTCCCTTTGTTTCCCCTGCTTTGGAGACGTGTCTAGCAAAAAGTTGCTGTGGCCAAGGTCACAAAGGTTGCTTCCTGTGTTCTCCTCTAGGATTTTGATGGATTCTTGTCTCACACTGAGGTCTTTCATCCATTTTGAGTCTATTTTTGTGTATGGTGTAAGGAAATGGTCTAGTTTAATTCTTCTGCATGTGGCTGTACAATTTTCCCAACACTGTTTTTTGAAGAGACTGTCTTTTTTTCCATTGGATATTCTTTCCAGATTTGTCGAAGATTAGTTGATCATAGAGTTGAGGGTCCATTTCTGGGTTCTCTATTCTATCCCATTGATCTATGTGTCTGTTTTTGTCCCAGAAGCATACTGTCTTGATGATTACAGCTTTGTAATGGAGATTGAAGTCTGGCATTCTGATGCCACCAGCTTTGTTTTTCAACATTCCTTTGGCTATTCAGGGTCTTTTCTGATTCCATACAAACTTTAGGATTATTTGTTCTAGTTCTGTGAAAAAAGCTGGTGGTATTTTTTTTTTTTTAAAGATTTTATTCATCCATCAGAGAGAGAGGTGGGGAGAGAGTGAGCACAGGCAGACAGAATGGCAGGCAGAGGCAGAGGGAGAAGCAGGCTCCCTGCTGAGCAAGGAGCCCGATGTGGGACTCGATCCCAGGACGCTGGGATCATGACCTGAGCCGAAGGCAGCTGCTTAACCAACTGAGCCACCCAGGCGTCCCAAGCTGGTGGTATTTTGATAGGGATTGCATTGAATGTATAGTTTGCTCTAGGCAGCACAAACATTTTAACAATATTTGTTCTTCCAATCCATGAGCATGGAACATTTTTCTATTTCTTTGTGTCTTCTTCAATTTCTTTCATGACTGTTCTGTAGTTTTCTGATACAGAAACTTTGCCTCTTTGGTTAAGTCTATTCCTGGCTATCTTATGGTTTGGGGTGCAATTGTAAATGGGATTGAATCCTTAGTTTCTCTTTCTTCTGTCTCATTGTTAGTATATAGAAATGGAATTTATGTCTGTGCATTGATTTTATAACCTGTCACTTAGCTGAATTTTTTTAATGAGTTCTAGCAATTTTAGGCTGGGATCTTTGGGGTATTTAACATACAGTATCATGTCATCTGTGAAGAGTGAGAGTTTGACTTCTTTGCTGATTCGGATGCCTTTTACTTTTTTTCGTTGTCTGATTGCTGAAGCTAGAACTTCTAGTACTATGTTGAAAAGCAGTGGTGAGAATGGACATCTCTGCCATGTTCGTGACCCTAGGGGAAAAACTCTCAATTTTTTCCACTGAGAATGATACTTGCCACATGCTTTTTGTATAAGACTTTTATGATACTGAGGTATGTTCCTTCTATCCCTGAACTGTGAAGAGCTTTAATCAAGAAAGGATGCTGTACTTTGTCAAATGCTTTTTCTGCACATACTGAGAGGAACATATGGTTCTTGTTCTTTTCTTTAATTAATGTACTATATTACATCGATTCATTTGTGGGGTCTTTGGTTTTGGGATCAAGGTACTGCTGGCCTCATAGAAGGAATTTGGAAGTTTTCCTTCCATTTCTAGTTTTTGAAATAGCTTCAGAAGACCAGGCACTAATTCTACTCTAAATGTTCAGTAGAATTCACTTGGGAAGCCATCTGGCTCTGGACTCTTGTTTATGGGGAGGTTTTTGATTACTGCTTCAATTTCCTTGCTGGTTATGGGTCTGTTCAGGTTTTCTATTTCTTTCTGTTTCAGTTTTGGTAGTTTATGTGTCTCTAGGGATGCATACATTTCCTACAGATTGTTTAATTGTTTGGCATATAGTTGTTCATAATATATTCTTATAATGGTATTTCTTTAGTGCTGGTTGCAATCTCTCCTCTTTCATTCATTATTTTATTTATTTTGGTCGTTTCTCTTTTCTTTTTTATAAGATCATTAATCTAATTAATCAGTAATTATTCCTATTAATTATCTCAAAGAACCAGCTAATAGTTTTGTTGATCTGTTCTACTGGGTTTTTTTGGTTTCATTTTCATTGATTTCTGCTCTAATCCTTATTATTTCTCTTCTCTTGCTGGGATTAGGCTTTATTTCTCCTCTTTTTCCAGCTCCTTCAGGTGTAAAGTTAGGTGTTTGAGGCCCTTCTTGTTTCTTGAGAAAAGCCTGTATTATTTGTATTGCTATATACATCCCTCTTAGGACCACCTTTGCTGCATCCCAAAGGTTTTGAACAGTTGTGTTTTCATTTTCATTTGTTTCCATGAATTTTTAGAATTCTTTAATTTCCTGGATGACCCATTCATTCTTTAGTAGGATGCTCTCTAGCATCCATGTATTTGAGTTCTTTCCAAATTTCCTCTTGTGACTGAGTTCCAGTTTGAAAGCATTGTGATCTGAAAATACACAGGGAATGATCCCAATCTTTTGGTACTCATTGAGACCTGACTAGTGATCCAGTATGTGACCTAGTCTGGAGAATGTTCCAGGTGCACTTGAGAATAAACCTGTTGCTTTAGAATGGAATGCTCTGAATGTATCTGTGAAGTCCATCTGGCCCAAAGTGTCATTCAAAGCCCCTGTGTCCTTGTTGATCTTCTGCTTAGATATGTCCATTGCAGTAAGTGGGCTTTTAAAGTCCCCTATGATTATTGTATTATTATCAATGTGTTTCTTTAATTTTCTTATAACTGGTTTATATAATTGGCTGTTCCCATGTTAAGGGCATAAATATTTATAATTGTTAGATCTTCTTGTTGGATAGACCCTTTAATTATGATATAGTATCCTTCTTCATCTTTTATTACACCCTTTGGTTTAAAATCTAATTTGTCTGATATAAGGATTGCTACCTCAGCTCTCTTTTGAGATCCATTAACATGATAAATCATTCTCCACCCCCTCACTTTCAATAGGGAAGTGTCTTTGGTCTAAAATGAGTCTCTTGCAGACAGCATATCAATGGGTCTTGCTTTTTTATCCAATCTGATATGCTGTATCTCTTGATTGGGGCATTTAGCCCATTTACATTCAGGATAACTATCAAAAGATATGAATTTAATACTATTGTATTACCAGTAAAGTCACTGTTTCTCTATATTATCTCTGTTCCTTTCTTGTCTATGCTACTTTTGGGTTCTCTATTCACTTAAAGGATCCTCCTTTAATATTACTTGTAGAGCTGGTTTAGTGATCACAAATTCTTTTAGTCTGGTTGCCCGGGAAGCTTTTTCTCACTCCTTCTATTTTGAATGAAATCCTTGCTGGAAAAAGTATTCTTGGCTGCATATTTTTATCATTTAGCACCCTAGATGTATCATGCCAGTCCTTTCTGGTCTGCCAGGTTTCTGTGGATAGGTCTGCTGCCAATCTGCTGTTTCTAGGTTATGCACCTCTTGTCCCAAGCTGTTTTCAGGATTTTCTCTTTGTCTTTGAGACATGCAAGTTTCACTATTACATGTTGAGGTGTTGACCTATTTTCATTGATTTTGATGGGGATACTCTGTGTCTCCTGGATGCCTGTTTCCTTCTCCAGATTAGGGAAGTTCTGAGCTATAATTTGCTCCAAACATACCTTCTGCCTCTCTCTCTTTCCTCTTCTTCTGGGATCCCAATTATTCTAATATGGTTTCACTTACGGCATCACTTCTCTCTCAAGTTCTCCCCTCATGATCCAGTAGTTGTTTCTCTCTCTTTTTTTCAGCTTCTTTCTTCTCCATCACTTTATCTTCTATATTACTAATTCTCTCTTCTGCCTCATTTATCCTAGCAGTTAGAACTTCATATTTTATTGCAGCTCATTAACAGCCTTTTTGATTTCAACTTAATTAGATATTAGTTATTTTATTTCTCCAGAAAGGTATTCTTTAGTGTCTTCTATGCTTTTTCCAAGCCCAGCTAGTATCTCATAATTCTTATTCAGAACTCTAGTTCTGACGTCTCATTTATATCTAGATTATATATATATATATATATATATATATATATATATATATATTTGATTAGGCTCCTGGCAGTCAGTACTGCTTCTTGTTCTCTTTTTTGAAGTGAGTTTTTCCATCATGTCCTTCTGTCCAGAGAAGAACAGATGAACGGGAGAACAAAATACTAAAATGGGAACAATCCCAGAGAAATATACACTAAGCATATCAGAAGAGACCCAAAATCAATAAATAAAATAGATGAATGAATAAATAAATAAATAAATAAATAATCAGACAAATGAACAGAGCAGAGCAATACACTGGATCCTGTGCACATTTTGGTATGTTTATTAGAAAACTAGATCCCAAAAATGTAAAGAAAAATTTACATATATGCAAAAATAAAATGAATACAATGGAAGGACAGAAGGTAACTGTAAAAATGAAAATAAAGGACAAAAAAATATAAGGACTATAAACATACAGGTGAACAGAACAGAGCAATATACTATATCCTGGGTATTCTGGTCAATTTGTTAGAAGACCCTACATCCCAAAACTGTAAAGAAAGAAAAACTTATATATGTAGAAAAATAAAATTAAAGACATTGAAATGACACAATGTAACTTTAAAGAAGAAAATGTTAAGACTTTAATTTAAAAAAGAATAAAATAGAGAGAGAGAATATGATCAGACAAGTGAAAAGAACAGAGCCATACACTAGATTGTGGGTGTATTTTGTTCTATTTGTTAGAAGAAACTGCATCTTAAAACTGTAAAGAAAAAAAAAGAAAAGCTTGTATATATATACAAAACTAAAATTAAATACGACAACAGGATAGAATGTAAATGTAAAAATTAAAATTTAAAAAGATTTTTTAAGATGATTGATAAAATAAGAAATTGGTTGAAAAAGGAAAGAGAAAAAAATAAAATTGAACAACTAAAAAAAATTGAGCAACTAAAGAATCATGGGGGAAAAAACATGAATTCTCTATTTTTACCTAGCACTAGCATTTTGCAGGTATCTATAATCAGAAACTTGGTCTTAGCAGGATGTTTTCACTGATATTCTGTGGAAGGGGCCTGTTGCACAAATTCTCAAGTCTTTGCCCTAGGCATAATTGCACTGCCTTTGCCAGGGGCCAGACTAAGTAAGGTGCTCCAGATTGCTCTATGTGGCTTTTGTTCCTTGAAGGCTTTCTGAACCACTGAAGAGGATGAGAATGAAAATGGTGGTCTCCTACTCTCCAGCCCCAGAGCTGAAAACTCAGGGCCCCACTCCTCAGTGCATCCTCAGGGTAAAGCAGTCAGTCACTCCTGTCTCCTTGGTCTCCATCCACACTCTGTGATCACCTAGCATATGGCCGAGCATTTCTATCTCAGGCACGTGACCCTGTTTCATGTCTCTAAACCCTGCACACTCTGGCACCAGGCACTTATGCTCTCTTCCTCTGGGGGAGGAAGTGGGGTCTGGCCATGGTTCTGCCGCTTCCTGGGACCCTGCTAAGAGAGTAGTTGATCAACCCTGCCACAGTTCACAGTATATGCCAACTCCAAGCTGAGAGCCCACTCCTGGGCTTGCTGAATTGAATCTGGTTTGCCCTCTCTAATGCCTGGGTACTCAGCCACACTCAGGCATCCCCAGTCTTCCTATGATCCCAAGGATCCTGAAACCATACTGTCCCATCTAGGACTCCACCCTGTTTTACCACCTGAACACTGTTCAGGCAAGGATGTCCCTCACTGGAGCAGATTTCTTAAAGTTCTGATTTTGTGCTCCACTCCTACATTACTTGCCATTAGCCAGCTTACAGAGTCTCCCTGCTCCCATATATCACCTATGTTTCACTTCTCCACACCTCCTACCTTGCAGAAAATGGTTGCTTTTCTATTTGTAGAGTTGCAGCTATTATTTTCTTAGATCTCTGATTGAGCTAACAGGTGTTCAGAATGATTTGATAGCTATCGAGCTGAATTCCTGGGACCAGACTTCTACTCCACCATCTTGGACTATCCCTCTCTATTATCTACTCTGTGTCTTTTAAAAATTATTGCTACAAAAGAAGCATATGTGCATTGTAGAAAATTAGGAAAACATAATTAAATAAATCCTTTATCCACTACTAATTATCTTAATTCTATACTTCCAGGTCTTTACACATACACACACACCCCTTTGCAGTTTCATCTCAGTATAAAATCATATTGCACATATTTTTTTCTCAACCTGCTTTTTTCAGTAAATTATCTCTACTTTCTCTTTCAGTACATTTTATCTCCTCTGATATTGAGAGTATTTTCAAAATTTCCCATATAATCCCCAAATATTGCACACAGGAGGTTTATTCATTCAAATATCAAATGTGAGGATATCTGTTTAAGTGTCTGCCTTTAGCTCAAGTCATGATCCCAGGATCCAGGAATTGAGTCCCACATTGGGCTCCTTGCTTGGTGGGGAGCCTATTTCTCTCTCTGCCTGCCACTACCCCTGCTTGTACTCTCTCTCTCTTTCTCTGACAAATAAATAAAATTATACACACACACACACACAAACACACACATACATGTATATATATATATACACACACACATATATATATATAAAACATAAGATCATTTGTCTCTGGTTTTTATGTCCCTTAGTTTCTCATAATCAACCACAATTGTCCTTTTCACAATAGTAACTTTTTAAAGAATCCAACCTATTTACCTCCTGCAGAATATCCCTGAATTTGTCTACTTTATTTGCCACACTCTCATTTAACTTGTTTGTCTATATTCTATATTTCTTGTAAATTTAACATCATATTAGAGGTTTAGTAAATCCAATTTAAATATTGTTGCCTAGAATAATTCATAGGCAATGGTGTGTAACTTCATGTGGTATTATATCAAAAGGCACACATTATTTCATTAACAACCAATAGTGATGATACAGTTGATTGAGTCTTTTACTAAGTTACTTTGTTTTCTCCTCCACTGAACAGATAAGTTTTTCCCTTACTGTTAAAAAATAACATGTGAGATTTTCTTTTAGCAATTAGCCAAATTTCCGATTAACCACTTAATGATTTTTGACACAAATTAATAATTTTTCCCTTAATCTATATCATTTGAGTCTGTGAAATTATTCTTTTCTAATTCTGTACTTTCTGTTTCATGACTGACATTTTTCTGTAAAACAGTTCATTTCCTTAAAAATTGGGGTATTTGGTTACCTTCTTTGTGAGGATATAAGCAACAGAATTCCCACAGACACCTGATGGGAATATTTGTACCATACTTTTGGAATACAATTTGGCATTATCTAGCCAAGTTGAAGACACACAACCTATGACCTAGCATTTCCATTTTAGTTGTGGCATTTCCCACATTAAGGTGTTCTCCACTTAAAAATCAGAAATCTGTTTTTATAAATTAAACATTTTAAAAATAAATGCTAATCGAGAGTCTATTTATCAACATTTTAAATAAGAAAACTTGTAACATTTTTATGTCAACTCAAAACCTCAACCAATTTCCTAAAACAGAACTAATTTACAGTAAAATACCTATACATACAAGTGACAAGCTGTCAGGTTAAGATGTAAAATGGCTGAAGTGTTCATTAAATGATTAATATGCTCATTTCAAACAACCACTTTGTATACAGCAACATGCTGTATTAGTCTGGGTTCTTTAAAGAAACACAATCAATTGGATATATGTATGACTTACGATTTGTTATAAGGAGCTGCCTTACATGATTATGGAGACTGAGAAGTCCCAGATCTGCCGTCAGGATCCAAGTATCTGCTGATGACCCAGGAAAGCCAATGGTATAGTTCTAGTCTCAGTCTGAGTCTGAAGGCAGGAGAAGACCAATGTTCCAGCTTGAAGATAGGCAGAGAAAGCAAATACTCCTGTACTCAGCCTTTTTTTTTTTTATAATTTTTTATTTTTTATAAACATATATTTTTATCCCCAGGGGTACAGGTCTGTGAATCACCAGGTTTACACACTTCACAGCACTCACCAAAGCACATACCCTCCCCAATGTCCATAATCCCACCCCCTTCTCCCAAACCCCCTCCCCCCAGCAACCCTCAGTTTGTTTTGTGAGATTAAGAGTCACTTATGGTTTGTCTCCCTCCCAATCCCATCTTGTTTCATTGATTCTTCTCCTACCCACTTAAGCCCCCATTATCCAACTAAGACAAGCAATGATTTAGATGAGGGTCACCCACATGGTAGAGGGCAATCTGTTTAATTTACTCTATTCAAATGTTAATCTCATCCAGAAATACCCTCATAGATACACAAAGAATAATATTTAACCAAATATCTGGGCACCCACCTCCAGCCAAGTTGACATGTAAAATTAACCATCACAATGCCCTTTGCTAATTCTGACTGCAACTTTCAAAATATTAACATTTAACAATTCTACTTAGAATATAACTCAAGACTTCCCCTACAACATCCACCCCTAACACACACACAGAGTTTTCTTGAAAATGTAGTACTGTATATTTGGGGATAAATATAAATTTTTCATATAAAACATCAACTGACAAGCATATTACAAAGATACCTATATTCTAAAGTTTGAATATCAAAATCCAAGAGGTGTTGCACCAGGGAAATATTAAAGTATGCCAGTACCTACCATAAAAACATGTAAAGATATGTACCAGCAGAAGTGTGTAAGAATATTGGCAGCAGTTATTTACAGTAACCCAAACCTACAAACAACCTGAATGTCCACTTATGGTTGCGTGAATGAGTTGTGAAATATTCATACAATGGAACAGTATATTATGAGAAAATGATATAGCCAAATTCTATAATATAGATGGCATTGCAAATACAATATTGATCAAAAGAAGAAGGATAAAAGTAATTCCAATAGTGCACTTAGAGGTGGCCACCGAGCAGACTGGAGTTCACTCTCTAGAGAGTCTCGCTCTCCTTCCTCTGCATCATGTCTGACAAACATCATAAGGCTAGGGTTGAGAAATTTGGTAAGTTTAAATTAAAGAAGGCATAAAAAAATCTACTATCTTCAACAGAAATGACTGAATAGGAGAAGCAAGAAGGCAAATTATAATGAGGTGTGTGCCACCAACATGTACTGTGTACTCCACAAGCACTACCTTCTTGTTTTACTTATTTCAGCTGTTTAACTTTATAAGATGCAAAGAGGTTGGATCAAGTTTAAATGACTGCTTCCACTTTTCTCACCAAAGAATCAGAACAACCCACAATGAACATGGAGCCTGCAAACTGTAAAATGCAGTTTAATCAGAGTGTAACTTTTTTTTCAAATGATTTTAATTATTGGCGTGCACAATTAAAAAATAATTTTTTTTTAAATTTATTTAACAGACAGAGATCACAAGTAGGTGGAGAGGCAGACAGAGAGCGAGGGGGAAGCAGGCTCCCTGCTCAGCAGAGAGCCCGATGTGGGGCTCGATCCCAGGACCCTGGGACCATGACCTGAGCCGAAGGCAGAGGCTTAACCCACTGAGCCACCCAGGCGCCCTGGAGTGCACAATTTTTAATATGCAAATCAAAAGTTTAAAATGGGAAAAAAAATTCCAACAGTATGATTCCATTCATATTAAGTTCAAAAAAGCAAAACCAGAGCATTGTTTAAGGATGTATATATGGGTTGCAAAGGCATAAAGAGAAAGGTATGATTATCACACAACCAGAATAGTAGATACCTCCAGGGTGGAGGGGCAGGATTATAATTAGAGAGGAAGCCAAGAACTAAGTGGGTATGCTTGGAAACTGCCCAAGTTTTATTTTTTGACATGGGTTACACTACTGTTTGTTTTATTTTGCTATTGTACATTAAACAGTATAAATATATTTTGTATATATATACACATATATATATGTGTATATATATATATCTGTGTTAGGGAGGGAGAGAGAGAGTGTGTGTGTATATGTGTATGTAATAAAAAAGGAAAAGAAATAAATGGAAGAAGTTAGGTTAAGCATAATGTAGAAGATATGACTGCAGAATGTTGTTGAAGGGCACTGACCTCTTCTTGCTGTGTCTCAGCATGTGTCAGCACATATATAATTGAACTACAGAAGAGAAAAAGAAAATTAAAAAAATTCAGAAGCAAAAGCATTTGTAACAGAGCTCACACTTATAGAAAATGCTCAAAAATAAAACATTTGTTGGACTGGAAACTGATAGATGAAAAATCTTTCATATGAATAAAAAGCTTTAAAAAACAGTTCAGAAGAAGATAAAAAGTGAACAACTTAATGGGGACATAATAGGCATTCATAAAATCATAAAATGTAAGAATGCTGTAAACATGGCTTTGTGCAATAAATCATGCAATATTCAAAACATGAAGTTGCCAGTGAACTTCAAAAGAAGTCATTCGGGGAAAGAGCAAGATGGCAGAGAAGTAGGAGACCTAAATATCATCAGGTCCCAGGAGTTCAGCTAGATAGTTATTAAAACATTCTGAATACTTACAAACTCAACAGGAGATAGAAGAGAAGAAGAGCAGCAATTCTAGGAACAGAAAATCGATCACTTTCCAGAAGGTAAAACGTGTGGAGAAGTGAATTCAAGGCAACATAGACCGTGGGGGAGGGGCTGGCTCCTGGCAAGTGGTAGGGCAGCAGAGCACAAAATCAGAAATTTTAGAAGTCTGCTCCACTGAGAGATGTCGCTCCAGAGGCTAAGCAGGGGGTGGAGCCATCAGGGGGACAGTGTGGTCCCAGGACCTGCAGAGTCTTAAAAAGACCAGGGGTGTCTAAGTGTGGCAGAGCTCCCAGGTATCAGAGTGGGGAAGCTACAGAGATAGAGTCAAGGAGGAGCTCTCAGCTTGTGGTTATGTTAAACCGTGATCTGAGGTGCAGTTGGGCCACTGCTCTTCAAAAAGGGACCCCCACAAGTGGCAGACCTGGGGAGACCCTTCCTTCCTCCTCTGGGAGGAGCAGTGTGGGAGTGCACTGCAGGAATCTCCTGGGTTTGTAAACTCCAAACTGGGTTGTGTCCCAGAGATAGAAATGCTTGGTCACAGGGTAGGCATGGAGTGCAACTGGAGACCAGAGAGATGGGAGGGACTGACTGCTTTTATCTGAGGGTGCACTGAGGAGGGGGGGCCCCCAAGCTCTCGGCTCCTCCTCACTGGAGATTGGGAGGCAGCCATTTTCATTCCTGTCCTCCAAAGCTATACAAAAGGCTTCAGGGAACAAAAGCTACTAAAAGCAAAACTGAACAGATTTTTTAGCCTGGCCCCTGGCAAGGGTGGTACATTTCCACCTCAGGCAAATACATTAGAGAATCACAGCAATAGCCCCCTCCACCAGAAGATTAGGAAGAATATCCAGTCAAGCCCAAGTTCACTACTCAATGAGAACTATGGATCTCCAGAACTAAGGGAAAGCAACACATAGAATTCATGGCTTTTTCCCCACAATTTTTTATCCTTTCAAAGTTAAATTTTTTTATTTTATTTTTTTCTTATTCTATTTTTTTAAATTTTTCCTGTTTCTTATTTTAACATTTTAAAACTATTTTATGTTATCAATAACTTCTTAAAAATCTTTTTTTTTTAAGATTTTATTTATTTATTTGACGGACAGATCACAGGGAGGCAGAGAGGCAGGCAGAGAGGAGGAAGCAGGCTCGATGTGGGGCTCGATCCGAGGAGTCTGGGATCATGACCCAAGCCAAAAGCAGAGGCTTTAACCCACTGAGCCACCCAGGGGCCCCTTAAAAATCTTTTTAAATTTTTCATTGTTATAGTCATATTTTATCCCTTCATTATATTTAACCTTATTTTTTGTATACATATAGGTTTCAAAATTTCCTACAAATTTTGGGATACAGTTTCTTCTACTAGATCAAAATATACCCTAAATCTAATGCACAGCATTGTTATAGTCTCTGGCCTGATCACATTTTTTCCTCTTTTTTTTTCTTTTTTCAACCAACTTCTTATCTTATCAATTCCTTTTTTAGAATCTTTTAAAATTTTCCTCTTTACAGTCATATTCCATCTCTTCATTGTGTTTACCCTTATTTTTGTGTGTATATATAAGATTTTCTTTCTTTAAAATTTTGGGAAGTAGTTTCTTCTAACAGAACAAAATACACCCAAAATCAAGTGTGTGGCTCTGTTCTATTCACCAGTTCAATATATATATATTTTTCCCCCTTTCTTCTCCCCCCAGTTTTGGGTCTCTTCTGATTTGGTTAGTGTATACTTTTCCGGGGTCATTGTTAGCTTTTAGTATTCCGTTCTCTCACTCATCTATTCTTATCTGGATAAAATGACAAGGTGGAAAAACCCACCACAAAAATAACAGAACAAGAGGTAGTACCAATGGTTAGGGACCTAATCAATATGGACACTAGTAATTTATCAGAACTAGAGTTCAGAATGATGATTATCAAGGTGCTAGCTGGGCTCAAAAAAAGCATGGAAGATACTAGAGAATCCCTTCCTGGAGAAATAAAAGAACTAAAATCTAACCAAGTTGAAATTTTTAAAAAAGCTATTAATGAGGTAAAATAAAAAACGGAGGATCTTACTGCTAGGATAAATGAAGCAAAAGAGAGAATTAGTGATACAGAAGAACAAATGATGGAGAATTAAGAAGCTGAGCAAAAGAAAGACAAACAAGTACTGGAACCCAAGGGGAGAATTCGAGAGATAAGTGATACCATAAGATGAACCAATATTAGAATAATTGGGATCCTAGAAGAAGAAGAGAGAGAGGGGGGCAGAAGGTATATTGGAGCAAATTATAACAGAAAATTTCCCTAATTTGGTGAAAGGAACAAGCATCAAAGTCCAGAAGGCAAAGAGAACCCCCCTTAAAATCAATAAAAATAGGTCTACGCCCTGTTATCTAACAGTAAAACTTACAAGTCTCAGTGACAAAGAAAAAATTCTGAAAGCAGCTTGGGACAAGAAGTCTGTAACATACAATGGTAGAAATATTAGATTGGCAGCAGACCTATCCACAGAGACCTGGCAAGCCAGAAAGGACTGGCATGATATATTCAGAGCACTAAATGAGAAAAATATGCAGCCAACAATACTATATCCAGCTAGACTGTCATTGAAAATAGTAGGAGAGATAAAAGTTTCCAGGACAAATAAAAACTTAAAGAATTTGCAAACACCAAACCAGCCCTACAGGAAATATTGAAAGGGATCCTCTAAGCAAAGAGAGAGACTAAAGTAACAGACCAGAAAGGAACAGAGACAATATACAGTAATGGTTACCTTACAGGCAATACAATGGCACTAAATTCATATCTTTCAATATTCATCCTGAACGTAAATGGGCTAAACGCCCCAATCAAAAGACACAAGTTATCAGAATGGATTAAAAAAAAAGAACCATCAATATCCTGTCTATAAGAAACTCATTTTAGACCCAAAGACACCTCCAGATTTAAAGTGAGGGGATGGGAAACCATTTACTATGCTAATGGACATCAGAAGAAAGCTGGGATTGCAATCCTTATATCAGATAAATTAGATCTTAAGCCAAAGACTATAATAAGAGATGAGGAAGGACACTATATCATACTAAAGGACACTATATCACACTTCCAATGAGAAGATCTAACAATTTTAAATATATATGCCCCTAAAATGGGAGCAGCCAATTACATAAACCAATTAATAACAAAATCAAAGAAACACATAGATAATATACAATAATAGTAGGGGACTTTAACACTCGCCTCACTGAAATGGACAGATCATCTAAGCAAAAGATCAACAGGGAAATAAAGGCTTTAAATGATACACTGGACCAGATGGACACCACAGATATATTTAGAACATTCCATCTAAAAAAACCAGAATACATATTCTTCTCTAGTGCACATGGAACATTCTCCAGAATAGATCACATCCTGGTCACAAATCAGGTCTTAACTGGTACCAAAAGATTGGAATCATTTCCTGCATATACTCGGACCACACAATGCTTTGAAACCAGAACACAATCATAAGAGGAAATTTGGAAAGAACTCAAATACATGGAGGCTAATAGCATCCTACTAAAGAATGAATGGGTCAACCAGGAAATTAAAGAAGAAGAATTTTAAAAATTCATGGAAACAAATGAAAATGAAAACACAACTGTTCAAAATCTCTGGGACACAGCGAAGATATTCCTGAGAGGACATATACATCAATACAAGCCTTTCTCAAGAAACAAGGTCTCAAGTATACAACCTAACCCTACATCTAAAGGAGCTGGAGAAAGAATAGCAACGAAAGGCTAATCCCAGTAGGAGAAGAAAAATCATAAATATCAGAGCAGAAATCAATGAAATAGAAACCAAAAGAACATAGAACAAATCAATGAAACTTGGAGCTGTTTCTTTGAAAGAATTAATAAGATTGATAAACCCCTGGCCAGATTTATCAGAAAGAGAAAGGACCCAAATAAATAAAATCATAAATGAAAGAGGAGAGATCACAACCAACACCAAAGAAATACAAACAATTATAAGAATATATTATGAACAACTATACACCAGAAAATTTGATAATCTGGAAGAAATGGATGCATTCCTAGTGACATATAAACTACAAAAACTGAACCAGGAAGAAATAGAAAACCTGAACAGACTCATAACCAGTAAGGAGATGAAAGCAGTCATCAAAAATCTCCCAACAAACAAGAACCCGGGGCCAGAGAGCTTCAAAGGAGAATTCTACCAAATTACAGAATTAATACTTATTCTCCTGAAACTGTTCCAAAAAATAGAAATGGAAGGAAAATTTCCAACCTCATTTTATGAGGTCAACATTACCTTGATCCCAAAACCAGACAAAGATCCCATCAAAAAAGAGAATTACAAACCAATATCCTTGATGAACACAGATGCAAAAAATCTCACCAAAATACTAGCCAATTGGATCCAGCAGTACATTAAAAGGATTATTCACCACAACCAAGTGAGATTTATTCCTGGGCTGCAAGGTTGGCTCAACATCCACAAATCAATGGAATGGAATGTAATACAATGCATTAAAAAAAAGTACATGCAAATGTAATACAACACATTAATAAAAGTACAAACAAGAACCACATGATACTCTCAATAGATGCTGAAAACGCATTTGACAAAGTACAACATTTTTTCTTGATCAAAACTACTCACAGGGCACCTGCGTGGCTCAGTGGGTTAAGCCGCTGCCTTCGGCTCAGGTCATGATCTCAGGGTCCTGGGATCAAGTCCCACATCGGGCACTCTGCTCAGTGGGGAGCCTGCTTCCTCCTCTCTCTCTCTCTGCCTGCCTCTATGCCTACTTGTGATCTCTCTGTGTCAAGTAAATAAATAAAATCTTAAAAAAAAAAACTACTCACAGTGTCAGGATAGAGGGTACATACCTCAATATCACCAAAGCCATCTATGAAAAACCCACAGTGAATATTATTCTCAATGGGGAAAAACTGAGAGCTTTTCTGATAAGGTCAAAAACACAGTAGGGATGTCCACTATCACCACTGCTATTCAACATAGTACCAGAAGTCCTAGCTTTAGCAAACAGACAACAAAAAGAAATAAAAGGCATCTGAATCAGCAAAGAAGAAGTCAAACTCTCACTCCTTGCAGATGATAGGATACTTCATGTGGAAAACCCAAAAGACTCCATTCTGAAACTGTTAGAGCTCATACAGGAATTCAGTAAGGTATTAGGATATAAAAATCAATACACAGAAATCAGTTGCATTTCTATACACCATCAGCAAGACAGAAGAAAGAGAAATTAAGGAGCCAATCCCATTTATAATTGCACCCCAAACCATAAGGAATAAACCTAACCAAAACCTAGGAATAAACCTAACCAAAGAGGAAAAGAATCTGTACTCAAAAAACTATAAAGTACTCATGAAAGAAATTGAGGAAGAAAATATGTTCCATGTTCATGCATTGGAAGAATATTGGGAAAATGTCTATGCTACCTAAAGCAATCTACACATCTAATACAATCCTTATCAAAATACCATCAATTTTTTCAAAGAAATGGAGCACATAAACTAAAATGTATATGGATTCAGAAACGACCCCGAACAGCCAGAGGAATGTTGAAGAAGAAAACCAAGGTCGGCAGCATCACAATTCTAGACTTCAAGCTCTATTGCAAAGCTGTAATCATCAAGACAGTATGGTTCTAGCACAAAAATAGACACATAGACCAATGAGATAGAATAGAAAGTCTAGAAATGGACCCTCTGTTCTGTGGTCAACTAATCTTTGACAAAGAGGGAAAGAATGCCCAATGGAAAAGACGGTCTCTTCAACAAATGGTACTGGGAATATTGGACAGCCACATGCAGAAAAAAGAAACTGGACCATTTCCTTACACCACACACAAAAGTAGACTCCAAACGGATGAAAGACCTCAATGAGAGAAAGGAATCCATCAAAATCCTCAAGGAGAACACAGGCAGCAGTCTCTTCAACCTCAGCCTCCAAAGGCAAGGGAAGCAAAGGCAAAAATGAACTATTTGGGCTTCATCAAGATCAAAAGCTTTTGCATAGCAAAGGAATAGCCAGCAAAACCAAAAGACAACTGACAGAATGGGAGAAGATATTTGGAAATGACATATCAGATATAGGTCTAGTATCCAAAATCTATAAATAACTTAACAAACTCAATAACCAAAGAACAAATAATCCAATCAAGAAATGGGCAGAAGATATGAATAGACTTTTCTGGAAAAAAGATATCCAAATGGCCAGCAGACACATGAAAAAATGCTCCGCATCACTCAGCATCAGGGAACTACAAGTCAAAACCACAATGAGATACCACCTCACACCAGTCAGAATGGCCAAAACTAACAAGTCAGGAAAGGACAGACACTGGCGCGGATGCAGAGAAAGGGGAACCCTCCTACACTGTTGGTAGGAATGCAAGCTGGTGTAGCCACTCTGGAAAACAGTATGGAGTTGCCTCAAAAAGTTAAAAATAGAGCTTCCCTACAACCCACCGATTGTACTACTGGGTATTTACCCTAAATTTACAAATGTAGTGATCCAAAGGGGCATGTGCACCTGAATGTTCATAGCAGCAATGTCCTCAATAGCCAAACTATGGAAAGAATCTAGATGTCCATCAACAGATGAAAGGATAAAGAAGATGTGGTATATATGTACAATGGAATTATGCAGCCATTAAAAAAAAATCTTGCCATTTGCAACGATCTGGATGGAACTAGAGGGTATTATGCTAAGCGATATAAGTCAATCAGAGAAAGACAATTATCATATGATCTCTCTGATATGAGGAATTTGAGAGGCAGGGTTGGGGGTTGTTGGGAGTAAAGAAGGAAAAAAGAAACAAGATGGGATTGGGAGGAAGATGAACTCTAAGGACTCTTAATCTCACGAAATAAATTGAGGGTTACTGGGGAGGTGGATGTGGGGAGGGATAGGATGTCTGGGTAATGAACGTTGGGGAGGGTATATGCTATGATGAGTGCTGTGAAATGTGTAAGCCTGATGATTCACAGACCTGTACCCTTGGGGTAAATAATACATTATATGTTAATTTAAAAAAGAAGTCTTTTTAACAATTAAAACAACTGTATCTTACACAGAAGGCTCTAAATTTATAATAAGTCATTATTATTATTACATGTCCTTAAATTTTGGCATATAACAGGAGGAAAAAATCAAATAAGCACCTAGTCAGAATATTCAGCCTCAAAGAAAGTGTTTCACAATTTCATAACTGTTTAAAACACAACAAATAAAATCCCATAAATGTTTGTCAACAGTTTGACCAGACTCTGGCACTTGAGGCAAAACAAACCAAAAAAAGTTCAGAAGCATTCCCCTAAAGACGTGATTTCCCATGGAGTGCTGCCCTCTGCCGGGAACTGTGGCCACATCTGATCCCATAAATGATTACTTTTTTGTGGTACTCCATTACCATTTTTGTTTTCATGAATGAAATGTATCTATCCTCCCCTTAAAACACTTCATTTGAAATTAGATGTAAACAAACTAAAGATGTGTTATGATATGTTTTCAAGTAAGCTTAAAATTAACCTCTTTTTGCATTTAAAAAGAAAATCATAAAATGATAAGCTATATACTTTCCATTGAATTGCATTAATCAGAGTACAAGAACTAAAGTTTGAAATATTTCAAAGTAATTTTAAAAACAGGTTCAAAGCTAGATATATGAACAATAAAAATGAATTTAAAATTCATGTTCCTCAATACTTGGTTTAAATTAGTATCCTATAATTAAGCAGCCATCATTAGAAACAGTTTTCATATTTTACTGACGCTGTTATCATTCAAAATCAGTTTTGAACTGCTTGTATAAAATTGCCTTCAAAGTTGTTTAAAAGAGACATAAGACAGTCTATTTTATAATTATAATGTTTTTACTAAAAACATTGCTAAATTTCATTGTCAGCATTATTTATGAACTTAATTTTGAATGTCATTTTTATTTTAGAGCAGATATGACTTTTAGAGCTAAAGATTTTCTATTACTGAGGATATTCAAAGGAAATTCTGAAAGAGGAATTCTAAAAACAATTTTGTCAGTAATAATAACTTTTTGTCAAACAATTATGTATATGTTTATGTATATATATAAAATATTTTTTTATTATATATTATTTCCCCTTTATATTTATATGTAAATATAAAGGAAATAAATATATATTCCCTTTATATATATAATGGGAAAATACTCATGTATATGTAAATGCCAGGTGTCAGCTTCTGCTTAGAATATAGAAAGTTACAAAAAGAATGCCATTCCTACTGTAACAATAACAAGCCAGATAACCAATAAAATCTAAATTTCATCAGAGAGCTAAATATGGGGGAAAATACCTAATGAATAAAACTTAGAAAGTTACAGACCTCTCTCTGCAGTGAAGAGACCCAACAGTTTCTTTCATCCTTGGTGAAGCAGTGGGAAAGGAAAAAGCTGTCAGAGAAGTAGGTAAAAGGAAAACTGCTGAACTTCTAAAAAAAAATTGTAGACCAAGTGTGGCCTGTCATGATGGTCGAGAATCCTTAAGACACAGACCATGCCCACCTACCAATATTTTCTCATGGGCCTTCACAGAGTGGCCATGGAAATCTTGGGGTTGGGGTAAGAATGCTAAGAGAGACTTTCAAGCACTCAGGCTTTATGGTGATAAAAGGCAGCAGTCACCTAACTTCAGTGGAAAAGGGGCAGGAATGCTGAGAGAGATCTGCTCCTCTGAGGTAGAGTGTACAGAACCTCATGAACTCTGAAGGCAGGAAAGGAGAACTGAAACACGTTCTTTAAGTTCTCAGGACCCAACACTAAGTAAGAGACAGTAATAACTTATAATTGGAGAGGGGCAGGAAAGCTGAAAGGGACTCTCCTCTGAAGTGTAAGCACAGGGGATTTATTGAAGTCTGTAAGCAGCAAAGGAGAAATGAACTGAACTCCTTAGGTACTTGGGGTCTTCAATGAGTAACACGCAATGACTGATTGGGCTGGGGTAGAGGCAAGAATGCTGACACACACCCCTCTGAGATGCAGACAACCAGGATCTGCAAAAGGCTGAAAGCAAAGCAGGAGAATGGAACAAATCCTCCAGACACTCAGGACCCAAGTCTGATTAAAAAGAAAATTCTGATCCCTTGCACAAATTATTTGAAGTCTGCAGTGAAATAAATCCAACTAAAGAAGGAGACAAGTCCAGATCCAACTCAATTATAGATGAGATTGACTTAGCTCCTTAAATTTCATCTCCTCTTTTTAGTGGTCTGACCAAAGGAAGGTACCCTTTGTTGGATGTAAATATTATTTTCTTCAGCTTCTATTGTACAGTATCAAACCATCAATCACAGAAAAAAAAAGTGACTTGTTCTCAAGAGAGACAAGAGTGAATTAAAACCTGATCCAAAGACAGTCCAAGTGCTAGAATTATCAAAAGGGGACTTCAAGATAACAATAATAAATATATTAAAAATCTCATGGGAAAGGTAGATAGCTGGTGTTAACAAATGGGGAACCATAGATAAGGATGAAAACTATTAAAAGGAGCCAGATGGTAATCTAAAAATGAAAAATAAAATATAAGATAAAGAATTATTTTGACAGGTTCATTAGCATAATGAACATATCACATGAATCAGTGATTTGGATTGAAAATTAAAACTAAAATTACCCAATTTAAAACACAAAGAGAAAATATTTTTAAAAGAAGGGTGATAAGAAAATCCAATAACCGTGAAACAATATTAAATAGGCTAACGTTTGTGTATCTGGAGTCCCACAACAAAAACAACAACAAAACAGAGAAGTAGTATCAGAAGAGATAATGAGTAACGATTTTCCAAAATTGATGGAGGATGTCAACATATGGACCTGAGAGGTTCAGAGAAATCCAAGAAAAGTAAATAAAAAGAAAACCATACCTAGCCTTATCATAATCATACTGCTGAAATCTAAAGAGTAAAGATAAAATCCTGAAATCAGAAGAAGAAAAGAAATATTTCATACAATGAACAATGAAGAGAGTTATGGCTGACCTCTTATCAGAAAAAAATGAAGGGGGTGAGCAATGGAGTGGCACCTTAAAGCTCTTAGAGAAAAAATAAAAACTATTAATCTAGAATTCTATATCTAGGAAAAATGTTCTTTAAAAAATGAAGTCAAAAGAAACATACTTGGAAGGTAGCAAAAACTGAAAGGATTCATCTTACCTCCCATAGACCTGCACCACAAGAAGTATTAAGCACTAATGCTCTATGGGGCTTTTTCAGTAATTTTTCTCTGTTTCATCTGTATAGTTTTGATTGCTGTGTCTTCAAGTTCAGTCATTACTTCTGCAATGTCTAATCTATCATGAATCCCACCTATTATACTTTTCATTTCACACACTATAGTTTTCATCTCTGGAAGTCTAATTTAGGTCTTTATAACATTTTTTTGGTCTTTATTTAACATGCATAATATTTCCAGCTTCTTGAAATAGGGGTTGTAATTATAGTAATTATTTACTGTCCTGGTCTACTAATTCTGTCTTCTGTGCCAAATCTGGGTTGGTTTAATAGATTATTTTTCATCTTCATATGGATAATACTTTGCTTCATTGCATGATGATAATTTTTGATTGGATGCTAGGTATTATGAATTTTATCTTGTTGGATACCCTATATTTTTGCATTTCTGTAAATATTCCTGAGCTTTCTTCTGAATTGCTGTTAAGTTATTTAGGAACAGTAAGGTCTTGCTTATGAGTGTTATGAGGAGGAACCAGAACAGCATTTAGTTTAGCATTTAATTTTGCTACTATTGAGGCAAAAAACACTTCTGAGAATTCTACCCTGATTCCAGAATTATAAGGTTTCCCACATTGGCTGACATCTTCTGTAAGCCCCTGTTATTGTTCCCTCTAATCCATTCTGGTGGTTCTTTCTCCAGCCTCAAGCAGTTTCTTCACCTCATGCACTTATCAGTACAGAGCTGAAAACATGTAGAGGACTCTGCAGATCTCCAGAGATTTTCCTCCCTCTTTCTGCATAACTCACTCCTCCGTGATACTCTTCCTATGAACTCTGGCTTGGTTGCCCTTCCCAGATTCCCTGCTTTGTCTTCTCGACTCAGGGAGACCACCAGGCTTTGTCTAGGTTCTCTCTCTCTTGTGGCCTGGGAAATCCACAGGCAATAAGCTGGGGAAATTATAGATCTCATCTCATTTGTTTATACAGTGAAGGGAATCACTATTCTTCATTGCCTAATGTTCGATGTCTAGAAAACTGTTCTTTCATATATTTTATTCAGTTTTTTGGTTACTTAGACAGGAAAGTAAATCTTCTCTTTCTAAATTACCCTCCATCTTGACTAGTAACAGAAATCTTTGTATCATGTGATTTTAAATGTTCTAAATCCATGTATTCTGTATTTTATGACTGAAATACTTTTCCTTTGAGACCCAATCAAGTAAAAATCCTTTTCATTCCTGTATGATGTCAAATTTAGAATACAATAGGAATTGTGGAGGGAGCAAAACTATCCATAAGTAGGGGCTCACGCACAAAAAGAAAGGCATATGAAAAGACATTGACCCTATGATATTCGCCCCATTTACCTACTTCATTTTCCATTTTGAAATTCTTCTCTGACCTGACTTGTCCTAAAGGTAAGTTCCTGCATTCCCTGTGATTAGTTTCTACTCTGGGCAAGAAAGGGATAGCATAAAATGTCTAAAAGCCCTTTTATATACCAAACTTTTTTCAAATTTGCAAACTCTCTTTCCTCTAGGTAAGGTAGCCCTGCCTACTTTCTCTAGAATTTCTCTACAACTGAAGAAACACAAACATATACAACACACACACACACACACACACACACACATGCACATACACACACACCCATATCTATCAATTTCATACTAAGTGTCTACATTTTAGTTTTCAACTGGAAATGTACTTTTAACTAAAGTTAATCTCTGATGTCTCTCTTTTGGACATCCCTCCTTCACTTCAGACAAATGTTGTTTACCACAATCAATTATTAGAAAGTGATTAAAATATAAAGTAACATCCTATCTTCCTAAGTACAGTGAAAAAAGGCAACATGAGTAGCCTATAAATCCTTCTATTACTTTCAGTATAGAGAAGAGGCTACCAGCTGGTGTTCAAATAACAATCATTTCACTCAAAATTTAGGAGAGAGGTATTGGCTAGATGTGGATGATGTATTATGTTTAGATGATTCAGTGCAAGTTTCAGGGGCTGCTGTTTTGAGGAGAATGGTTATAAAGCTCCAATGACTAAACATCTTAATTTGAAACCCATGCTACATGTTGTACACCAATGAAATAGAAAGAAAAAGGGGATTTCATGACGTTCATGATAGAATATTTTTCTATTGCTTCCATTTCTCATAATAAAAATATATTAACAGCATTCCTGAAATGTTTACTCCTCAAAAAATTTTTGAATTTACCACTTTTGAAAAATAACAGCACATTTTAAATATTCTCTTAAATATATTTTTTAATTTTTTATTTTTTATAAACATATAATATATTTTTATCCCCAGGGGTACAGGTCTGTGAATCGCCAGGTTTACACACTTCACAGCACTCACCATAGCACATACCCTCCCCAATCTCTTAAATATATTTTTTAAAGTCAAGCAGTTTAATCCTGTATCTCTCAATTATGTTTGAGTCTAGTAAAGCAAAACCAAGGAGCCAAGATGGCAGAGTAAGAGGAACCTAAGCTCACTTCGTCCCACAGATAAAACTAGAGAATACTCACATCAGTGTAAATAACACAGAAAATGACCTGAAGACTGGCAGGACAAACTCCACAACCAAAGGTAGGGAAGAAGCCACATGGAAGAGAGTATGAAGAGAAGACACATGGTAGGAAGTGAAACTTTGGCTATTCACAAAGTTGGGGAAGGGAGTCGCAGATGTGAAAAAGGGTAAGAAACAGAATTATCTATGCATCTCAGGGCATGTCCCAAAGAGGCAGTGTGCATGGAGGGACTTCTCCAGGAACAAAGAAGCTGGCAGGGGCCATCTGCCTCTCCACTCCCCAGCATAAACACATGGCCACCTGCAGGAGCCAGCACAGCACCCACATTCACTACCTAGCTGGCTTAGACTAAGTCCTGCCTGCCTGCACTTTGGTTGATCAAAGTAACCCCTGCCTCAGTCTAACTTCTGTGGGCACTCTCCCCCAGAAGACTGCTGCAAACCTTGCCATTGCTGCCTCTCCTGACCCACATTTTCCAGAGCCTCTGTCCCACTGGTGATGGTGGCAGTGGCGGGCCCTGTGGACGCCCAAGATGCACTTTGCTAAAATTGTCCACTCTGCTCTGGTTGAGGACCAGACAGTACCCACAACAGGCAAAGACAGACTCTAAAGACAACTGGGCTGAAAGAAAAAGCAGCCAGGACACAACAGCTGGGTGCAAACAACATACATAGCTTTAGCTAAAGTGCCCAGTTATACTGAACAGAGTACATTGCTCTGCAAGGCACTCTTCTTTATAAGGTCTTTACTTTCGAGAGCAGGAAATGTAGCTGACCTCCTTAACAAAGACAGACAGACATAGAGTGTTAGACAAAATGAGAACACATAGGATTATGTCCCAAATGAAAGAACAGGACGAAAGGACAGCAACAGAACTAAGCAAAACAGATATAAGTAATATCGCTGACAGAGAACTTAAAAGTAATGATCATAAAGATATTCACTGGACTTTGGAAAAAAGTGGAGACATCAGTGAGACCCTTAACAAAGAGATAGAAAACATAAAAAAGAACCAGTCAGAAATGAAAAACACCATAAATAAAATTAAAAATACACTATATGTTTTGGGTAGTATAGACATTTTAACAATATTTGTTCCTCCAATCCATGAGCATGGAATGTCTTTCCAATTCTTTGTGTCATCTTCAATTTCTTTCATCAGTGTTTTATAGTTTTCAGACTGCAAGTCTTTCACCTCTTTGGTCAGGTTTATTCCTACGTATCTTACAGTTATAGGTGCAGTTGTAAAAGGGACATATTTAAAGTAATCCTTATCAAACTACCAACAGCATTTTTCACAGAGCTAGAATAAACACTGCTAAAATTTGCATGGAACCACAAAAGATGCAGATAAAGCAATCTTGAAAATGAAAAGCAAAGTTGGAGGCATCACAATTCCAGACTTCAAATTATATTTCAAAGCTATAGTGATCAAAAATCTTGGTACTGGTACAAAAATAGACACAAATATCAATAGAACAGAATAGAAAACCCAGAAATAAACCCACAACTATGTAGTCAATTAATCTTCGATGATGAAGGAAGGAATATCCAATGGGAAAAAAGACAGTCTCTTCAAGAAATAGTGCTGGGAAAACTGGACAGCAACATGCAAAGAAATGAAACTAGACCACTTTCTTACACCAAACACAAAAATAAATTCAGAATGGACTAAAGATGTAATTGTGAAACCTGAAGCCATAAAAGTCCTAGAAGAGAAACAGGCAGTAGCCTCTTTGACACCACCCATAGAAACTACTTTCAGGATACATCTCCTGAGGCAAAGAAGCAAAAGCAAAAACAAACTACTGCCACTTCTTCAAAATAAAAAGCTTCTGCTCAGTGAAGCAACTAATCAACAAAGCTAAAAGGAAACTTACAGAATGGGAGAAGATAAGTGCAAAGGATGTAATTTGTTAAAGGGTTAGTCTTCAAAATATATAAAGAACTTAAAAAACTCTACAGCCAAAAAATAAACAATCTAGTTAAGAAATGGACAGAAGACATGAATAGACATTTTTCCAAAGAAGACACAAATGGCCAACAGACACATGAAAAGTTACTCAACATCACTCTTCAGCAGGGAAATGCAAGTCAAAACAACAATGAGATATGACCTCACTGAACCTGTCAGAATGGCTAAAATAAAAAAATCCAAGAAACAACACGTGTTGGTAAGGATTTGCAGAAAAAGGAACTCTCATGCATTGTTTGTGGGAATGTAAACTATTGCAGCCACTGTGGAAAATAGTACAGAGGCTCCTCAAAAAATTAAAAATAGAACTACCCTATGATCTAGTAATTGTACCACGGGGTATTACCCAAAGAATACAAAAACCACTAATTTGAAAGGATATGTGCACCCCTATGATTATTGCAACATTACTTATAATAACGAAACTATGGAAGCAGCTCAAGTGTCCATCAGGAGATGAATGGATAAACATATTATATATATATATATATATATATATATATATATATATATATATATATACTGTGTATATATATACACACACACATATATATACAGTAGAATATTAAGTCATAAAAAATAAAAAAAAACCTGCCATCTGCAACAATATGGATGAAATGAGAAAGCATAATGCCAAGCAAAATAAGCCAGTCAGAGAAAGACAAATACCACATGATTTCACTTATATGTGGAATTTAAGAAACAGAACAGGGAACAAAGGGGGATAAAAGAGAGAGACATAACAAAAAACAGACTGTTAACTACAGAGAACAAACAGAGGGTTGCCAGAGGGGGGGTGGGGGTAAGGGGAATGGATCAAGTAGGTGAAGGGGATTAAGAGTACCTTACCTTTATAAGCAGTGAGTAATACATGGAGCTGTTGAATTGCTATACTGTATACCCAAAACTAATAGAACACTGTATGCTAACTACACTGGAATTAATTTAAAAAAAAAAAAGAAGCAAGGAGAAAGAAATAAAGTTGGTAAATATACGTAGAATAGGGTACAAGCAGGGTAATCCTGTGCTATACAATATTCATATGTTCTCTTTTTTTCTGTCTCTCTCCCCTCCCCTCCCTCTCCCAACTTCGCTTTCTTCCCCTCACTCCCCTCTCACTTGCTGGCTTGTTCTTCCCCTCTCATTCTCTGTTACATCAGCCTTCTCTGCTTACAATGCAGTTCTAATGACCAGAGTTAAAGGCAAGAAAGGCAACTTAGCAGATGACAGGTACCTGGAGCCTGTACACACTTGATCACTTAGAGATGTAGGAGCAATATTCCTGGTCAAGAGCTTGCTAATAACCCCCGGGCAACCCCAGCAAAGGACACTTGTGGCCAGATTGGATATCAATAATAGATTGTCAATTTAAGTATATAACTGTCTTGAATATTTCATGCCTCATGAATGTTAAGTGCCTATTTGTTCTTTCCATCCTTCCCTATTGTTCAGCATACATCTGTACTACCCAATTTACGTATGCCTAACCTGATCCACAGGTTACAAGCTTTAGATTTATTTAATAAAGACTATTCTTAAATGATGTAGCAAATATACATAAACATGATTTGCAAAATGATTATGATTATTAACATACCAGTAGATTATTCTTGTATTTAAAAAATGTTAATTGATCACCCATCATGTACTAGTGATTCTTTTAGGTGTTGGAGTCAGGACAATGACTAAAAGAAATTAAAATCCTTACCCTTTCAGAGCTTACATTTTAGTGGAAGCTGTATAGGTAAGAAATACATCACATGTGCATGGGAATGGGTATCTGTATTATGTATTCACAGACATGTATGTGTGAGCACTTGTACATGCAAGCATGTATGTGTTGCACAAACTTAAAGTTTTTTATTAACCTAGCTCAACAACTATAAAACCACAAGTCTAAGAAGTATTTGAATATTGAGGATAACAATGAATTGCATTACACTTTCTCAATATGCTGTGTTCCATGGACTACTGAATACCCGAGTGTTAGTACTGGCTCTGTCACTTACTATCTGGGTGTCAATGGACAAATCACTTAATCTTCACGAATCTTGCCTTCTGTGTATACAGTTTCTCTACGGACTTAGTGAGATAATATGAGGAATGTGGTAGATACATTAGAAAGTCACGCACAAATATAAGGTATTTTCTGTATTATTACCTTGATTCCTAAAGTAAGCAGTAGTGTTATTTATTGATATTTGGTAGTGATTTTGCTCCCATGGTCCCAAACTAGCAGAGTAGCAGACTTTTTTTTGTTTCTGCTTAAACTTTATCCTCTAGCCTAAGTTTATATTTCTTTCTGTACCCAAATCTTCAGTATTATTTCTTTGCTCTTCAATAAAGATATGAGAACACATGGAAGTGATGGTGGTAAAGTGATATATGGAAATGCACCATTTAGCTTCATTAAGTCCCATTTTGGGTTTTCACCAATAGCTACCACCATAGTTGCTAAGAAAAAAATTTTTTTAAAGATTTTGTTTATTTGAAAGAGATCACAAGCAGGCAGAGAGGCAGGCAGAAAGAGAGGGGAGGAAGCAGACTCCCCACTGAGCAGAGAGCCCGACATGGGGCTCTATCCCAGGACCCTGGGATCATGACCTGAGCTGAAGGCAGAGGCTTTAACCCACTGAGCCACCCAGGTGCCCCGCTAAGAAAATTCTTATCAACCCTGTGCTCCCTCTACCTTCTCAACTTCACTGGCCCACTCCATTTCACCACATTCTCCTTTCTATTTGAACCCTCTAAGAATACTGTGCTCAGTACTGAAAATCTTTAGCAACCCTGGATTTACTTGCATCATTGCATAAAAAGGCATAACCCTGTTGGTGCCACATAAATGAGTATAATAAGCAAAGCAGTGCTTTCTTAATTCATTAGCATTCACTTTACAGCACTGGTCTCCTAATTAAGATTCATAAATATTCATATTCATTCAGGCTATTCTACATTTTATTTGCTACATTTGGTTAGAAATATTTAGACACATTAATTGTTCTTCCAGTCAGAACAAGTACTCCCTATTTGTGGATAAGCCAGTTAATAATGGTCCTTTGCCAAAGCAAAATTTTAAAGCATGTTTTGTTCCCATTTTCAATTTTCCTTTATTTCTTTACATAAGTCATTGTATTTGGACACAGAAAAGTACATTGTTCTAAGAGTGAAATTTTGAATTGGTTTGTTAGCTTCTTCCAATGGTAATAATATCCTCGTTAAGCTGGTAAATATATTATATAAAACTATGAACCTGAGAAGTTTGCACCTTTGATAAAGAAAGTGATCAAATGAGGGGAGGGTGACTTGAAGCTCCAACTCCTGAGTAATGGCTGAAGGGTTGACAGATGATTATTTCAAAGGAAAGATTTTATGGGTTGGGGAACAGCTTTTGCTAGAACATGAGAGAAATTTGATTTATTATGTTGTCTCAAAAGATACAACCAGGGGGGTGCCTGGGTGGCTCAGTGAGTTAAGCCTCTGCCTTCGGCTCAGGTCATGATCTCAGGGTCCTGGGATCAAGCCCCTCATGGGGCTCTCTGCTCATCAGGGAGCCTTCTCCCCCCGCTTCTCTCTGCCTGGCTCTCTGTCTACTTGTGATCTCTCTCTCTCTCTGTCAAATAAATAAATAAAATATTTAAAAAAAGATACAACCAGGATTGATATGTGGAAATTATAAGGAAAGAAATTGTAGTTCAAAAAAGGAAGACCTCAATAATTACATTTGTTCAAAAATAACATAATCTGATTTTGGAATCCCACAGGATTATGGGGCCACCAAATTTAGAGTCTCCACATATCTTCTGAATACCATACAGATCAGAGACAGTAAATAAAACTGCCAATAACTCAGGCCTACAACATGACTAAAACAGAATGATACTTCAACTTACATGTGACTAAGATAAACACTGAGAAACCAGAAGAACTACCTCTGGACTCCTCTGTAAAGCAGCAAGTGGGCACTTGAGGTGTGGAATACAGATATAATCATCTTCCAAAAGATAGAGTCCCACTATCTCTTGACAGAAAATAAATCTGATATCTGGATGTTCAGAGTTCTGGTTTGAGAAGGAGGACCTTGAAAGTGGATGAAACCATACTGGGAGTTGTATCCCTTCTCCAGAAGAGTAGAAAGACTTAGAAGGAAGAATGGCTTTGGATCCCCATGGATTTGGGGGATAAGGAGAAAGGAGGAAATGAGTAGTAGAAAACAAAGATTTTATGAAAAAAACAAAAGAAAATGGAAACATCAGCAGAAGACATCAGTATCCTCTCTCCTATTCCCACAAAAAATGTGGACATTAATTAAAGAACCTGTAGTTCATCATACCAACAGAAGAGGGGACTCTTGCACTAAGAAATCTAAAAAGCCACCAAACTTCCTTTCCTCTTTACAATTGTTATTGCTGGCATAGGAAAATGTAAGATATACCAAAATTAACAGAAAAAGGAAGACATCATCCATACTAAAGGTCTTGTATTAGAAAACCAAAATATGGAAAGAGAAACATTTCAGATGATGAAAATGATTCCCCCTAAAACAACCACAAAGCACAGAAAAATATGTCATTTAAATTAAAAATCCCTGGGGCACCTGGGTGGCTCAGTGGGTTAAAACCTCTGCCTTCAGCTCAGGTCATGATCCCAGGGTCCCAGGATCAAGCCCCACATCGGGCTCTCTGCTCAGCAGGAAGACTGCTTCCCAACCACCCCCACCTGCCTCTCTTCCTATTTGTGATCTCTATCTGTCAAATAAATAAATAAAATCTTAAAAAAAATTAAAAATCCTTAAACACGTATTTGGTGATGTGAAAAAACTCAAAGAATATATTTAAAAGTGCAAAATAAAAATTAACATAAAAATAAGAAGCTGTAAAATGAGAGTTGACTGAACTCAGGAACAAAACTGAAAATAAAGAAAAAAAAATCAACAAAACAGACACAAAATTGGAAGACATTCAAGTAACAACACATTAGACTGAGAATATAATATGGGACATAAGCAAAAATCAGAACAAAAAATAATTTAAATAAAATAAAGAGCAAGGTAAAAAGGATCAGCAAGAAAATAATAGAAAAGGGGAAAAAATCTAAATAAGGAAATGGTTATTAATGCAGGTATTAGCACAAAGATAACCTAAGAACAAAAACAAACACAGAACATGTAAATACATATTTTATATATAACATATAATATTCAAAGTATTAAGATAAGGAACATAAAAATATACAAACATAGAAAAAGAAATGCAACAAATACATAACACACAGTAAATATATAAATATTACTTAAATATATAATAATAATATCAATAAATAAAAATGAATTTAACTCACCTATTAAATAAAAAACATTTTCATATTGGCTCATGTAGCAAAACCTAACTGTTAAATAAACCGACCCACTTAAACTGATTTGGAAAAGCTAGACTTGGTAAATACAAGTGAATAAGAAATACCAGCATTCCATGGCTTGGAAATCTTATATTAGACAAAAAGTTTACTTTGTAATGTTAAAGGACCCAATATACAGTGAAGAAGTAATGGCTACGAACACATATTCACCATAAAATGCAGTAACTTCCTTAACAAATTACAAATTACAGAAAACACAAGAAAAAACAGATAGTCTTCTACCAACGCTCAAAGAATATGAAGGCAAACATACTTCCAATGAAAGAAAAATAAACAGTAAAAAGTCATCATACTATATAGTAAAAATGAACTAATACTGAAAATCAAGGGGAAAATGAGACATGAGAAGTCTTCATAGTGCAAAATAATGATCAATTTAGTTTAGCTACTGTGAATAGAAAAAAAGGCTAGAAATCTTCTGATAAATGAACACAGATCTGAGAAATCGTAAGGCGTTAAAAACCACTAAGAATTTTGCTTGCTTTCAGATAGAATGTAGGTCACAAAGATTGTTACTGCAACAAGAATACACAGAATAAAATGAAAATTATACTTTAGGCCATCAAAGATGGTACAAAAAGTCTAAATAAATACCAAGGATAAACAGGCTCTTTTGGTGACCAAAGAGCTGTTGCTTTTATAGAACCAACTGCCTAGTCTGGGTGTTGTGTGTGGAATATCACACCTGTCTCAAGAAGATAGATTTTGCTGGGATAAGAAAAAGACCACTGAAGCTTTTAATGACAATATGATTGCTATACTAGATTGCAAACTCCAAATGTGAACTCCAAAAGTGAAAAAAGTAGAAAAACTCCAAATGTGAAAATAAATTGTTGAGCCCCTGACAGGAATTCTGACAAAAGACAGAGAGCAGGGTGGTTCAGTGGGTTTAGCCTCTGCCTTCGGCTCAGGTCATGATCCCAGGGTCCTGGGATCGAGCCCTACATGGGGCTCTCTGCTCAGCAGGGAGCCTGCTTCCCTCTCTCTACCTGCCTTTCTGCCTACTTGTGATAAATAAAAGAATAATAAACAAATAAATAAATAAATAAATAAATAAAATCTTAAAAAAAAATGTTAAGAGAGAGAGAGCGAGAGAGAGAGAGCGCAGATCTGAAAAGCAAAAAAAATGTCCTGATTTTGTTGAGGACAACTGCAGCCACTAGAAAGGAAAAAGGGAGTCTCAGAAAAGAAAAAGCCAGGAAAGGGATCACTGAATTCTCTGTCTATATCTTTGATTGAACTTTGTGTGAAAAACCAACTCAAGTTGCTCACTTAAATATAAAGATAAACTGAATGTAGAACTGTTGCTCAAGGACAGAGTTTGCAATTTACGTCTAACCATGTTAACTGTTTAAACAAAAGAAAAAAAAGTCACACACTGGAGAAAAATAGCAGAAGCCAGACCATAACTTAACATTCATATTTTTCAGAACACAAAATTCTGCAAGATACAAAAAAAGAAAAGAAAAGGACTCTCATTACTTTAATTAAAAAAAAAAGGACAATAATAACAAAACTGAAAGAAACACTTCCAAATTTGGAATAAGCAAACAAGGATTTTATTTTATTTTATTTTATTTTATTTTATTTTATTTTATTTTTTAAAGATTTTATTTATTTTTGAGATAAAGAATGGGAGATAAAGCACACGCTGGCGGTGAGGGGAAGGTGGTGCAGAGGGAGAGGGAGAAGCAGACTCCCCGCTGAGCATGGACTCAGGACCCTGCAATCATGACCTAAGCAGAAGGCAGATGCTTAACCAACTGAGCCACCCAGGTGCCTCAGCAGACAACGATATTAAAGCAGCTGTTACAACCGTTCTCAGTGATATACAGGAATGTATGGCCTCAGTGAAAAAAAAAAAACATCTGAGAAGAAAAATAGAATTTTAAAAGACAACCAAAAGGAAATTATAGAACCAATACAATAATAAATTATAAAAATTCACAAGACTGATTTAACAAAATATAAAGAGTTTGAAACCTTAAGATTAATCAATTGAAATGATCCAAACTGAAGAACAGAAAGAAAAATAAATGCAAAGCCTCAGAGACAGCTTATAATAACAAATGGTGTAAACCATGTTGTTACACAATACAGACCCAGAGAGCAAGAAAGAATAGGGAAGAAAATACATTTGAAGAAATAATGACCCCAAATCTCACAAACTTGGTAAATGACATGAATTTCAATATTCAATAAGTTAGTAACTCCCGAGCTAGATAATTATAAACAAGGTCTTCCAAGACACACTGTAGTTAAACCATTGAAAACCAAGATAAAAAGTAAATTTGAAAGAAGAGAGAAAAAATGGTCGATTATATACAAAAGAATAAAGATGTAATTGGTGAGTTATTTCTTATCAGAAATTACAGAGGCTAGAAGAAAACAAAAGAATATCTTGAAAGTGATGAATAAGTAAAATTGTCAACCCAGGATTTTATATATCTTAAAAAAATAAAAGACCACATTTATTATTTTGTAATATGTTTCTTTTTAACTTCTCTTTAATATATATGAACTGTTTCAGCAAAAACGATAACTGTTGTCTGATATTTATAACATATAGCAGTATACTACACTTAACAGCTATAATAAAGAGTGGTTTGAAGAATAATGAAATCTACACAGTTACAACATTTGTACTTATTACACAAATGAGTACAAGGTTAACTATAAGAAAACTTTCAAAAGCTATGGAAATATGTTGCAATCACTACAGCAACCTCTAAAAAATGAGGAGACATGCTACAAAACACTAATAGAAAAACTTAAATCAATTTCCAAAAAACAATGAAACATCCAAAATAGAAAGAAGAGAGAAACAACAATAGTGAAGAGGGGATAAACAAGTAATAAAATGGTAGATCTGAAGCCAATCATATCAATAATCACATTAAAAGTAAATGATCTAAACATTCTAACTAAAATGTAGGTATATTACCAGAATGGAAAAGAAAAAGGCAAAATGTGCTATATTCTATCTATAAGAGATAAACTTAAAACATAAAGACAGATTTAGGTTAAATGGATATATCAGGAGATCAGTATTTTTTTAAACATCGAAGGGGTGATATTAATGTTAGAGAATAAATTTTACAACAATGAGTATTATCAGCAAAAAGGACATATTATTAATGAGAGATAAGAGTTAACTAATCAGAAAAATATGTCATCTATGTATGTGCACCTAAAAACATCATCAAAACACATTAAGCAAAAGTTGACAGTTAAAAAATAGGCAATTCTACATAAAGATTTTAATGTCTATTGGTAATTGATAAAACTACTAGAAAAAAATCAGTATGGGGCAACTGGCTGGCTCAGGTTACCCTTGATTTTGGGTTTGTGGGTTCAAGCCCCATGTTGGGTGTAGAGATTACTTAAAAATAAAATCTTTAAAAAAATCATATAGCCAATATAGAATATCTGAACATTATCAATTACTTTTACCTAATAGATAGCTATAAAATATTTCACCTAACAACTACAGAATATAAACTCTTTCAAGTGCATGTGGCATATTTACCAGAATAGATCATAGCTTGGGCTAGAAAGTAACGTTCAACAAATTTGAAGATTGAAATTTTTTAAATGTTCTCTGATAAAAAGAGACATTGAATCAGGTATCAATAACAATAAAACATATAGCTAACAGATTAAACAACACTAATACAACAATACTAAATAATCCATGGATTGAAAAGTAATCTCAAGGGGTTAGAAAATATTTTAACTGCATAATAATAAATACGTAATATTTCAAAATGTTTACATGAAGCTAAAGAGGGCTTAGGAGGAAATCAATAGCTTTAAATGATTATTTTTAAAAAATAAAGGAACAGTGACACCTGGGTGGCTCAGTCAGTTAAGCGCCTGACTCTTGATCTCAGCTCAGGTCTTGATCTCAGGGTTGTGAATTAAAGCCTTGTGCTGGGCTCCTCACTGGGCATGGAGCCTACTTAAAATAATTAATTAATGTTTTGAAAAAAGAATAGAATCGATTATCTAAATTTCTACCTTAAAGAACTAGAAAAGAGAAAATTGAATAAAAATTCAAAACAAATTTTAAAGCAGGAAGGAATATTAGAATATTAATCAATGAAATATAGAATAAATCAGCAAATCCAAAAGTTGGTTTTTTTTTTAGAATAAAATCAATAAAACTTAAGTTAGACTGGTCAAGAAGAAAAAAGATATAAATTACCAATATCAGGAATGAACAAGATGACGTACTACAAATATTAAAAAGAAAATAGGGAGACCTACTTTTGGCATAATAACATGACTGGTTCTGTGGAATGGCTCCCTAGAGAAACTGGAGAAACTTATTAAAAAACAAAACAAAACAAAACAAAACAAAACAAATTTAAAGTCTCCATAAATGGTTCCAAAGCATACAGAAAATGAAGAAATATTAAAAAAAAAATCTACTAAAACTCAGTAAGAACATCAAGTGTCTGGGATTTGAACCAAGATTCACTCACTCCATCCTTCCTTCAAATCAGCAAGTTATCAACTAAACTGGGGCAGACAAGGAAGAAGAACCATAATACCTCCCTAAGTGAGAGAAGTATCTTCCCAGGAGGGAGATGGTCAGCATTTTCCATCCTGCCCCCAACTACATGTTGCTGAAGCCAAGTTCTGAATGAGTGTACCCAGGTGTAGGAACTCCCTTTTTTGGAGCAGCACCCACTCATGGATTGTAGGCTGTATCTTAGTACTACTAAACTTTTTTTTTTTTAAACTCTAACTCTAATCCTAACCCAAATACTGTGCTCTTATTATAATGTTAATATCCCTCAGTTCTAATGAGAGAGGAAAGGAATATAACATTTCCTCTGCAATTTGTGAGGAGAAGGTCTTATGATCATGTCTTATGGAATGTTTTCTCTACGACTGTGGAATAGAAGTTGGCTTTAAAATGTTATGAACTTTTGGGACGCCTGGGTGACTCAGTTGGTTAAGCCGTTGCCTTTGGCTCAGGTCATGATCCCAGGATCCTGGGATCGAATCCCAAAACAGACTCCTTCTCAGCAGGGAGTCTGCTTCTCCCTCTGCCTCTGCCTGCTGCTCTGTGTGCTTGTGCTCTCTCTCTCTCTCTCTTTCTCTGACAAATAAATAAATAAAATAAAATAAAATAAAAAATCTTATGAACTTTTGGTTATGTAAAATAGCAAAAACTTCCAGGAAAATTATTTTCACTGAATTGGTATTAAATAGGATATAAAGTTAATTTCTGCTATTTCACGGGGGAAAAAAAAAAAAAAACAGAAGCTGTATGACCATAACAATAAGTGCAATTCCAATGAATATTCCAGTCTTTAAGCAGTATATTTATTAAAAATAGATAAAAACTTCTTTTTGATAACCAGTTAGGGACCCTTGAGAAGAACCTATAGAAAGCTTAGCAAATTTGCTATTCTCCACCAGGGCAACCTTTGAACTGAAACTAGAAATCACAAAGAATGAGAGAAGTACAAACTTGTTCTTCACAGAATTTAATATTTTAAAAAAGAAAATATAAACATCATTAAAAAAAAGTCTTAAAAGTTTCATTCAGGGGCTAAATGCTAGCACTGAAACTTTTCTCTTGTAATTGATTTAAGGTAAAAAATAAAAGTTATGTAAAAAACACAGCAGTTACAGCTGTCCTAATATAAAGCCCACCTGCAAAAAGGCAGGACAAAATTAGCTGAGCAGATATCCACATCATGACCTTAGTAACAAATTTCAAGTGGTTTCAGTTCCCAAGGTCTAAAAGAAGGCTCATCTTGCATGCTTAGATTCTACTTCTTCAAGAATCCACTGAATGCCATTCAAAAAACCAGTTAGAGTTTCAGCCTCTGTATCCTGGACCTATGAGCAGATAAGAGAAACCACTGTAAGAAACTGAGCCCAAAATCTTATTATTAAAAGAAACGTTTTTCTAGATACTAAAAAAAGAACAGGATTTTTAAAATCCTAATAAACTTTGGGTGAGTCATTTGTTTTGTTTTCTAGAGAACTTAGATTAAAAAAATGATCTTCTACTTATAATTATTACCAATATGAGGCTTATTGCTTATCTTGGAATTCAGTTTTGGGAAGGGGAAGAATTACCATTTCTATGACTTATTTGTATGTATTAGAAAAAAAATTGCTCTAAACGATCCACTTTGAAAACTAAAACATTTTTAAATGAACTCAGCTAGTCAGCTGATAAATGTGATATTCAGTATTGCAAAAATGTACATTTTAAGACTGACACTCTTCCTAGCCTACTACTTAGGAAGGTACACCTTTATTAGTAGCTTTCCAACTGTGGTCCAAAGAGTCTTCAGGATTCCACAGGAGGTATATGGGGGGGAAGAAAATCCTTTAACTTATTAAGCATAATCATTTCCAATTTTTTTTCCTTTATTTTACTTAGGGGCTTCATGTAAGGTTTCGTTTGAGAAAAGGATTCCATGATTAAAGTAAAATTTGGAAAGCAAGAAAAAATAAGATGAAATTTTTATTTCTGATGACCCTTAAAGCATATTTTAATGCTGAAAAAAAGTGATACTGGTATCTTAAAAAAAGAAAAAAATCTCCAAATGCTATCTCACTATATCTATGATAGAAGAGACAAGTAGTGAGCAAATGATAGGTGAAACATTGATACCAAACAATAGTCTCCCACTGATTAAGTTATTAGGATCAACTGTAGAATGCTATTTCATTAAAGAGAATGAGTAGAAAAGAATAAAATCAAATAGAGAACAGTGAAAAAAATAAAATAAGATTTTCCTCACCAGAGAAGATAGGACCTTACCATCCATGGGTGGTTTAGATGATTTAGATGCAGCTCATGAGCCAAATAAAAACAGGGCATTCTTTTTACATTTGCTTGAGAAATACAAGATAAAACCAGCATAGGTCTTCCTGAAGATCCAAAAGCTGGATCTGTCATTGCCATAATACGAGAAAATTCATCTTGCCATTCATGTCCTAGAGAATGTAGTCAAAACCCTTAATTTACATTACTTATAAGGATTTTAAAAATAAAACAAATTTAAAAACAAAACAAGGAAATAAAAATATTACCAGGATCCAAACATAACAAACTGTCCCTATTGTTGTTCATTTACAGCTCTTCATTTACTGATCTATCATAAAATTACATTAGGTAGCCTTCAAGGATAGGCATTTCAGTGAAATTAGAGAAAAAAAAAGTCTCAGTACCATTCAGATGTCTCCATATTTTAAAGGCAAAAATACATTGATATAGGTATTTTCCTCTCATACATTTTATAGCTATCACCACCCTTTCCTTGAAAGACTAGTTTAAACAATTTAAACACAGACTTGGATCTAGCACTATTATTCAAACTAAC